>NC_091072.1:158525000-158836500 GCF_032405125.1 Capricornis sumatraensis
AACAGTCCAGACCTTTTCTATGAATGCATCTTAAGGAGGAAAAAAATTAACAAATGGAGAGGGTCCCTATAGATTAAAAACGAACTGTGGCAGATCACAATGTGCAGATTAAATTCGCTATGAAAGAAAATGGGAGACAATCAGTTAAATCTGAATCCTGACTGGATGTTTATTAATATTATTGATAATTCTATTAAGTGTGAAACAGTATTTGCTCCATGTTTCTTACAAGAGTTCTTATCAAGAGACATAGTGAGATCTTTTCAATGAAATATGATGTCTGGTATTTGCTTCAGAAATATCTGAGGTAGAGGAGAGGCGGGCCAGGGTAGGGATGAAATGCTTGGCCAGGAGTGGAATGTTTGAGATGGGTGGTGGGCGCATTCGCGGGTTCAGTGCGTTATTCTCTTTACTTTTGCATGGGTTTGAAATTTTCAGTGGCAAAAAAAAGTCTAAAACATTAATAAAATATAAATGAAGCTGTTCCTTATTCTCACAATTGACGTCTGGGGGGAAAAATGTCAAGGAAACAATGGGACTCTTACCTTTTCATTAACTGGATGAAAATTCTTCTTGGTAATCGGTATACAAAGGTGTCGAGAACAATCTTTAGGTAATTCAAAGATACATATCCACTTGTGCAGGGGTCCCCTGCACTCAGGGCCTTTTCAACCTTTTCATAGCACTTGGAAAGCTGTGGTGAATTAAAATTAAGAGTGCGGCATTCACAGAAATCAGTGGCGCAGAGCCATCCAACCACTTTATTTTCACCAAAACCTCTTCACATTCTCTTTCCCAAAACTGATCAAAAAGGTTACTATGGCATGTACTGAACTTCAAATGTTTAATTGATGAGCTTACTACAAAACAGTACCCCCAGCCGCAGCTACTCAACTGACAAGGCAGACAACTTTCTTGGGGAAAAACAGCACATATAATAGCTCTAACTCAAATTTCAGTGCTAAAAATACTTGGTGGATCTGCCAGTTTGATACATCTTTCTTAATATACTTGCAAGCCATCCTTACTGCGAGCCCATGCTAGGCTGCTCCTGATTAAGTCAGGTCAATCAAACAAAAAGCTGGTAGCATCTTATTAAAAACAGAAGTTGCTTTTACTGTAAGGGAAATCGTTAATATAAGAATTTCATAAACCTTGTACACATTGGACATTTCTTTAATCATCCTTTTTTTTTTTTCATGGGGAATTACAAAGAATCAGGGTGAATGAGCTTTGCTTATGGGACTTCTAAAATGCAGTAAAGTAGGTTAACCACTGATTTTTATATGACTCATAAAAATGCTGTGAAGATTGGTTTTATTTCCAAAGGTTTTCCTGCTGTTTATTATTGAGTAATAACAATATTCTTCAATATTTCCAACCCTCTCCACTTTGTATGAATTCACTTTTTCCTGCTAACTGTGATAAGAAGATAAACAAAAGAACCATCAACTTGGTGTAGAAGGTGATGTTTTTAAACGCTGTATTTCTCGATCCCTGGTCTGGGAATTAAGATCCCCACATGCCATGTGGCATGGACAATTTGTTTTTTTAAAGCTGCTGGAACATGGAAACATACATACAAGGGTCTCTATCCACTAAACAAAGAAGAAGCACATTCATTAAGGCTTCCTCAGGGTGCACGGGAATATCGGAAATCTAAGGGGGAAATCTTTAAAAGAATCTAGAGACTCCCAGGGCCTAAGCTCCTTAGAGTTGCATAAAATTAACCCGAAATGTGGCTAAATGTACCCTTCTCTCTCTCAGGGAGAGGGGGCTGCCTGGGAGAAAACTTGTGGAGAGAAGCCAAAGCCAGACGAAGAGTCTGGTCTCGGTATATTTATTGGATTAATGAAATCCGATTTTGTTATCTTAATGACATTCAGTTTCCAATATGGTTTTTTCCTAGGAAAGTGTTTTGACAAAATCAAGAGCACTTAGGGGAAAAAAAGCCTAGAAATGAAACAGAAGTCAGGTCTTTGCAACACGTCGAACTTCTTTTGGAATTTTCATCATTACTGTTCATAATGAAACAAAAGAAAAAAATGCAAGCAATTCAGCAAAGTATAAACAAGGCCATAAAGATACCTGGAAGTCTCACAACCCACAGGTTTTCATATGGTATTCCAAAAACTCCGACATGATCACTTAAGAGTATATTACAGTTTTACAACAATGGGATCATACCACACTTTCAGTTTTAACAATTTTTTTTTTCATTTAACATGTCATGAAACTTCTCCCATAAGAACTAGTGTGTATCTGCACTATATTTTGAAACAACACAAGGCAACCATCACAGTATTGACCGACAAACAAAAGGTACACTTATTTCGGTTTTTTACAAGTGTTTTTTATAAGTGTTTCCCTGATCCCCAATTGAAATGAGATGCCTCATTACTCTCTCTCATGACACCCCGTCCTTTCTAGTCACACCACCCTAGGAAAATGATATTTGTAAATGTGTATTTGCTTAACATCTCTCTCCCTGATATATGGTCATGCAATCTCCATGAAAGCCAAGGTTGTGCCTGTTTTGTTCACTAATAATGACATAAATGAATCACACTTTGCCAAGTGCTGGGCACTCAACAGGAGGTTCCCGGGTGGCGCTGGTGGTAAAGAACATGCCTCTCAATGCAGGAAATGTAAGAAATGCCGGTTTGACCCCTAGGTTGGGAAGATCCCCTGGAAGAAGGCATGGCAACCCACTCCAGCATTCTTACCTGGAGAATCCCATGGACAGAGGAGCCTGGGGGGCTGCAGTCCATGGGGGTCACAGAGAATCAGACACGACTGAAGCAACTTAGCAGGCACACAGGCACACAGGCGCTCAATAAATCTTTGTTAAAAATGGATATAGTTTTACCAAAATGTTCTGAAGAAAGGTTGCAAAGTGTAAAAAAGCTATTTGACACATCAGTAAAAAGAGAAATAAAATTTAATTATTGCTGAAATGCCATTTAAATATCATCAGACTTATAAAAATGTAAAAAACTAATGACTTCAAGTGTTGGTGAGTACATGGGACAATAGGAATTCCCTTATGCTCCCAATGTGAGTGCAAATTGGTATTCTGAATTGGATACTGCCAGTGAAGGATGAGAATGTGTTCCCTACAACCTAGCAAGGAATGCCTGGGTATCATTCCCTCTGCACATACACACCAGAAACTTTTGCATATACACACCAGAAGATATGAAGGCAACCACTCACAGTGGCATCATTTGAATTAGCACAAAACCAGAAACCACCCAAATGTCCAAGCACAGGACAGTCTATAACTTGTGTATATGTAGCTAACAGAAAACTGTACAGCAGCGAAAATACAACTACATCCATCATACGAGTGGATCTCAAGCGCAAATGGGATGAAAATAGATGGCTTTGCAACTGTGCAAACACTCTACAGAAAAGAAACAAACACACATCAAGCAGAAGACAACCCAATCTGTACGAACACACAGCAGCAAAATACATACATATATCACCAGCGAGGGTTTCATACGATAAAAAGGAGCTAAGTAAGAATACAAATTCATCACAAGAAAAGCTTGAAGATGCTAAAACAATGAAAAAAAAAAAAGAAAACAAAAACGTTACTAAGGAACTAATAACAAATTAGGAACAGCAAGAATAAAAGACAAGGCTGAAATTAAAATTAATGCTAAAGGAATGGCTTGGGAATTCCCTGGCCGTCCAGTGGTTAGGGCTCAGCACTTTCACTGCCAGGGCCCTGAGTTCAGCCTCTGCTTGGGGAACTAAGATCTCACAAGCCAAAAAAAGCAGGAATGGCTTGACAGAATCTCAGTGAAAGCAGAGGAAAAATGAAGATGATGGCATACTAAGAGAGGATGATTATCATCAAGGACAGACAAAGATGGCCCAATGTCAGGATAAGCGGGGAGACCACTGAAGGAAAGAAAGAAATATGCCAGGGAGACAGGAGGGGCAGGAAGGATGGAGGGAGCAGGTATTCGTGACACGACACAGGGAAATTTTTCCTGGAATGAGGAGCTGAATCTTCATTCATCAAAAGAATAGACTGTGTTCCAGGAAACCGGCAGAATGCTCCATGCCAAGCCAGCTGAGTTTCGCTTTTGCGTTTCACGGATCAAGAAAAAATACTTTCGGCATCATGGTAGGAAAAAAAAAAAAGTTATCTACAGGAAGGGAAAAAAAAAAATCTGTTGACCTCAGGGTTCTTCTCTAGAAGACCCAGTGCCAGAAGACATTGTAGAAAAACAACATTTTGAGTAAAAGAAGGAATGGTGGAAGAATTATATCCAGCCAAGTTGTTGTTCAAATAAAAAAAAAAAAGAGAGAGAGATGGTATGAAAAAAACACAAAGGGAATAAAGCACCCATGAGCCTTTCTTGAGGGAATTACTTGACAATGAAATCCAGGCAACCCAAGAACAAATCAAAATAAAGTACTCTGAAAGGGATACGCAAGGGGAGCGATACGTCCTGAATTCACGCAGATATAAAATGAGGGGGAAACAACTGGGGGAATTATGGTAGCAGGGCAGAACGTGAATATTAGAAACTCTAAGAACATAACACAAACAGCAAAACACTGTGAGGGGAGGGAGGGTGGAAGAAACACAGGAAGTGCCAGTCTCGAGGAGTTTCACAGCAGAGCCAGCCCTTACTGTCTGTAATTGAGACATCCTTCAAAACACCGTCATTTCTCCAACTCGTCACGGCTTTCTTAATCTTTTTTCTTGTCTCGAAGTCCTTCTTGGGACCGAATATTTCTTGTGGCAAAGAAATATTGAAAGTCCAGAAATATCTTTGGCTTCACTTGAGGACTGTGTCATGAAGAGGACCTGGGCCCGAGAGTCTCTGACAGAGTAACCTGGGCAGGTTGTTAAACCTCCTCAAGCTTCAGTCTCCTCAGCTTGAAACCAGGATGATAACGGTAACCAGCTTCTCGAGTTGCCATGAGGCCTGAAAACCTGAGGGACGCTTATAACACTGCCGGGCACAGAAGCAGCCCCATTTTTCGTTGCTGTTCAGTCGCTCAGTCGTGTCCGACTCTTTGCAGCCCCATGGACCACAGCCAGATTTCCAGGTTTCCCTGTCCATCACTATCTCCCAGAGTTTACTCCAACTTATGTCCATTAAGTCAGTGATGCTACCAACCATCTCATCCTCGGTCACCTCCTTCTCCTCCTGCCTTCAAGCTGTCCCAGCATCAGGATCTTTTCCAATGAGTCAGCTCTTTTCATCAGATTCAGCTTCAACATCAGCCCTTCCGATGAACAGTCAGGGTTGATTTCCTTTAGAAATCAACTGATTTGATCTCCTCGCTGTCCAGGGGACTCTAAGAGTCTTCTCAAGCACCACAATTTGAAAGCATCAATTCTTCAGAGCTCAGCCTTCTTTATGGTCCAACTCTCACATCCATACATGACTATTGGAAAAATCACTGCTTTGACTAAACGGACCTTACGTTGGCAAAGTGATGTCTCCACTTTTTTAAAATGCCGTCTAGCTTTGTCATAGCTTTCCTTTCAAGGAAAGGAGAAAGCATCTTTTCCTTTCAAGGAGCAAGCATCTTTTAATTTCATGGCTGCAGTCACTGTCCACAGTGATTTTGGAGCCTCCAAAAAGAAAACCTGTCACTGTTTCCACTTTTTCCCCTTCTTCTTGCCATGAAGTGATGGACCGGATGCCATGATCTTAGTTTTTTGAATGCTGAGTTTTAAGCCAGCTTTTTCACTCTCCTCTTTCACCCTCATCAAGAGGCTCTTTAGTTCCTCTTCACTTTCTGCCATTAGAGTGGTATGACAGCCTTGTTGCGGTGAAGGGGCTTAGTAACTCAATGAAGCTATGAGCCATGCCATAGAGGACCACCCAAGATGGACGGGTCACAGAGGAGAGTTCTGACAAAACATGGTCCACTAGAGGAGGAATGGCAAACCACTCCAGTATTCTTGCCGAGAAAACCCCATGCTGCTGCTGCTGCTGCTGAGTCACTTCAGTCGTGTCCGACTCTGTGCAACCCCACAGACAGCAGCCCACCAGGTTCCCTCATCCCTGGGATTCTCCAGGCAAGAACACTGGAGTGGGTTGCCATTTCCTTCTCCAATGCATGAAAGGAAAAGTGAAAGGGAAGTCGCTCAGTCGTGTCCGACTCTTAGCGACCCCATGGACCGCAGCCCACCAGGGTCCTCCGTCCATGGAATTTTCCAGGCAAGAGTACTGGAGTGGGTTGCCATTGCCTTCTCCGAAAACCCCATGAGCGGTGATGATTTTTTTTTCACTTCTGGTAAACTCAAAGGAATTTAAATTAAATATGCCTTATTTGTAAAGAGGAACACGATTCTCTTCTTATAAAATTATTTCTCTCTGTGTATCCACCCACCCACCCACTGATGCAGCCATCCTTCTATTACTATATAAAGACAGGCCTAGAATTATGTTCACCAAATGTTGCCTTCGATTATTTCTGGGTGGTGGATTTAATTTATTACTCTCTTCTTTATACTTTTCAGAATTGCTTACATCTTTTCATAACGGTCATGTGTTTTGGAATGGCCGTGTTTTCATGCAAACAGTAAGTTCATTAACAACAACTAAGGAAAACAAGTTTTTACTAATCTACCAATGGAATATTCATGTGCCCCTTCCTCCAATGCCCTTAATCTATATTGGCTTTGGTTACTTGTTTCTCATTGACAATTTTCTGCTGAAAATTTTAAATTAATAATTTATAAAAAGTTCTACATATGTTAGGGACAGTTATTATTTATCTGTCAGTTACGTGGCAAACGCTTTGCCAAGTTTATCATTTGTTTATGCAAAGTTTTGCTGTACAAATGCTTTTTCATTTTAAGACAAATTTATCAATCTTTGTCTTTAATGATTTGGGGGCTCTAATTCATGCTTAAACGTCTAAATTTCAAGTTTAAAACTTTTCTCTCAGATTTTTTATTTTCAAACTTAAATAGCTGGTGCATATAGAATTTATTTTGGTGTGAAGAGTGGAAGGTTCCAAGCTTTTCTCCCCAGATGGCTGTCTAGGGAATTATCTCAATAATAATTACTGAATATTCTCCTCCCTTGTCCCCATCACTCTACTGGAAGGCCGCACATTGTGTGCTAAATTCATATATCAAAATCAGTTCATTAACCAACTATTGTTTTAATTCAGTTTGAATGTTCTCTGCTGTACCACTGCCATAGTGTCTTAATTATTATGTCTTTATAAAATGTTATATATGTGACAGCATAAGCCCTCTATTGTAACTTTTCAGAACAACAGAAAATATATATGTATATGTGTGTACATATATAAATATACACACCCAGATGTAGAGAGACCATGTGTTAATACTAAATCTTCCAGTCCAAGAACTAGAAAAGACCTCTTCACCTATTCAGGCTCTCCTTTATTTTACTCAGCAAAGTTGTATCATGTCTGTATATAGGTCTAAATATTTCTTGCTAGATTTAAGAGCGTGAGTGGCACCAAGGCGGTGCCTGAGAATCAATCTCTCATCGAGGTCATTATTATCCACGCATTTTTGTTTGCGGAGGTCTCAGTGTTCTGGGAGATGTCGGCGGGTTCCAAACACAGTTTAGAGACAGTATCTAGGCTGGTGGTTTTCCAGAGGTGTTCACTTTCTCGGTTCACAGTTTAGATAACCCTGGCACTGGGAAAACAATCTTACCCTTAGGCAAAAGGCCGTCTCAATTTCATCCAAGGAGTAGTTTTTCCAGATATTGTCAGATATAGCGGAACTGGGGGGTTCTTCTCTTTTGGAACTTTTGACTCGTTGATTCTCCCACAGGACCTCTATTAAAACAAAAGAGCTTCAGTTTATGAAGACTGTCAAACATACATTCAAGTATTAAGTACTTCCTTTTCATTATCACCTGCATGTTAAAGATTAAGACTCAAATAAACCAAAATATAAACATTTATAATAAGTGCTATTAGAATTATTAGACATTTTAGAAAAAAATAAAATTAATCTACTTGCTATCTTATCTAGGGTAAATCTAGACAGAGCAAATGTACACTAAGTAGACTAATAAACCCAGAAAAGTAGTAGAATAAAATTAAGATGAATATCATGTAATCGATACAGAATCGCTATGTGAGATACACAATCACTGTGTGAGAAGTCCTTCCCAGAGCACGCATCAGAGCCAGAAATCATGTAAATAACAGAGCGTCCTGACAACATAAATATTTAATTTTGATTTGGTTAAAAAACACATAGGTGACAATGAAAGAAAAATGACTGGGAAAAACTATTGTTAATATATGTGAGAAATACAACTTAATTTCCACAATATATGAGTAGCTCTCATGAATCAGTAAGATAAATATAAATCCCCAATCACACAATAGACTAAGGTTTAAACATGTAATTGACATTTTTAAAAAGGACTTTTAAAAAGCCAAGCAAGGTATGAAAAACTGCTCAGATTCATTCGTAATTTAAAAGGTCTAATTAACACCAGTTAATTTTTTCCTACTTGTCAAATAGGCAGGGATTAAGGCAAATGACAAAGAAAGAAATCAGTTTTGGCTTGTATGCAGAAAACCTGGTACTTGAATATTCTCAAATTCCCTTCTAGAACCTTATACTAGAGGAAAATAGGACAGAGGCATGTCTGCAAGGATATGTTCTGTACTGTCTATAAGCAGGGGGAAAATGCAACAACTTAAATACCCACTAATGGAAGATTGGTTTTATAAATTATGGTTCACAGATATTAAAAACAAAGGGCCTGTCTAAACCATGAATGCAAAAAATCTCCCTTGAAACTGTTTCATGATCGAAAGAAAAGACAATTTATCATAATTTAATTTTCACTTTAACATTTATTTTGGGTATTTTTCTGTCATCCATCCATCCATCTATGCATCAGAAATAAGACCTGGGAGGATAATGCACCAAGAGAACACAGCGGCAGGATTATAGGGAAGTGGGAGTTTGTGTTTTTGTGCTTTCTGGCCTTTTTGCGACAAGCATGCATTACTTTTATAATAAAAGAGAATAAAATAAATCTAAGATATAGCCGTTTTCTCTGTCAAAGTCGACTGCGGAGAATCACAAATGGTTTCCCAGATTTATTTCCTAAAATGTCTGCAAATAAGCTCCACTCAAATTAAGCACACTTATAACTACTCAGCTGCAGTTAACAAACTGCTAGTCATCTGGAATTCCATTTTCTACCTCACACACACACACAAAAAGAAAGAAAGAAAGAAACGGAAAAAAAGAGAAGAAAAGTAAAAGAAAAAAAAAGGAAGTCTCCTCTAGTGGATCCCTGTGGCTACAGGATAAAATACAAAGCCAGGCCTTTAGAACACAGTCTGGAGTTCTGTGGTTCCAGTATGCCGAGTGCTTGAAACGTGGGCTCTCGGAACACGGAAGCTGCAAGGGCCTCACTCACTGAGGGGTGGGGAGCCAGGCGGGTCTCACTCGGGGAGGTGGGTCTCCCCACTGCTTTCCGACGCCTCTTCCTGTGCTCGCTCCGCCCTGGGGGGCTGCTGCTACTCTAACCGGGGCTCACAGCAGGAAGTTCATCCATTTGCAGCAATGCATTGTGGGTGGCTTTTCTCCACGCAGGACAGTATGCGGGAAGTGGGCTGAGCAGCTCTAGGTGCCACAGAACGGGGCTGACAAACTCAGCTGTGCCATAGTCACTGGCTCCTCTCTCACTGCAGTCAGAGCAGCTTTCCCTCTTCTCTGCAGCTTAATAATTCCTGCCCCCTCCTGATTTTCCCAAAATTTCCTGGGAAGGATTCTGGTTGATTTGAAATGGAATAGAGAGGAAATGCAAAACAGCTTCAGTGGACAGCTATGTACGTCGCAGGTGCGGGAAAAAGGAACCCACACCCCAGTGTCCTTTCCTCGTGTGCTCAAATGGATGGTGTTTTTGATAAGCAAGATGACAATGGCTTATTAAGAACAAAAGCAGCAAATCCAGAAATATGAAAAATTAGGAGAAGATAAATATTGTTCTATGTACAGAAGTGGGTCACTGTAAATGTATGAACTGGAGATGCCTTTCTTATAATACTTAAGAAAATAAGTAAAAGGAAAAAGGGTAAAAATCAGCAAAGCAAAAAAAAAATTAACATAGTTTTATAACTATAAATATAACTTTTATATAGTTTGTATAAAATATAAACTATAAGTTTAACATAAAATTTTCACTATGCATTTATACTGCCCCCTTCCAATTTTTCCCCTCAAAATTTACACTGTGATAAACTGAAGCAAGAAGAAACAACATGGGCAGCCAGAAAGTTTTGCTTCCGGTCATGGTGGATTGGCTCAGACTGAAGCAACCCTCCTAGCAGACAACAATGACAAACTCTGGCCAAAATATATACAAAAAACTCTCTGAAGGCACTGGAAAGCAAATGACATAAACTGGAGTCAACACTTGGAGAAATGGAAAAATAACTCACTGAGTTTCTTGTTTCCTTGGCTTTTTGCCTGAGGGCAGGCCTTGGCTGGAACATTATGCTAAGGGGCTAGAGTTTGGGTATAAATCCAGGATCTTTCTGGTTTTAGGAATCAAAAAAAGAATTCAAGACTATCACAGTGACTGGAAAGTAAAGAGGGAAAGCACAAAAATAAAGGAAAAGGGGATAGAAGAGAATCTCCAAAGCCTATGAATAAAACCTGCCAAAATCTCTGGCTAACACCAGAAACTACAGATGTGCAAAGCAGAAAACAAGACACCCAGCGAAGCCCGAAACAGCAGAACGTAGATTTCACATGTCAACCCCCTCGGGGAAGACAGAGTCTAGTCTTTTACTAAGGGCAAAGAAATAGAGGAAAACAACAGAATGGGGAAGACTAGAGATCTCTTCAAGAAAATTAGAGATACCAAGGGAGCATTTCATGCAAAGATGGGCTCAATAAAGGACAGAAATGGTATGGACCTAACAGAAGCAGAAGATATTAAGAAGAGGTGGCAAGAATACACAGAAGAACTGTACAAAAAGGATCTTCACGACCCAGATAATCACGATGGTGTGATCACTCACCTAGAGCCAGACATCCTGGAATGTGAAGTCAAGTGGGCCTTAGAAAGCATCACTATGAACAAAGCTAGTGGAGGTGATGGAATTCCCGTGGAGCTATTTCAAATCCTGAAAGATGATGCTGTGAAAGTGCTGCACTCAATATGCCAGCAAATTTGGAAAACTCAGCAGTGGCCACAGGACTGGAAAAGGTCAGTTTTCATTCCAATCCCTAAGAAAGGCAATGCCAAAGAATGCTCAAACTACCGCACAATTGCACTCATCTCACATGCTAGTAAAGTAATGCTCAAAATTCTCCAAGCCTTCACCAGTATGTGAACCGTGAACTTCCAGATGTTCAAGCTGGTTTTAGAAAAGGCAGAGGAACCAGAGATCAAATTGCCAACATCTGCTGGATCATGGAAAAAGCAAGAGAGTTCCAGGAAAACATCTATTTCTGCTTTATTGACTATGCCAAAGCCTTTTACTGTGGATCACAATAAACTATGGAAAATTCTGAAAGAGATGGGAATATCAGACCACCTGACCTGCCTCTTGAGAAACTTATATGCAGGTCAGGAAGCAACAGTTAGAACTGGACATGGAACAACAGACTGGTTCCAAATAGGAAAAGGAGTACATCAATGCTGTATATTGTCACCCTGCTTATTTAACTTCTATGCAGAGTACATCATGAGAAACACTGAGCTGGAAGCAGCACAAGCTGGAATCAAGATCGCCAGGAGAAATATCAATCACCTCAGATATGCAGATGACACAACCCTTATGGCAGAAAGTGAAGAGGAACTCAAAAGCCTCTTGCTGAAAGTGAAAGAAGAGAGTGAAAAAGTTGGCTTAAAGCTCAACATTCAGAAAATGAAGATCATGGCATCTGGTCCCATCACTTCGTGGCAAATAGATGGGGAAACAGTGGAAACAGTGGCAGACTTTATTTTTGGGGGCTCCAAAATCACTGCAGATGGTGACTGCAGCCATGAAATTAAAAGTCGCTTACTCCTTGGAAGGAAAGTTATGACCAACCTAGATAGCATATTGAAAAGCAGAGACATTACTTTGCCAACAAAGGTCCATCTAGTCAAGGCTATGGTTTTTCCAGTGGTCACATATGGATGTGAGAATTGGACTGCGAAGAAAGCTGAGCGCCAAAGAACTGATGCTTTTGAACTGTGGTGTTGGACAAGACTCTTGAGAGTCCCTTGGACTGCAAGGAAATCCAACCAGTCCATTCTGAAGGAGATCAACCCTGGGATTTCTTTGGAAGGAATGATGCTAAAGCTGAAACTCCAGTACTTTGGCCACCTTATGCGAAGAGTTGACTCACTGGAAAAGACTCGGATGCTGGGAGGGATTGGGGACAGGAGGAGAAGGGGACGACAGAGGATAAGATGGCTGGATGGCATCACGGACTCGATGGACCTGAGTTTGAGTGAACTCCAGGAGTTGGTGATGGACAGGGAGGCCTGGCATGCTGTGATTCATGGGGTCACAAAGAGTCGGACACGACTGAGCGACTGAACCGAACAGAACTGAAGGTAAATTGGCTACCAAAACAAAAACTTAAGTTCTTCAGAGGAACATAATAGCATTCATAATCTCCACAAGGCAAAATTTACTGTATCTAGGATAATTTCCAAAATTACTAGACATAGGTAAAAAAACAAACAAAAAACCATAGGACACTATGAGCCACATTTTTAAAAAGGAAATCAATAAAGACCAAATAGTGAAATGACCTAGATGTTGAAATTAGCAGTTAAAAAATTGAAAGTATTTAAAAATGTTAAGTAACAGTGTTTGAGAATATAAAGGACAATATACTACTAATGAATGAACAGACAGGAAATCTCAGCAGAACCACAGAAGCTGAAAAATGTTCCCTGGGTTTCGGAGGAGTCTTTTGATTTTGCTTTTTTTTTTTCTTTTTGGCCTAGCTGCACAGCTTGCCTGTGTTTATGGTGTATATAAAGTATGATAAATGATAGCAATATAACAAAGGATAGGAGAGAAGAATCCAGAAAATGCTGCTTAAAGTTCTTGTAACTCACGTGAGTTGTTTTTTGTTATTTAGCCACTAAGTCATGTCCAAAGTTTTGCAGCCCGATGGACTGTAGCCGGCCAGCCTTCTCTGTCCATGGGATCTCTCAGACAAGAATACTGGAATGAGTGGCCATTTCCTCCTCCAGGGGATCTTCCCAACCCAAGGATTGAACCTGTGTCTCCTGCAGTGTCCCCTGAGCCGCCAGGGAAGCCCTTCATGTGAATTAGTATAATATTATTTGGGATTAGCTGAAGATGTACTAACATAGTGGAAAAAAATATGCTCAATCAATGCAAATTTCTTTTGACACAAACTCTACAAGAAAAAAGTTAGGGGAAGAGGATGGTGGATAGAGAAAGAAGGAGAGGAATGTAACGTGAAAAATCAAGGCTCCTACCTTGGAAGAAAACGTAATTCAAGTACAGAATTACTTACAGAACATTTTAATAAGAACACAAATTTATTAAAACAAGAGTTCAATAACAAGATAGTAAAACAGTGAGAGAGGAAAACAAGAGAGTAGGCCAGAGGAAACAACATCATCGACTAAATAAAGGGGACATAGCAACATGGTCCTTAGTGAAAATCAAATTACAGAGGTAGCTAAAAGACCTAAGATGACCCTTATGTGTACAGAGGAAGAAGACAAAGAGAACAAAGCACTTCAAGAGAATGTATTCAATAGAGGAGAGCAAAGCCATTCGACATAAGGATAGTTTCTATCATCAAAATGAATCTGAAAAGTGGAACAGAAGGTTTATTCAAAGATGTATAATATTACTAGTGTTAGAGAGCTGTCTCTCCTTTCCGTATTGAGGTATGAACAGATGCCAGGAATAATGCTGATAGTGGTTATTCCTGGGTGGTAGGGACAGTTTGGTTGTTTATTTTAACTTGTTACTCATCCACATCAGTGCCTGCCTCCCAGGGCTGCAGGAAATACAAAAAGACCCAGTACAGGAGCATGTTCAGCCTGGTGGCTGGCAATGAATGAACACTCTGGAGGCGAGGTCGCTTACCGTGATTACCAAGTTAGGCACATAACCCTACTGGTTTCGAACATCCTCTATAATCAGGCTAGATCCCACCTCCTATCCCACTTGAGCTTAGTGTGCACAGCCCCAGGCTTCTGCCAAACATGTTACCCCCAAGGGGCCTTAGCCCAGAGTGCTCACTCCCCTGGTGCTCATCACACACATCCTGTGAACCCCAGTCCTGCAAAAGTGCCCCCTTAATCAGACATCCTTCTTCCTCCCATGAACGCCATGACACTTCGTTTTTCTCTTCTAGGCATTTAAATAGTATTTTTTTTTTTTGGAACTGAGTGATTCCCTGGTAGCTAGCTGGTAAAGAATCCGCCTGCAATGCAGGAGACACCAGTTTGATTCTTGGGTCAGGAAGATCTGCTGGAGAAGGGAATGGCTACCCACTCCAGTATTCTTGGGCTTCCCTGCTGGCTCAGCTGGTAAAGAATCTGCCTGCAGTGAGGGAGACCTGGGTTCTATCCCAGGGTTGGGAAGATTCGCTGGAGAAAGGAATGGCTACCCAGTCCAGGATTCTGGGCTGGAGAATCCATGGACCGTATAGTCCATGAGGTCACAAAGAGTCGGAGCTTAACAGTTCAAATCTTGACTCTACCACAAACTAGCTATGTTACTTTGGGAAATTCATTTAACACCTCTGAGTCCAAGTTTTCTCCTCTTAAGATATGGGATAATAATATCTACCTCACAAAGCTGTTGAGAAAAAATTGAAAGTTAAGGTTTATAAAGTAACTACACAGAGCACAATAAACAGATGTTTTTTTAAGATTATTTTATGTGACATGCTTTATCTTATCCATCTTATTAAACTATTAACAGGACTAGTCCTATTAACATATATATGTTCATATACCTACAAACACACACACCTGCATGCACACACGCACACACATATTTCTTAAAGTCAAGAGTATTTTACTTGGCTTTGTACTCAGTGAAGGGCCTGTTAGTACAGTGACTTGCAGGTGAGCTAACACAATGTAAAGGATGAAAGGGTCCTTGGCTGGCCATATTGTCTAGTAACTCCCCAAACTAGTAAGGCTTTGAAAAGTAAGAGTCCTGGGGTCTGCTATACACTATCTCGGTTAGTGAAACTGGACTGAAATCTGAGAATTTATAGTTGTTTTTTTTTAAGCTTGCTAGTCAGGCAGATCAGGGAATCAGAGAAAGTAGTCCATGCATATTTGCTGGAATCACTTGTGTTGATCTCAGACAGTGACAACCCATCTTGAATGAGCCAGTCCCACGTGGCAAACCCCTGAGGCAAGAAAACTGCTTGCCTCAAACAACCTAGAGCCTGGAAAGGAGCACCTCCTGCTGTATGTTTCATATGTCTACCCTGGAGGAGCTGGACCCCTGCTCTCTGCAGAACTGTGCAACCCCAGGCATTATGTTCCAGAGGCTGGGATTTCCACCGGCACGAGGAAAGCTTTTCCTTCTCAAGGCTGTATGCCTACATGAGCCTGGCTTTAAGTGTCTGGTATAACTACACCGACTCAACTATTTCCCCTTTTGTATCAAGGTTTGTCCCATCATTAAAAGAGTAGTTACATGTTCACTATCAGTAATTTTTGAAAATACAGAGGTAGCAGAAAGAATCAAATACCCAGAGACGTCCCACTTAAAAGACAATCCATAGTTCAGAGTTCCTTTCTAATCATTTACTGATATCGCACATACATTTGTCCAAGTTATAATTAACTCTGTGAAGATCACTGCTTATGGCTGCACAGTTTACCATGTGGATAAGCTGTGACTCGCTTAACCCTTTCCCTGTTGTCAGACATTTATGTCATCTTACAGATAAGGATGCCATGACTGTCTTGGTGGATAACGCATTTTCCGTATTTTAAAGCACTTCCTCAGGACAGAGTCACAGACGGGGAATTACCAGGCTAAAGGATACTGAAAGCTTTAGCTGTGCACTTTAAAAAGACTGACCTTGACTTCCCGTATTATATTTAAGGTTCAAGTCATTATTTGAACTGAGGTTCTTCAAGAAAACCTTATAATCCACTGCAGCGTCTTTATCAATATCGTAGAGTTGTGCAAACCTAAAGTAGAAACATTCATTAGTATTCAGAAATTATGATACAGAGCATCTAAAAAATGAAGCAGGTTTTTTACTGAGGTACCTTTACACTGGGGCTAGCATTAATTTTAATGCATTTCTCCAGCTAGAGCTAGAAAATAGAAGTAAACCCTAGGAAATGTTACTGCAAGATTTTTAAAATGCAAAATACCCCTGAAACTAGCATACTCAACTATGCCTCAATTAAAAAATAAATTAAACAAATAAAATGCAGATATTTGGTGGGGGCGGCGGGTGGGGGGGCGGAAATCTCACCACTCTGCCTCCAGAGGGCTGTGTATTGGTATGATTGGACAGGAATGTCTTAGGACCCGTGAAAGGAATGCCCTTGCCTGCACCCCTAGGGTCCTCTCCCCTTTCTGGTGGGAGTGGGTGAGGGGCACCTCTGCACCTTTTGCACCAGCAAAAGCAGGTCCCATTTCCTTTAATAATTGGTGGGGGATGGATGTGGGCCATGAGTCAGCATACGATTTCTATAACCAGACAAATCTAGAGCTGGGGGAGGACAGAACACAGCCCAGCTTCTTGAGCAAGTACATCATTTCAGAGAGAGAAGCTGTGCCCAGGATGGCATATCATTTTAAAGCACTTAAAGGTGGGAGGGGGGAGCTTTTCTTGGAGCCTTCTAGGACTTGCATGTATAGAAAGAGAAATTTTTAAAACACTTAAGCAATGTCTCTTCCTGAAATATACAGAGACACTCTTTTTTTAAAATCAAGATAAATGGAATGTTTGGATTCTTTTCTTTGTTCTTTCTAAAATGAAATTTCTATTATTCAAATCTGCCACTTGATAAATGGTTTTCTAGATAATTTCTGCATTATTACATTTATACAAAAAAATTGACAGTTTTTAAATGTTTGGTTATATTGTCTCCATATGTGTTGGTTTCTATAATTATCTAATTTCATGCTGCTTTCTAAAAATTTAGTAATTATCACTTAAAGTATTTGTTATTTTTCTGTTTTCCAAATTTAACAAAGAGTAATGTCGTGTATTCATTTCCATGCATACCTTTTTTTTTTTCCACTTTGGTGAATCCTGCCTATTGTCCTAATAAGAAAAATTATCTTGAGATATGATAACTGCCAGATGTTAACACTGAGACTCCCTAAATAGCTCCATCTTTCATCCATAGACTTTGCCTGGCAAACATAAGCTGTAAGCACAAGAACCCAGAAGGCGGCCCCTGATGGGCTCCTTTCCGAGTTGCCGTCCTGCAAAAAGTCTCCGCTGCTCTGCCGCTCCAGGAAAATGTCAGCATCCTGATTAAAAAAAAAACCCATCACTGGCTCTCCCGCTTCCTGTGAAAACTCAGCATTCCTTCCAACTGGTACTGGCTCAAGAGGATCCCGACCTTTCCTAAAGTTCAGCCCACCGGCGTTCGTAATACCCGCTACACGGTCGCTGAGAACAGGCAGCCACAATCCCATGGTAGTATTTCCTACAGATACAATTCAAAAATGAAGCCTCGGTACTTCCCAAGGATGCAGTATCTCAAAAGCCTTTTTTTTTTTCTAAACAAGAATCAAGGCATTCCCAATCCCAAGTCGGACACATTCCCAAGACACAGCAATAAAGGCCATTTTCCCAGGGACCTGATCTGCAGGCGGGAGAACCCACACGTGTGTAGATGCCCAGGTCAAGACGGCCACATGGGAAGGCTGCCTTCAGGGACAAAGGAAATGCCAATGGACCCATAAACTCTTCAGCACTACCACCTACAACTGCGCCTTGGGCTGCACTCATCTGCCCAGGCAGCAGACTGACCAACTGAATTTGTTTGTTTCTTTGTTTTTCAAGGTCACAAAAATGATTTTACCCGGATTCAAATATTTCGTCAATGCACAGGACGGTAGAGGGGTGCGAGATGGGAAAGGAAGAGGAAACCCCGCGGGTCTCAGGACAGTCGGGCCAGGCGTAGAACCTGGCCGTGATCGTCTCCCCCAGTTCTTGTTGCCACAGGCTGGATGGCATTCTGCAGCCTCAGAGAGCTATTTCTCAGAGAGTAGCGGCACCCGTGGAGTCTTCATGATTATGAGATTATCGCTGTGAAACTAGCACCTACTACGTGCCAGGCACATGGCAGGCACCCTTGGCACATTCCTCCAAGTCCTCCAGCTGGAGAGGCGGGCTCCTGAGTCCCCATGTCTTTAAGAGAACGCTGAATCTCAGAGCGGCCCAGGAGTCTAGGGAGGGCAGACACAGACCTGCCCCCAGGCATGCCTGACTTCAGAGCCCAGCCCACTCCTCCTTCCCTGTGCTCTGATATTAAAGAGAAAGCTGTTAGATAAAAGGAAGGATTCAAAAATGCATTGTGTTTCCTGCTGAAACACTGAAAAGGCAACGCTAATACTGAAGCAGCTTCTCAAGGAAAGAGTATATTCTCCAGCTTCAATAAGAAAAGCATTAAAGCAATTGAAGAAATGGTCTACTTTTGATCTTCCCCATTTCAGTTCTAAAGGAAAGCAATTCTATTATGTTAAGTTCCTCCAGCCTTATCACACAAACAGTATTGTTTTTGAGGCTTAAAAAAAAAATCTCAAATAAAAATTTGTGGAGTTCTTTATTATTCAATACTTGTGAGATAGGGAAACAGACAGTAACATTTTTTATAGATTTACTAGGTTGGGAGACTGCCGTGCCAAACACAAGGTTTATTGTCAAATAAAACACTGTTTTGTATTTTGATTGCCTGTTTTAGAAGAGTGTTGCTTCTGTTCTATAATTGCGTGCACAAAATTATTTAATTTGTTTTGCTTGGATCTTATTCTGGACATTTTCCCAGTCGGAAAGATGTAAAAATTAAAACATCTATTATGTCTTTTATATTCTGAGGTGGATTATAAAGAGAAAAAGAAGAAGAAAATATTCAAAAGACTCAGAAATATCCATATTTTAAATCTCCAAGCTTTCTATGCCCTGCCATGGTCTGTGAGGCTGTTGTCATATGCCCTCCAGTCCTCCTTGCTCTGGGAGCAAATTCCTTCCTAACAGAGGCAACATTGTCTTTATTTAATAAAACAATGTAAGCAACCACAAGGGCCCATTTTACTAGCTATTTATAACTCTGGTGTGATGTGAAACCCTTAGGCTCAGGGAGAAATAATCAGGCTTGGTACTTTTGTTAATGGCCTGGAGGGTGCTGAGAAAATCGGGAAAAGGCAGGAAATCGATGAGGACCTCTTGACTGAGATTACATATGGGCGCCCCCTCCAGAGGCTTCCATTCAAAAGTCAGATAGCCACAAAATCTGAGCATTTGGCTTCTTCTACATGATCTAGAGCTTATTGGAGGCTCAAAAAATGTGCCGCTTCCACACACTGCCCTCAAGTCAGGAGCAGGTGGCCGCGGTTTTCAAATGCCATGGAGCAGCTCCTGTATTCCCCCAGCTCTGCCATGCCCGTCCCAACCTCGGCAACCATAGTTCTCAAAGGAAAAGTCGGTTTCTGTTGCTATATCAGGATGGAGGGCCAAGAAGGAGCGCAGCAACCAAAGAATGAACGGTGAAATTTTCACTCTTCTCCTAACCCCAGGCCCGGAGCAGGAATCATCTGGGAACCGGAATCCCGGGCGGCGGAGGGCGTGGTGCCGAGCAGGCAGAGGGAGACCCTGGTGATGGATGGCTCAAATAATCGAGATGTGTTTGGAGCTGCAGGCCAACTGACTCTCACCCGAGGTAGGCTGGAGCAATTGGAACCGTTAGCTCTCATTTTTGAGAATTTGCGGAGAGCTTCAGGAACATGGGAGAAACGTTGACTGGGTATCTCTTTTAAAAATGGTCAAGACAGGGACTTCCCTGGTGGTACGGTGGCTAAGACGCTGCACCTCTCAATGCAGGGGGCCTGGGTTCGATCCCTGGTCAGGGAACTAGATCCCACGTGCTGTAACTAAGAGTTCATATCCTAAAACTAAGACCTGGCACAGTCACATAAATAAATAACATAAATATTAAAAAATAATCCAGTGTCAGAACTATTTAAAAAAAAGAAAAAGAAAACAGTCAAGACAGAGAAGGCGGGAGGGAAGACGCTGCCTGGATCCAGTAAACCTGACAAGTCCCATTTTGAAACTGCCTGCGCTTCTGCTGAGCAGCATCTCAGCGTACCTGTGCTTACTTACTTTTTGTATTCCTCATCTTTCATCTTCAAACAGAAGGTCTCCAGAACCCTCCTCAGCTCGTGTGGCTGGACCAGACCAGTCGTGTTAACATCAATGAGCATAAGGGCTTTGATGACGGTTTTAATGTTTTTGAAAATCTGTGTATAAAAAGCGATTTAGGAGAAGTCAAAAGATCCAGTGTTAAAAATCAGGATGGTAATAAAACATTGGGAGGGTGAACGTGTTTAAACACTTCTTGTAAAATAAAATGTTTCCAAAGACGCACACTCGTTGATATTGCAAAATGACTCATCTACGGAAAAAAGGACACTTTCCATTTCTTGAATGTTTTCAAAGCAATTTTCTCTATAAATTGGTCTTAGTAAGTTGAGGAAAAAACTCTTTCTGATGTAAAGTGGTAGGTCTCATACACAATTCATTCCCTTGTAAGAGCCATACAAAAAATCTTTTTTGTTACTTGATACTTTAAAACTATAGTTCTGGCATAGCTGGACGTGGACAATTTTTATTTTTCATAGCCATATGCAAACTATTTTTACTAGGAGCTAGAAAAATATGAGTATATATTTCAACCCCCTCTGAATTTTTAAAAGACATTACAGGAAAAGTTTTATAGCAATCTTGCCCAAATCTTTCCCAAATTCAGCAAATGCATATTTATTGAGCATGTGAACCTGAAAGGCATTTGGTAAGGCCCCAGGGAAACAGGGCTGTTTGCTGGCCGTAAGCTACTTCTGTGTGGAGGAGAGAAACAGCTCAACGTGGGGTTTGGGGCTTGGGGCTCAACGTGCCAAGGCCAGAACCACATGAGTGAGTCCTACAGAGCCCCACAAAGGAAGCACCATTTCCCCACTTTAAGTTAAAACTGAGGTTGAGGAGGCTGCACGAGTTACCCATCATCGCCTGGTTAGACGACAATGATGCTGAGGGTCCAACCCCCAGCATCCACGGTCCATGGATCAAGTCCATCCCCAAGCCTCACCTCCCGCAGAGACAAGAAGACATGTAAACAAACGTTGCCCAAGATAGGAACCATGGGAACAAGAGCCCAACACCAGAGACAGACAAAGGAGGAGCTGTGGGTCTTCACAGAGGAGGACAAGCACCTCCAGCGGAGCCCCCCGGGGGCCTTCCTGCAGGAGGTGGCATCTGAGCTAGGAGGAGAGGACAGTGAGTGCAGCGGATGGGACGGCAGGCTTGTGCAGGAAGGGTGATGAACGTCCGGTCCAGCCGGATCCTGGGAGGCCTGACTCCACATCCCACTCCAGATCAGACCAAGTCCAGCCCGGACGCAGAGGGGAGCCAGTGCACCGCAAGGAGGGGCTTAGGGAAGGCTGCAAGATGGACAGGGCTGCTCCCAATTTCCTCAACAGCTCGGCCGACTGCCCCCTTTACTGCTCCCTTTGACCTGAAGGAGCCCCCTGGCAGCCCGCCCACCCCAGGGTGAACGCCTTGGGGATCTCACCAGAGGAAGCACTGGGCTGGAGGGGGCATGGCCTTGTCCCTGGCTCCTCCTGGCCGGGTCATCTTGTCCCCTCCGCTGCCCCGCCCGGAGGACATCAGCCCTGCACACCTGCCCTGCCTCAGCACCGTTCGTGCTGTCCACGCGGACAACCTCTGACTCAGCCCTGCGTCCTCCTCCCGTCTGGAGGTCACCTCCCTGCTCACACTCACCCCTTGTCACCAATAAGTACTGCTCTCCAAAACCAAGCCTCACATCCAAGGACCCCCTAACTTTCAGCTCCCTTCCCTGAGGGCTGACCCCCTACAACCTTCTTCCCTCCACGGCCCCGCCACACTCCATCTTTATACCCCTACCACGGTCCATCTTCAGACTTCCCTTGTGGCTCAGCTGGTAAAGAATCCGCCTGCAGTGCAGGAGACCTGGGTTCGGTGCCTGGGTTAGGAAGATCCCCTGGAGAAGAGAAAGGCTCCCCACTCCAGTATTCTGGCCTGGAGAATTCCATGGGCTGTACAGTCCATGCGGTCGCAGAGTCGGATACGACTGAGCGACTTTCACGGTCCATCTTTATAGTGACGCACTACCTCCGTTCTCCACCCGCCCCCTCCGCCTGCCTCCTCCTGTCTGGGCGAGACCCTAACACTGGCCAAATCCTACTCACAGCCTCTTCCAAGTGCCTGATGTGGCCGGAGAGGACAGGCCACGGAGCCCTACCTGGGTCCCCTCACTCGAGACACCAACCCCGCCTGTAGCGGGTGCGTGGGAATCCTTGTCTCCGCTCCCCACTGTCTCTGCTCTTCACCTCCCTTCCCATCCGCCTCCTTCCTCCATCACAGATAACCTTCCTCCTTACTTACAGGGAAAACAGAAGCCACTGGAACCCAATGCCCTGTGCTTCTGCACCCAGGGACCGGGTCCCGTCCTCCACACCCAGGGATAGTTCCTGTCCTCGGCACCCAGGGACCAGTCCCATCCTGCTTCGGACGCCGACCCTGCTGCCCTCACGCACATGATGATGTCCAGTACCTGAACCACCTTAGAAGGGAGACCTCCCTCCTTGCCTGGCCTCTGCCTCTAAGAGCCACTTCTTCCCTTGTGCAGAAATCCCCCCGGAAGAGCTGTCTGTGCTTTCTGTCGCCAGTGTCTCCCCTGTAGCCGGTGGGCTCTGTCCCCACCACCGCACAGAGACTGTGACCTTGTCGGGGTGGTGGCCTGGCCAGGTCCAGGGTCTCCTGGGGCCCATCTTGCTGCCCACGCGTCAGCCCTCCACCCGGCTCAGCGCCCCCTCCTCTGGGCGCACATTTCCACCCCGGCTTCTGCACCCGTTCCAGGTTCTCCTTGGCTTCCTGCTTGGGCTTGGTCTGCTCCTTGCAGGTCCCTCTGAAGTCTGGGCAGCCACAGACTTAGGCCCTGGGTCTCCTGGCTTGTCTAACCACACTCCCGCCCGGTGGCCCTGGCCTTGGCCTTCGTAACCAGGATGGCTCCAGCCGTCTGTCTCCAGCTCTGGCCTTGCCTCTCAGCTCTAGTCAGGTTGTCCCCCTTGAGAGTCCAGCAGACACCGGCTCCGCCTGTCCCACTGTGGCAGGGCTGCCCACCAGATTCTCTTCTCACACCCGTGTTTGGTCCCAAGAGCCCAGCAGCCCTCCCGTGATGACTTTTCTGGGTTCCAGCCTGTGTCTCTGCCTCGCACCCTTGGGCTGGGCTGGGCTGGGCTGGGCTGGTGGGACCACCTCCCACCTGGGCTCCCTGTGTCCACGCCCAACCTACGGCTGAGGCTCTAGCAGCAGCAGGGGGCCTGTGTATCCAGGGCCAGGCACATACCCCTTTGCCTACAGCCCGCCCACCACTCTGATCCCTCCAGGTCAAAGGCCAGGGCCCCGCAGACTGGCTCCTGGCAGTGATCCTGCCTTGTCCCGGTCCCTGCCGCTCCTCAGGAGTGCCAGCCAGGCGACTCTGGCCTCAGGAACATCTGCTCTTCCTTCTGCCCAGAACTTTCCTCCCCAGACACCGACTGGCTCTTCCCTTGCTTCTCTCGGAGTTTGGTCCATGTGTCATCTTACCCAAAAGCCTTCCCCTGACCCCACGCCCAGCCCTCATCTTCCTGGTACTCCTCACAACTAATTTCAAGCCTGTCTTTACTGCCTGTCTCTCCCTCAGGGATGTGGGCTCCCTGAGAGCAGGGTTCTGTCGACCACGTCACCCCCGGAGTCTAGAGCACCTGCCTCAGCAGAGTGAACGAATGAATGAATCCAGCTTCTTTGCACCTGCTTGGGAGAAAGCCACACTCTGAGGAAGCTGTGTTCTATGTCTGCGAACACACCTCCCTGGAGCCAACCCTGAGAGCAATAAGGATTACATTCAGTGCAATCAAGGCTACGGTAACAGGATCATTGAATAAATAGTCATTGGATTTTGTCACGTGCCAAGCCCAGTGCTAACCCGTATACACGTCTCCCACTTCTACCGACTGGAGGTCCTTGGCTGAACCGAGCTCAGTATTCAAAACCCAGAAGACCAAGCCCAGAGCTGCCTGGACAGCATGGGCTGCCGCGAAAGGGCTCGAGCATGTCCACTCTCAGCTCCACCCCTTTGTCTGAAAGCATGAAGCCCCAGCCACTAGGGCACTTGTGGCCTAGGCCAAAAAAAAAAAGAAAAAAACAACCCTCAGCACTCTGTCCGATGCCAAGTCCTGATTCACCTCTTCTGGTAAAACGGGAGGATGGGAGGCGATGTGCTTTTTTAAAAAACCCGAAGCGACCCATATGGGCCCCGCGGGGAAAGCAGGGAGCTGCAGAGCTGGCACGGAGCGCACACCCAACCGGAGGTATGTCTCCCAGTCTCGCATCGCTTGTCAGACTGACGCTTGGCAGCGTCTTGGCGGAGCTGCAGATGGTGAGGTTTATCAGAGGCCCCGGAGCTGGGGCCGCGGCGTGAGGGCTGCTCCCACACTGGACGGAAGGAGAAGCGGCCCGAAGGGAAGGAAGGGCCTGCCCTGCCCCAGCCCACTGCCCTCGCACTTGAGGAGGGAGACGAGGACAGGGAGAGGGGCAGGGAGACCAGGCGGACCGCGGGGGAGCCCCCGGCTCCTCTCTGGGCCGGCCAGACGCCCGCCGCTTGGGCTCAGCCGGGACACGTCAGCATCAAGAGTCCCTGCCTCTGAGCCCCCTGCTCCCCACAACCCACCCCACACCGAGTGCCTTCACGTCACAGGCCCTCTGGGGTCTCTTCAACCACAGCCCAGAGCCCTGGACAACCTGACCCCACGACCTCCTGCCCTCACCCGGCCCCCCCCAGCGACACAGGCCAGCCTGCGCTTTCTCTTCCGGGGAGGCTTCTGCACGCCCGGCTTCCTCCGCACGACGGGTTCCCTTGAGGCCCTCATTCAGGTCTTGGCCCCAGAGGCCTTCCCCATGGCCTGCACAAAAGCGCGCCTCCTCCCTTTCCTCCTGCGCGTTCGCCCACACCTGGACGTGTCAGATTTCCTTTGATCGCCTTCCTTATTTACTGACGCGTAAACGCCAGGGAGGGGGTTTCAGTTTCACTCGCTGCTGTGTCCTCAGGCTTAGAACAGTCCCCAGACAGAGCGGGTGCTTAGAAACACTTGCACAGTGAGCTCGCTGCGGTCACTGCTGCCCAGATGCACTCCTGGCCCTGCCCCTGCCCAGTCTGGTTATCCTGACTGCACCTCGACCCATCACTGTCCCCCTGACTTCCACCTTGACATCCTGGTGTAGCCCTGCCTGAAAGGGGTACCCAGCTCCTCCCCCCAGGAGGGGACCTCCCCACTCTATGCCTGACCTCGGCTCTCCAGGAGATCCATCACCCTTCACTTCCCCCTGGCTTCCCAGGGCGGGAGCTCAGAGAGGGCCAAGTCCATGGTGGGAGAAAAAGGCTGTGCAGCTTATAACAAGGGAAGGGCCTCCTTCCAAACCCAGCTTCTCAGAAAGGAGAGGGTGCTCTCCTGGCGCAGCTCTGGGGCCTGTGGGAGAAGAGCTCCCTGCGCTCCGTGTGTGTGTGCCAAGTACATGCTAAGTAGTTTCAGCCGTGTCCGACTCTTTGTGACCCCATGGACTGTAGCCCACCAGGCTCCTCTGTCCATGGGATTCTCCAGGCAAGGATACTGGCGTGGGTTGCCATGCCCTCCTCCAGGGGATCTTCCCAACCCAGGGACTGAACCTGCCTCTCTTGCGTCTCCTGCGTTGGCAGGCGGGTGGGTTCCTTACCACTAGTGCCCCCTGGGAAGCCCTCCTGCACTCCAGGTCCTGCAGCCTCTTGCCTGCAGCCTCTTTCTGTATGCTGGAAAGCTAGGAGTGATTTGTACCTATGTAAGTGGTTGGGGGAAAAAAAATCGAAAGAAGGGTATTCTGTGACACGTGGAGGTTATTTACGAGTTTCAAATTTTAAGACCCAAAAGTAGACTTTAATGGCACCCAGCCACACCTGTTCATTTGTGTAAGTTTCCTCCAGAGGCTCCCCTACAGAAGCAGAGTTGAGCACCCAGGCTGAACAGTCTGGCTGACCAGGATAAAAATATTGGCCATCTTCACAGACGTTCGCGATCCTGTTCCACTCCCTCGCCTGCACCCCCACGGGGGTCTCAGGCAGCATCAGGTGCACAGACCGAAGCAGCTTTAAAAAGGGGCGGGGGGGGCGCTTCCCTGGTGGTCCAGTGGTTGAGAATCCACCTTGCAAGGCAGGGGATGCAGGTTCAATCCCTGGTCGGGGAACTGAGTTCCCACAGGCCTCAGGGCAATTAAGTCAACACACCTCAACTAGAGAGCTGGTGCAAAAGATCCACGTGGCGCAGCGAAGATCCTGAGTGGTAACTGAGACCCCACACAGCCAAATAAATAAATATTTCAAAAATAAGTAAATAAGAAGAAAACCAAAATGATAGCTAATTATGACTCTGAGTTAAAGACTTGGGAGCCAGAAAATGGCCTGAGGCTCTCGAAAGACCTGCCCCCTAAGTCTACTCTACTCCTCCCAGCCACTTGCCCCATCTCCTGCCCCAGACTCAGTCCCCACTCCATTCTGGGTGGTCAGGGGCCTGGCCAAGAGCCTTCTTGTCAAGCTCTGAGCCCTGTGCCAGGCTTCGGAGTGCACAGCTCTGCCCAGCTGTGCCCCGGCCCCCGTGGCCCCTGCAGCACCACGGCCCCTGTGAGAAGGCAGCATCTAACCCTCTTCTTGGCCTCAGAGTCCCCATCTAGGGAGATGACTGAGCCCAGGAGGTGGTGAAGAACCAAGCAATCCAGGGACGGGAACCACGGAGAAGATGCACTAACAAGGCTGGAGTCTGCCCTCTGGACAGCAGGGTTGGGAGAAGCCGGAGAGAAAGCCTTAAAGGTCTGAAGTGTGGCTACATAAACCAGGACACACTCACCAAACATTTCAAGAAAAGGAAAAAAAAAGCCCCATTCCACAGAAAAGCGTGAGTCGCTCAGTTGTGTTCGACTCTGTGTGACCCCACAGACTGTGGCCCTCCAGGCTCCTCTGTCCATGGGATTCTCCAAGCAAGAATACTGGAGTGGGTTGCCATTTCCCTCTCCAGGGAATCTTCCCAGCCCGGGTCTCCTGCATTGCAGGCAGACATGTTACTGTCTGTGCCACCAGGGAAGCCCACGCAAGAGTGAAGTGAAAAAAGAAGGAAGCAATTACTTTGGGGGAGGGGGGATGATAGGAGCAAAATTAAATTAAAATTTTCTCCAAAAGACTTGCATGAACTCATAGAGGACAGACTCACGAATGTTACTATAAGGAGCAGAGAATGTCTGCCGTGAAGAGTAAAGCCAAGGAGGAATGGGGACAAGAAACCTCCTTCAGAGGCGGTAGCAACCACGGAATACCAAAGTGCCCCAGGCTGCCATCATTCTGGTAACCTTGGAACAGAGACCTGACTCCTTGCAACTCCAGTGTTCTCATCTGTGAAATGGGAATGAGTGAGCACTGCGTCAGAGTGCACAGATGAAATGAGCTCACGTGCGCAGGTGCCTCACTGGGAACAGACTCAATAGACGGTGGTCTGATAGGGATCACTGATCAAGACCAAAGGCTGAGGACAGAGATAGATATAACCAGATGGCCACACACACACATGCTGCAGAATAGCAACTGGCTGAATCAGCGCTACTGCCCCACTCAGGCAACTCGTCTACTTCCTTCCCTTCCCCACCGCCCAACCTAGGTTAACAGAAGCCTGAGAGAGCAGAAGGTCACAAGTGGACAGGAGTCTAGGGCCAAGAATGGGGCCTGGATCAATGGATAATTGTCAAGTGGATGAAGGTATGGATGATGGATGGATAGATGGATGATGGATGGATGAATGGATGATGGGTAGATGGATAGATGATGGATGGAGGGATGAACAGATAGAAGGATGGATGGACGAATATAGATAGATGGACAGATGGAGGGGATAGATGGCTATATGCATGCATAGATTAATGGAGAGAAAAATGGATGGATGGATGGATGGATCAGTGATTGCATCATTCGTGGGGAAGAAGCATTGGTAAGCCAACAAAATCCTTGTACAGACAGGACAGGTGCCTGCAGAAGGGCAGATAGGCATGCCATTTCTGGGGACACAGTGATCTGCTCTACACTCTCCCAGGGGGAGGAACTGAGAACTGAATAGAGACACCAGAGCAGGAGGGGCAGATTAGAGCAGTCTGTGTGACTATTATTGGCATGGACAGGATATGTGAATTTTCCATGAGTTAAGTGGAGAAGAAGAAAGGCAGAAGGCTAACAGTGAAGTACCAGGAAGAAAATTAAGAAAACAATCCCATTTACCAGCACCTCAAAAAAGAATAAAAATACCTAGGAATAAACCTACCTCAGGGGGCGAAAAACCTGTACTCCAAAATAGTTCTCAGACACCGATGAAAGAAATTGAAGATGACACAAACAGATGGAAAGACAAACCATGTTGTTGGATTGGAAGAATCAATATTATCAAAATGACCATACTCTCCAAGGCAATTAACAGAGTCAATGCAATCCCTATCAAAATACCAATGGCATTTTTTTTTTTTTTGCAGAACTAGAACAAAATAATTTTTAAATTTGTAGGGAAACACACAAAAGACCCCAAATAGCCAAAACAATCTTGAGAAAGAAGAACAGAATTGGAGGAATCATGCGCCCTGACTTCAGACTATACTACAAAGCTGCTGTAATCAAAACAGTATGGTACTGACGGAAAAACAGAATCACAGTGGAATAGGGGAGAGAGCCCTGAAATAAACCCACACACTTACGGTCAATCTACAAAAAGAGAGACAAGCATATCTAATGGAGAAAAGACAGACTCTTCAATAACTGGTGCTGGAAAACTGGACAGCTACATCTAAAGTGGAGGTGATGGAATTCCAGTTGAGCTGTTTCAACTCCCGAAAGATGATGCTGTGAAAGTGCTGCACTCAATATGCCAGCAAATTTGGAAAACTCAGCAGTGGCTCCAGGACTGGAAAAGGTCAGTTTTCATTCCAATCCCTAAGAAAGGCAATGCCAAAGAATGCTCAAACTACCGCACAATTGCACTCATCTCACATGCTAGTAAAGTAATGATCAAAATTCTCCAAGCCAGACTTCAGCAATATGTGAACCGTGAACTCCCTGATGTTCAAGCTGGTTTTTGAAAAGGCAGAGGAACCAGGGATCAAATTGCCAACATCTGCTGGATCATGGAAAAAGCAAGAGAGTTCCAGAAAAACATCTATTTCTGCTTTATTGACTATGCCAAAGCCTTTGACTGTGTGGATCACAATAAACTGTGGAAAATTCTGAAAGAGCTGGTCATACCAGACCACCTAACCTGCCTCTTGAGAAATCTGTATGCAGGCCAGGAAGCAACAGTTCGAACTGGACATGGAACAACAGACTGGTTCCAAATAGGAAAAGGAGTGCGTCAAAGCTGTATATTATCACCCTGCTTATTTAACTTCTATGCAGAGTACATCATGAGAAATGCTGGACTGGAAGAAACACAAGCTGGAATCAAGATTGCCGGGAGAAATATCAATCACCTCAGATATGCAGATGACACCACCCTTATGGCAGAAAGTGAAGAGGAGCTAAAAAGCCTCCTGATGAAAGTGAAAGAGGAGAGTGAAAAAGTTGGCTTAAAGCTCAACATTCAGAAAACGAAGATCATGGCATCCGGTCCCATCACTTCATGGGAAATAGATGGGGAAACAGGAGAGACAGTGTCAGACTTTATTTTGGGGGGTCCAAAATCACTGCAGATGGTGACTGCAGCCATGAAATTAAAAGATGCTTACTCCTTGGAAGAAAAGTTATGACCAATCTAGATAGTATATTCAAAAGCAGAGACATTACTTTGCCGACTAAGGTCCGTCTAGTCAAGGCTATGGATTTTCCTATGGTCATGTATGGCTGTGAGAGTTGGACTGTGAAGAAGGCTGAGCACCGAAGAATTGATGCTTTTGAACTGAGGTGTTGGAGAAGACTCTTGAGGGTCCCTTGGACTGCAAGGAGATCCAACCAGCCCATTCTGTAGGAGATCAACCCTGGGATTTCTTTGGAAGGAATGATGCTAAAGCTGAAGCTCCAGTACTTTGTCCACCTCATGCGAACAGCTGACTCATTGGAAAAGACTCTGATGCTGGGAGAGATTGGGGGCAGGAGGAGAAGGGGACGACTGAGGATGAGATGGCTGGATGGCATCACGGACTCGATGGACGTGAGTCTGAGTGAACTCCGGGACATGGTGATGGCGTGGTGCGATTCATGGGGTCACAAAGAGTCGGACACGACTGAGCGACTGAACTGACTGACTGACTGACATCTAAAGGAGTGAAATTAGAACATTCCTTAACACCGTATACAAAAAGAAACGCAAAATAGACGAGATGTAGACCGGATATAGACCTAAATGTAAGATTGGATCTTATAAAATTTATTGAGGAAAACATAGGCAGAACACTCATTGACATAAATCACAGCAATAATTTTTGGATCCATCTCCTAAAGCAAAGAAAATGAAAGCAAAAATTAGTAAATGGGACCTAATTAAACTTAAAGGCTTTTGCATAGCAAAAGAAGGGGCTTCCCAGGTCGTGCTAGTGGCAAAGAACCCACCTGCCAATGCAGGAGACAAGAGACTCGGGTTCAATCCCTGGGTCAGGGAGATCCCCTGGAGGAGGGTATGGCAACCCACTTCAGTATTCTTGCCTGGAGAATCCTATGCATAGAGGTGCCTATGGCCTATATATAGTCTATAGGGTTGCAAAGAGTCAGACACCACTGAAGAGACTTGGCACGCACACATGGCACAGCAAAAAAAAAAAAAAAAAAACCATCAACAAAACAAAAAGACAACCTACTGAATGGGAGAAAATATTGGCAAATGATAATGACTGATAAGGGATTAATGGCCAGCATATACAAGCAGCTCATACAACTCAATATAAAAAAACAAATGACTCGATGAAAAAATGGGCAGAAGAACTGAGTAGGCATTTTTCCAAAGAGGATATGCAGATGGTCAACAGGCTGATGAAAAGATGCTCAATATCACTAATCAGTAGGGAAACGCAAATCAAACCCACAATGAGATATCACCTCACACCTGTCAGAATGGCCATCATCACAAAGAACACAAATAACAAATGTTGGTGAGGATGTGGAGAAAGAGGAATCCTCTTACACTATTGGTGGGAACATTAATTGGTACAGCCACTATGGAAACCAGTATGGAGGTTTCTCAAAAAAAAAAAAAAAATAGAACCACCATGCTGCTAAGTCGCTTCGGTCGTGTCTGACTCTGTGTGACCCCACAGATGGCAGCCCACCAGGCTCCTCCATCCCTGGGATTCTCCAGGCAAAGAACACTGGAGCGGGTTGCCATTTCCTTCTCCAGTCCATGAAAGTGAAAAGGGAAAGTGAAGTCACTCAGTCGTGTCCAGCTTTTAGTGACCCCATGGACTACAGCCCACCAGGCTCCTCCACCCATGGGATTTTCCAGGCAAGAGAACCGGAGTGGGGTGCCATTGCATGACCGAGCAATTTCATTCCTTGGTTCAGATCAGTTCAGTTCAGTTGTTCAGTCGTGTCCGACTCTTTGCCACTCCATGAACTGCAGCACGCCAGGCCTCCCTGTCCATCACCAACTCCCAGAGTCCACCCAAACCCATGTCCATCTAGTTGGTGATGCCATCCAACCATCTCATCCTCTGTCATGCCCTTCTCCTCCTGCCCTCAATCTTTCCCAGCATCGGGGTCTTTCCCAAGGAGTCAGCTCTTGGCATCAGGTGGCCAAAGTATTGGAGTTTCAGCTTCAACATCAGTCCTTCCAATGAACACCCAGGACTGATCTCCTTTAGGATGGACTGGTTGGATCTCCTTGCAGTCCAAGGGACTCTCAAGAGTCTTCCAACACCACAGTTAAAAAGCATCAATTCTTCGGCGCTCAGCTTTCTTTATAGTCCAACTCTCACATCCATACATGACCATTGGAAAAACCATAGCCTTGACTAGACGGACCTTTGTTGGCAAAGTGATGTCTCAGCTTTTTAATATGCTGTCTAGGTTGGTCATAACTTTCTTTGCGAGGATTAAGTGTCTTTTAATTTCATGGCTGCAATCACCATCTGCAATGATTTTGGAGCCCAGAAAAATAAAGTCAGCCACTGTTTCCACTGTTTCCCCATCTATTTGCCATGAGGTGATGGGACCGGATGCCATGATCCTAGTTTTCTGAATATATATCCTCAAAAAACCAAAACCACTACTTTGAAAAGACACATACACCATACATCCCAGTGTTCACAGCAGCACTATTTATAATAGCCAAGACATGGAAGCAACCTAAGTGTCCATCAACAGACGAATAAATAAAGAAGATGTGGTATAAAAAAGAAAGAAATTTTGCCATTTGCAAAGCAACATGAATGGACTTGGGGGGCATGATGCTAAGGAAAGGAAGTCAGATAGAGAAAGACAAATGCTGCATGATATCACATGTGAAATCTAAAAAATTATGGCAGACCAGTGAATACAGTGAAAAAAGAAGCAGCCTCATAGATACACAGAACAAACTAGTGGTTACCAGTGGAGGCAGGGGAGGGGCAATACAGGGGTGGGAGATATTAATGCAAACTAGTGGGTGTAAAATAGGCTCCAGGATGTGTTCTACAACACAGGAGAACAGCCAATATTCTGTAATAACTGTGAATGGAAAGCAACCTTTACAAATTGTATAAATTTTTTTTAAAGAGAAAGAAAGGTAGAAGGGAGCTGGCCTGCTCCCAGGAGCTGCTCACCAGCTGGGGAGACTGGAGCTGCAGGAGCAGGTGAGGGGGACAACGGGGGCGGGGCACCGGGAGAGAGGGGAGGGTGAGCCCTGAGCTGCTCCGTCTCCCCGGGAAACCACACAGTTCAGGGCCCCTGAAGCGCCATCCCTGTGAGTCCCCGAGTGCCCCATGAGCAGTCACAGAGGAGGCCAGGGGCGGGGAGGCCCCCTCTTCTTCCTCAGCCCTCATCACACCCCTGATGAACCAGGGAGAAAAGAGGCCAAAGGGGGGAGAAGGGGCAGGTCCCATGCCCACCCCCCGGGGCCCTGGGGTCTGGAAGGAGAGCGGATGGGCTGCTGAAGCTGGCAGGTGTAACCTGCGCTGGGCCTGTTATCCCCGGACCCTCTGAGACCGCCTTCCTTCCGGGAGGCGGCAGATTCGCCAGCCCCTGCTTGGGAAGCAAAGAATCAAACTGCTTCCTGTTTGTACCCCCGCTGAGTTCAGACGGGTTCAATAAACTGCTAACAGTGGATAATTCTTACTCCACGGTTCTTTGTTTAAAATTCTCTTTATGGCACTGGGAAGGGAGCTCCAGGGGAGAAAGCTGTGAACCCAAATAAATATGACCACCCAGACTTGAAAGGAGGTGAGGAAGGGCCTTCTGTTCCCTCCCTGGAGCCCAGAACCCGCCCCCCAACCCCCGCATCCAGGCCTGGCTCTGTCGGGGCCCCTTTCTGGGGTGGCGGGGCTGGGGGATGGCAAACCCTCCTGGGCCCAGAGGGCAACAGCCTAGAGGTTTTACCAGGGTGCGGCCATTCGAACGGGCTCCTGTTAGCTGTTTCCTGTTTCCTCACCTGGAGCCACCTTCATCAGTGGTTTCCAGCAGCAGGGGGTTGGGGGCCGCAGCCCACCCACCTGCCTGGGGCCGGGGGCGCTGGGGGGGGGGCCCTTGGCCGGCCCGTGTCTTGGCTCCTCAGCGGAGCTCGGGGTTCGGCTGCCACCCTGTCAGTCTGGCACCTTTCTGCTGCCACGACGAAACTCATTTTAAATTTAAGGAGTACACTTCTCTCTCTTTTTTTTTTTTAAATTGAAGCCAAGGAAAAAGATTTCTCTTACAATAAACACATCAATGCTCATTTTCCTTATTATTCTACTTTTGGCTATTTCGTATAAAATCTTTAATTAAAGTTTTTCTTTGAAATTGTCATTATCAACCCAGAAGAAAGAAAGGGGAAAAATAAAAAAGAACAACACAGCTGTGCAGATATGAAGCGCTATTCAGGACTAAATGAACTGGAACGGAATAAGTAGCTTGACTGTTATGTTCTTGGTTTTGGCTCTGTATTCTCAATAGCACAGTCTAACTTGTCACTTTATATCGATTCCATCTGTTTACACTCTGCAGAGTATTGGCTTCCTACCGTGAACATTTCCTATTTACCAGCTGGTAGAGATGAGCCAAACCAGATAGGAAAAAATTAGACTACATTCAGAGCCTCATAAACACAAACTTTCAATTTGGGGACGTGTGGGAGGCGCAGTGGCCAGCATTGCTCACCTTTAACAAAGGGGCCGACTTCCCTTCCTGCTCCTGCGATGTCCCCACCCTCCCCTGTCCCCGACTTCTGAGAGGACTCGGCATTGACTCACTGGAGGGGCGCAGAGCCTGTCTCTACCAAAGAGTGAGCAAGCTCACACAGAAAGACATCAAAGGAGGCCCGTGAAAACGGAGAAAAGGGATCAGATCTGGCTAAAAAAGAGCCGGGTGGAATTCTCCAGGCCAGAATACTGGAGTGGGTAGCCTTTCCCTTCGCCAGGGGATGTTCCCAACCTGGGGATCGAACCCAGGTCTCCTGCATTGCCAGTGGATTCTTTACCAGCTGAGCCACACGGGAAGCCCATAAAGTGGAAGTCGCCCGGTCGTGTACGAATCTTTGCAGCCCCGTGGATTATATACAGTCCATGGACTTCTCCAGGCCAGAATACTGGAGTGCATAGCCTTTCCCCTCATCAGGGTGGGGGCGGGGAGAAGAGCTAAAGCCACCTAAAAGTCACCGTTGCTGTGCTGTGCTTAGTCGCTCAGTCATACCTGACTCTTCGTGATGCCATGGACTGTAGCCCACCAGGCTCTTCTGTCCACGGGGACTCTCCAGGCAAGAAAACTGGAGTGGGCTGCCATGCCCTCCTCCAGGGCATAGTTTCTACCACAGAACAAAAATCCAGCTCTGGTTTGGGGTTTCCTTGCAGCCACAATGAAAAGAGAAACTTTCTGTATATACACCACATATATCTCCCCCGACCTTTGACTTTCATTTTTAAGATGCTCACCTGCCACAAACGGCTTCAGTTCAGTTCATTTCAGTCACTCAGTCGTGTCTGACTCTTTGCGACCCTGTGAACTGCAGCACGCCAGGCCTCCCTGTCCATTACCAACTCCCAGAGTTCACTCAAACTCATGTCCATTGAGTCCGTGATGCCATCCAGCCATCTCATCCTCTGTTGTCCCCTTCTCCTCCTGCCCCCAATCAGAGTCTTTTCCAATGAGTCAACTCTTCGCATGAGGTGGCCAAAGTACTGGAGTTTCAGCTTTAGCATCAGTCCTTCCAAAGAACACCCAAGACTGATCTCCTTTAGAATGGACTGGTTGAGCAATCCCACTGCTGGGCATACACACCGAGGAAACCAGAATTGAAAGAGACACGTGTACCCCGATGTTCATCGCAGCACTGTTTATAATAGCCAGGACATGGAAGCAACCTAGATGTCCATTAGCAGATGAATGGATAAGAAAGCTGTGGTACATATACACAATGGAGTATTACTCAGCCATTAAAAAGAATACATTTGAATCAGTTCTAATGAGGTGGATGAAACTGGAGCCAATTATACAGAGTGAAGTAAGCCAGAAAGGAAAACACCAATACAGTATACTAAGGCATATATATGGAATTTAGAAAGATGGTAACGATAACCCTGTATGTGAGACAGCAAAGGAGACACTGGTGTATAGAACAGCCTTTTGGACTCTGAGGGAGAGGGAGAGGGTGGGATGATTTGGGAGAATGACATTGAAACATGTATAATATCATATAAGAAACGAATCGCCAGTCCAGGTTTGATGCAGAATACAGGATGCTTGGGGCTGGTGCACTGGGATGACCCAGAAGGATGGTACGGGGAGGGAGGTAGGAGGGGGCTTCAAGATGAGGAACACGTGTACACCCGTGGCAGATTCATGTTGATGTATGGCAAAACCAATACAATATTGTAAAGTAATTAGCCTCCAAATAAAATAAATAAATTTAAATTAAAAAAAAAAAAAAAAGAATGGACTGGTTGGATCTCCTTGCAGTCCATGGGACTCTCAAGAGTCTTCTCCAACACCACAACGGCTTAAAGATATCTAATCGGAATTCTATCTACTCACTGAACAACCGACACAGCTACAAAATAAGCCCCAAGAGGGTGGCAAATCTAGAAGGATCTAGATTCGTGTCTCTCCTTCTTCCTAACCACACCCACAGGCCTGGGATGGGAGCTCCTGCCCAGACACCATGGCCCACGCATGCTGGGACCCCTGTCACCCTGACCCCAGAACTCATACAGCTGCACCCCAGGAGAGGCAGGCAGGTCCCCCAGGACCGCCAGGACCCCACACAGCAGAGGTGTGCAGCAAGCACAGTCTGGGGATGCTGCTAAGGGACTGACTATCCTGGGACCTGCCAACAGGCACCCCAACCCCAGCTGCTCTCCCCTCACGTGCAGCCCTCCTCTGTGACGTCATCGCCTGAATCCTCTGCTCTCAGGCCATCACCCCATCAGGAACATCAACAAGCTGCACCACCACCCCGTGCCCCATGCTTTAGGGTTAACAATAGCTCACCTTCAAACACCTCCACCCTTTTCTCTCGTCTGCATTTCAGGAGTTGCTCTGTCCCTTCTGCCTTGAGAAACAGAACTCGGTGTGGAGCGGTCACAGAGCTGGTCTCCTCCCCGGCCCGGCCACGCGTCCCCTGCCCGCTTCACCTCTGCGCCCTCTCCTCCCGCCGGGCTGCAGTCCTGAGTGCCGCCCCGCGTTCGCCCTCTGCCCTGTCCTCAACGTGGATGGAAAGCCCATCCACGGTCCAGCTCAAGCTCCACTCTCACCCTCCTCGTGGTGTCTCTCGTGTGCATGCTTCCTGCAGCACCTTAGTTACTTCTCCTGTAAATACTTACTGAGCTCAGATCAGGTGCCGGGGTCTGTTCATGGCACTAAAGTGCCAACAGGGAGCAGGGTGGGGAAGGCGCCCACTCCCAGGAAACGCCTTTCCTAGTGATGGGCAGATAAGCAAAACCTCAGGATGTTCTGAGTGCTGAGCAATTGTAGATGGTGTAATCCAGAGACTTTCGGGGGTGGAGGCGTGCCACTCCAGGGGGGCAGCTTCATGCTGAGTGCAAAACACCCGGGTGCTTGTCCGAATTTCATTCAGTAAGTGACCAGTAACCATGCGGCGTCTTAAGCAAAGGAGTCAGATGAGACCTGACTCACGTTAAGAACAGACGGCTCTGGTGTCGCAAAAAATGGAGACTGTGAGGGGCAAGGCGGGCAGCAGGAAGAACCACCCAGGGGTGACTGGCAGGGCCGTCCAGGGGGGCCACGGGGATGCAAAAGCACACGGGGCTCTGATACGGCAGAGGCTGCAGCAGACGGGACTCGCCGACGGACTGGAGCCACTCGCCGAGATGGAGGGAGGTCCAGGGAGGAAGGCTTCTTGGGCGGCGTCGGCGAGACCGTTTGCCCTGGTTTGGTCTGTGGACAGTGGTGAGTCTGGAGATGCAGATGGAGGCAGAAACGCGGGGGCCAACAGCACGCAGCCCGCGTAGTAGCTTTAAACCGTAGATGACCGAGCACTTTCAATTTTCCACATTAACTCCCTGGTTTTATCCACTCCAAATGCAAACTCCTAATTTTCTGAAAGACTTCCGTGGGCCTTGCACTATGGTAAGTTCACTTTATACTTTTTCCCATAGTCTCAACAATATTGGAAAAATCTTGGAAAACTGCTTCCCCATTTCACTGCTGAGAAAACAGTTCCCAGAGAAACTAGCTTGCTTGGGGGCCACTCAGAGAGTGTCTTGGTTCAGATGCACACTCAGCCAGGGGTCCGGCCTGCCCTCCAACCGGCCTGCCCCCCAACACCACTGGCCTGTCCCCCTGACACCACTGCCCTGTCCCCCCAACACCACCGGCCTGCCCCACACAACTGCCCTGTCCCCCCAACACCACCGGCCTGCCCCACACAACTGGCTTGTCCCCCCAACACCACCAGCCTGCCCCCCAACACCACCAGCCTGTCCCCCTGACACCACCTGTCTGTCCCCCCGACACCACCTGTCTGTCCCCCCGACACCACCAGCCGGTCCCCACGACACCACCAGCCTGTCTCCCTGACACTACTGCCCTGTCCCCCCCACACCATTGGCCTGTCCCCCACCCACTGGCCCGTCTCCCCCACACTGTGCTGTTTTAAACATTTATTCCTGCAATCTTGTGTTGACTTGCCACATGTAAGAAAGATTTTTTTAAGATAAACTTAGACTGAAAAAATATAAATTCTGACATAACAGCATCTTTGATTAACTTTCCTGATGAAGCCTTTAGTAAATTAATAATAGAGTAACCAAAAATAGGTCCTGGGGTAGGAGCATTTTCAATATCTTTTTTTAAAATAAAATGGCAGCTGATTATTTTGTTATGTGAAATGCTTGAGATCAAAATGTAAGCACAGCTCTTCATTTAGCTGCACAGAGACACAGGAACAAGAGCTGTGACATTATTAATCACTATATTCGGTTATGATTGATAGGCTTTTCTGCAGGAGGAGAAAGTGCCTCAGATACAAGCTGTCCCAACAGCCCCACGATATGCTAATATTTTCTTCAGATGAAAGAGGAGATGTGTTCAAATACCTGCTATAATAGGCAATTAATACCAAGTGCACCGGAGGAGAGATGATAAAAGCGGGATTAGGAGAATATTACGAATTAACCAAAAGCTTGTATGTTTTAGTAAATGGCCTCATTTTGAGCCTGACACAGTCTTTTATTAGGCAAACAGGCTGTATTCTGATACATTCGTGCGTGCTAATGTGGTGTTCTAATGTTAAGGTATGTTTATGAAATGGCTGTGATCCTAACGACTGTTTCTTTATTCCTCAAGCGATAATTTTTTAAATCTCTTTTTTAAGAAAATCCACCTATTTAAGAAAATGAATATACCCATCACTTGCATGTCTTCACTTTTGTGACGATATTACCGAGCAAGCAAGCAGCTTAGTGCCTCTAATTATTTACTAACTGCTCCTGAAATGACTGAGCTGCATCTGTGCGACTCCAAGGCACCGGGGTGATCCCATAAAAACCCGTGTCAGTTCACTCGGTGTCCCACAGACAGGCTCGTCGCGGCTGACTGGGTCGACCAGATGTTCTGACATCACGGCACCCAGACTTGAAAGGCATTCTTGATGGGGTGGTGATGTGGTACGAGAGCCAACGACCTAGGGCTTTGGGTGAGGTGTGTTTAGTTTTCCTTTTTTTTTTCTCATGTCTTTTGTTTTGTGGTTTTTTTTTTCCCTTTTTAAAAAAAAATTTTTATTTTTACTTTATTTTACTTTACAATACTGTATTGGTTTTGCCATACATTGACATGAATCCACCACGGGTGTACATGCATTCCCAAACATGAACCCCCCTCCCACCTCCCTCCCCACAACATCCCTCTGGGTCATCCCCATGCACCAGCCCCAAGCATGCTGTATCCTGCATCGGACATAGACTGGCAATTCGATTCTTACATGATAGTATACATGTTTCAATGCCATTCTCCCAAATCATCCCACCCTCTCCCTCTCCGAGTCCAAAAGTCCGCTCTACACATCTGTGTCTTTTTTGCTGTCTTGCACATTCTTGAATTCTAGTCTTCAATTTAAAACAATTTTTTTCTTGCCTGTGGAGGGGAGGAGACTCATCGTGACCTTTCTAAACACACACTGAAGTTCTTACATAACTGAGAACAGCTTCCTGTGTCCTGGCCATTCCCAGGACACAACTTACAGGGAGCATCCGCCCGCCCCCCAGCTCGAGGGCAGGACGAGATGATTCTCTTCCCCTGCTCGCCCCTTCTTTGACCTCCACCTCACGCTCATGTCAGGAGTTGACGAAAGATGACACAGGGTCAAAAGACCTGAACGTGGTTGCCCTGGCAATGCCCTGCAGCCTGGCTCTGGCCCTGTTGTCCTGACAGAGTCCTCACCTGAAGCCGGTGGAGAACTAAGTCCTAGCTCTCGGGTGCTGCCGCAGCTGCAGGACAGGCTAGGGCCCCACAGGGCCGACAGGAACGTAAGCAACTGAGGAACTGGGAACGAGTGCGAGATGGGCAGGAAAGGGAAAGAAAACTCCCAAATGCCTGTTTGAAGTGGATGCCACACAACCAACAACGCAACTCTGGGGTTAGCAAACAACCTCTGCTCGTTCATATGGCAGTGATCAGGGAGGCTTCTCCGGGACCGGCCGGGTCCACCTCCAGACATAAGCAAGAGTCACATTTGCTACAGGCAAACGAGGTATTGGGGCTTCCCAGCTGGCACAGTGGCAGAGACTCTGCCAGCCGATGCCAATGCAGGAGACCCGGGAGACTTGGGGTCGATCCCTGGGTCGGGAAGATCCCCTGGAGGAGGAGATGGCAACCCACTCCAGTATTCTTGCCTGGAGAATCCCAGGGACAGAGGAGCCTGGCGGGCCACCGTCCACGGGGTCAGACAGCACTGAGCGACTATACACGCACCCACACACAAACGACATGTCACTGCCTTTCCTAAAGGGCCTCCTTGAGAAGCAGGGTGGCTGGTGATTAGTAGCCAGGACCCCAGAGCCAGCTGCCAAGGCAGGAACTGCAGCTCCTCTGTCCCCAGCTGTGCACACAGGGCTCAACTGCTCAGCCTCTGTTATAGCTTCCTCCACATCAAGAAGGGATCCCAGGAGCACCTGCCCCAGGGGGCTCTCCTGGAAACTGAATATGTAAACACAGTAATGCACTTGGAACAGCTCCTAGTAAATGCTCAGTCTCTGCCACGTCTTATTGGTATCGCAGCTGGCAAAATCCAAAAAATTACATCACTGTCCAAAGGATTAAGGCCCGGCCAGCCTGCGGGTCCTTTTGCTGGGTGGCTGAAGCAGACACTGTCAGTCACTTTCTCCAAAGCCACTGACGTCTGCCCACCCCGTCTCTTTCTAACGAAACCCTCCATCTTCCATTTGTTCAGATATTAGCTCCCACCCGCCCTCAGCCCATGGTCACATGCCTCAGGGAAGGGAGTCCAGCCACTGCACCAGGGAGTGACCAGGGTTGGCGCAACACCACCACCAGTGACGGGTTTGTGCGGGGACAAGACCCTGGGCTATGAGTCATGAGGAAACGTTCCACCGTGTTTAGGGAGAGTCATACTGGCAGAAAGGGCATGCTGGGAAAAAACCAAAACCCTGATATTGCAGTATCCATGTGTCAGACCTGGAATGCTGGCCGCCTCCTGGTGACTGGAGGAGATGTAAATGAGCAGACCCTGATCTACGCTCCCTTCAGACTTGGACAAGACGAGAAGTTCCTTATCATCTCAGCTCAGTTGGACATTTCTCAATAGGCAGAACAACCAGACACCTTGGTGGCGGTGGCTGATGGGCTGCCACCTGGAGATGGGTAAAGGTCCCACAGGAAAGGTTACAGGAGGGCCTGGCAGGACAGATCAAGGGACGGATATTTATCGAGCACCCACTGTATCCAAGGGCGTCGCTGGCATTACTCCCACTCATTCTCGTGGCCGCTCCGGCAGGTCGGTGCTGTTGCCTCGCCTTCAGAGATGGTGGCAAAGAGCAGTGACAGGCCTGAGGGCCCGTGGGCAGGGGCAGACATGGGGCTTCATGCCAGGGGTGCGTCCTGCCCACTGAGCCCTGCTGCCTCCCAACAGACTGAGACCACGAGGTGTCTGCAGACCAGGGAGCTTGACAGCAGCCAAGGAGACACCCACCAAAGGCACAGAAGCCCAGGGACACAGTCATCTCCGTGACCCGGGAGAAGCCAGGGCTGAGAGGGGAGGGCAAGCGGGGGCGCACCAGACACAGAGTGCCCACGGGGCAGAACCTGGGCGCAGATCAGACCAGGACCCCGGACCCGGAGCCTGAGGATGGCACCCTGGGGACCGCCTGGGCGTGCAGAGCTTCCTCCTCCCCGATACGGGGCCCCCGGACGCAGAGAGCAGCCTCCTCATGTGAAGCCCCGGGTCACAGTCCCCGAAGGGCGGAGAGTCTGGACCCAGAGACCACCCTGTCTATCTCCGCCTTGATGGGAGGGAGAAAACGAGGCTCAGGGAGACCTGGGGTTCAACTGAATGTGAAGACACACTGGAGGGTCTAGTGAAAGGGAAGCGAAAGTGTTACTCGCTCAGTTCGGTCCGACTCTTTGCAACCTTAAGGACTGTAGCCCACCAGGCTCTCTGTCCATGGGATTCTTCAGGCAGGAATACTGCAGTGGGTTGCCATGCCCTTCTCCAGGGGATCTTCCCGTCCCAGGGATCAAACCCGAGTCTCCTGCGCTGCAGGCAGAGTCTTTACCATCTGAGCTATTGGGAAATCCCAGGAGACTCATAGGGAGGAAATACAGTTGGAGGTAGAAGTCCCAGACTAGGGCGTTTGGAAGGTCTGGTTGTTATGGTTGTTTATTCGCTAAGTCACGTCTGACTCTTTGCGACCCCATGGACTATATCCCCACCAGGCTCCTCTGTCCAGGGATTCTCGAGGCAAGAATACTGGAGTGGGTTGTCGAGCCCTCCTCCAGGGCATCTTCCCGACCTAGGGACTGAAGCTGCATCTTCTGCACTGGCAGGCGGATTCTTCCACTGAGCCACCAGGGAAGCCCCTTGGAGGGCCTAAGTGAACCTGAACTAGGGCAAGGCTGAGGAACCAGCCATCAGACCACGCTCACAGCAGAAGAAATCAATTGAGATACACAAGCACTGGGGTTCGGGCAGTTTGGGGTGCCAGCAGCTAACTGCCTGTTGGTTTAGGACGGCTAGACCACACACACATTTAGCAAAGTCTGGCTCCCAAAATTCACAAGAGACATTTGCATGCATTCTTGGCTCCAGTGAGGCTCGTGGACTTATATTTAAAACAAAAGCATTAGCATCTCTCACTCCCCAAATGTGTGGCTCACCCAGCAATGACAACATATGTATGAAGACAGTCTTCTTTCACTAATTGCTAGGTGTTCCTCTCTGTCACCAGTGCTCGAGTGTGGTCCGACTGCAGGACCTGAGTGGCAGCTGGAAACACACTACTGCACAGCCAGCAGCCAAGGAGGGTATTGGGTTTGTTCTGTTTATTCTGGGCTCCGTGGGAAGGGATGACATTCATGAGTTCCTACCTGTTCGTCAAGGGAAACTGTAGTAATCACCATAATAATGACAGATGGCATCGCCTAAGTGTTCCAGGCCCTTTATACCAGAGGTTTCTAAGCCACACAACAGCACCACGAGATGGGTGTTCCTATTCCCAACCACGGATGAAGGAACTCGACGGCAAGGACTTTCCCAAGACCACCAGCTGGTCAATGGCAGAGCCCATCCCAGGCCACCTGCCAGCCCAGGGCCAGGGTCGCCGGTCGAGCTGGGGCTCCAGCTTGCGTGGGCCTGACTGCTCGGCAGGGAGAGCCAGGGAGCAGGCGTCCCCTCCCCCACCTGCTCAGCCCTGGCTGTCACCTTTCTGTTCTCTCCAGAACCAGCCGAAAACTGCCCTGGTTGAAACTCACTCTTAGTGGGAGGGCTTTATTGGAAGGAGGCTGGGATGAAAAGACAGCTGAGATGAAAGGACAGCCAGCCAGTGGGAAGTCCCCTCCAGCTTTCCTCTTGGAAGCCTCACTTTCAGTACCTTACAAGCCGGACCTGTGTCCACAGGCTCCCCTAATCGTCATGCCACATTATTGATCCACAACGGCATCTAAGTTGACAGGATGACCATCGTAAACAGCTGACTGTCCCAGGATAATTTCATGATTAACACAGTTTGTGAAGAGACAAATTGAGGACATATACCATAAATAATATCCAGCGTGTTATGTATCTCTTACAGAATAACAAGTGAACGACAATGGAAGCAGCAAGTAATTGTACCAGGGTTCCTACTGATATAAACGACAGAGAAAGCAGATTTCTGGGAGCACATAATGCTGAAAACTTATCACACTAAGATGAATTTCTTTCTGGTGTTAACGGCACAAGCCGGGAGAACATTTTGTGGGGTTTAGACAAACATTTTGTGGGTTTCTGGCTCTGTTTGATTTGGAAACGTATGAAAATCTCAGAAGAGTTCAAAAAGGAAAGAAAATTTGTCACATTTCTAACCAACATATTGAATCAAGTGAATTAAACTATGATTCTCAAACTGCTCATGTAACTGAGCAGGCTCACATGCATCTTAAATAGGGGTCCGAGTCCAACCCTAAACGCTGTGAACACCCCTCCCTCCCGAGCTGTGCCCTGCTATCCACCTGTAATCGGCGAACAGGAACGAAGCTACATGCTCCTTCCTAAACACACGTGGGAGCTTTTGTGGCTAAATTACTCCATACATAAATGTCTATCTCCCTGCGTTGCTCTGGTTATTTTTACCATGCTGCTCTTGATTGGCACTTACTGCTGAAAAGTAACAGTTTTCTCATTCTAAAGAAAACCTTGCCTCGGTTGTAGACAGAAACCAAAGGGCCACCGTGCGGATGATGATCCAAAGTTAAAGCACAGGTAATTAACACTCCAGGACTTCGGCCGGCGTGGTTCCTCACAGAGGATGCCATCGGAGCGGGCGAAGGCGAGGGAACGCGGGCTCTCACATGCCATCTATTGAGTCAGGCGACTTTGACATGAGAACGCAGATGACAGGACCCAGCTCATTCTGCATCAGCTCCATCAGCTCCCTCTGCTAGCAGTTACTTTTGACAAGCGGCAGGGTGGGGGGTGGGGGTGGGGCGGGCGGGGGGTGGGGGTGGGGTGGGGCGGGCGGGGGGTAGGGTTGGGGGGCGCAGAAGAACTTTGAAAGATCTCTATTACCTTTTCTCCTACTTGGGCCTCGAGCTCTTTTAACGTCCGACAGCCATTCATTTCATTCTCACCTCTCCTTAAAGACAACAATTAAAAACCTCTTGTTAGCATGTTTTCACTGAATTAACGTTTACATAGGACACACAGAGATGAAAATGATAAGAATTTCTACACTGCATATTTTTAAATGCAAGGTGTTTCTTATGTACTACCGTTTGCCAGAAGTGTGAACTCAGGCAGGTTACTTAGCTTCTCCAGGCCTGGGGCCCCTCATCTGTAAAATGAAATACAACATCGACACCTCCCAGGGCAGTGCAGGGACTGAGTTAATTATGGCCTGCACTCCATGAGGCCTCATTCCATGGGTTAGCAGACATCCCGCTTTACAGAGGAGGCTGGGCAGGCCGAAGGTCATGATAGGGAAGTGGAGGCCCAGTCTTCAGACGCGGGTGGCCTGGCCTTGCCGCCCCCTCCCCACCCAGGGCTGCAACACTGCATTCTGACCCTGCGGGCTCCCGTTCACGCCGCAGTGCATGCTGAGCCTTGCCGAAAAGGGCTGAGCCTGGCTGGACGTCTGTAACCAGCCGCTTGGCTCCATCTGCCTGTATTAACTCTGATTTTGCATTCTTTGTCCACCCATAGACCACTTCAGACTCCCTTTGGAATCAACCGTGGGGGCTAGGATGGGGACAAAGAATACCAGATGCCACTTCACAGTATTTATCCAGCACCTCCTGCACCCAGGTCTGGACAGCGTGTCGAGTGGAAGACCATTTCCAGTCTTGAAGAAGCTTAATGCCAGTGACGGTGACAGACGGGAAATAAGCAAGCAGATAAGCAATGTTCAGTTCAGTTCAGTCACTCAGTTGTGTCCGACTCTTTGCAACCCCATGGACTGCAGCACGCCAGGCCTCCCTGTCCATCACCAACACCGGGAGTTTACCCAAACTCATGTCCATTGAGTCAGTGATGCCATCCAGCCAACTCATCCTCTGTCATCCCCTTCTCCTCCTGCCCTCAATCTTTCCCAGCATCAGGGTCTTTGCAAATGAGTCAGCTCTTCGCATCAGGTGGTCAAAGTACTGCAGCTTCAGCTTCAACATCAGTCCTTCCAATGAACACCCAGGACTGATTTCCTTCCCGATGGACTAGCTGGATCTCCTTGCAGTCCAAGGGACTCTCAAGAGTCTTTTGCAACACCACCGTTCAAAAGCATCAATTCTTTGGCACTCAGCTTTCTTTATAGTCCAACTCTCACATCCATACATGACTACTGGAAAAACCATAGCCTTGACTAGACGGACCTTTGCTGGTAAGTTGATGTAATAAGAAGTGCTGTGAAGACAATAAAGGCAGGCGGTGGGAGCAGGGTGGGGGAGAGACAGGGTAAGAAGGAAAGGCCCGTCTCCTGGACAGGGTGGACAATGGGGCATTGGGATAGAGACCCACACATTGAGGAGCCAGGAGCCACTCTCTCGGAGGAACAGCTCTCTGAGCAAAGCAAAGGGAGCACGCAGCGGCAGGAAGCCCAGAGGTGGCAGGAGTCTGGCACATCCCAGGGCTGGCACTGCGGGGGCTGGGGGACCAGAGCCCACTTAGCAGGGCCAAGGAACACGGGGTGAGCTCAGAGATGGAGGCAGGCACCAGCCCGGCGGTGCAGGGGTCCCTGATGAGGAGCCTGGACTTCACAGTGGGACGAGGGGAAGATACTGGAGTGCTTTAAAGGGAAATTAACTTCATTTTACATAGAACGAAATGGGCTCAGAGGAGTTGAGTGCTGGACCCAAGTTAAAGATGAAACCAGGAATCCAGCCTTACAATTCTCTGTTAAATGTCATATATTTAATACTGTTCTCATTAGGTATTGAAGAGATACAAAATACTACAGGTAGCATATGTTTCAGATTTAAGGAGTAAAAGGTAGACATACCTGCGTACCCCCCATCAGCGGGCCCAGGGGCCCAGGGAGGCTGCCCCCCTCAACCTCAGCCTCCTCCCTCCTCCTCCCGCCTCTGCATTTGGTCAAGGCAGTTCCTCTGCCACCCCAAACTCCATCTCCGTCTCCTTCAAGGGAGCCCCGTCCATTACCTGATACTAACTCAGTGACTCCAGCTTTCTCTGGATTGGTGTTTCTTGGAATGGTATGTCTTTTTAAATCTCTTCACTTTTAACCTTCCTATAAACTTATGTTTAGGTTTTTCTTTTTGTGGACTTTACATTTAAATGGAATATTTATTTTAATTACTGATATTTTCAGGATTTCCATTTGTCCTGCTTCTTCTGATTCTTCTTGCCTTCTTTTGGGTTGATCTAATGTTTATCAGTTTTTGTGCCTCTTTTTTTTTTTTTTTTGAGTTTGGGAGTTACACAGTCCATTTTTAATCGTGTAGCAATTGCTCTGGAAATGACAACCAGCATACTTGTCAAAGGGCCCCTCTTCAGACGGCAGTGCAGGAGATGCAGGTTTGATCCCGGGGTTGGGAAGATCCTCTGGAGAAGGGAATGGGAACCCATTCTAGTACTCTTGCCTGGAGCATCCCAGGGACAGAGGAGCCTGGCGGGTACAGTATCCATGGGGTAGCAGAGTCGGACACGATGGAGCAACTGAACTGAACTGCGTTCTTTAGATCAACAGTCCTAGGAAGGCAGTGATGGTCTTCCAACACATCATAGTTATTCATCCATTCTAGAGTCACTTTTGAACTTCCCTGGTGGCGCAGTGGATAGGAATCTGCCTGCCAATGTCGGGGACACAGGTTTGATTCCTGGTCCGGGAAGACTCCACACGCCACAGGGCAGCTAAGCCCGTGGCGCCACACTGCTGAGTCCGAAAGACGCAGCTACGGAAGCCTGTGGGCCCAGAGCCCGTGCTCGGCGACAGGGACGCCACCGCAGTGAGAAGCCCGCACACTGCAACGAAGACCCAGCTAGCCAGAAAGAAGTAAATCGACAGATTATTTTTGAAAAGTCACTTTTGTGTAAGTGTTGCCCTTTGGCTTCTTTTTTAAATCTTTTTTTTTTTTTTTGGCTGCATCACACCACACAGCATCTTAGATCCCCAACCAGAGTATCAAACCCTGGGCCCCTGCAGCGGAAGAGCAGAGTCTCAACCACGGCACCATCAGGGAAGTCCCCGTTTTACTGTTTTTGGATCTTTTGGTCCTTGGGGTTCTGCCCCCACCTCTGTTTTAAATCTTGCTGGAGACTTGGCTTCTTGGATCCACAGGACAGCCCCTCCCATCGGTGGGCCGGGCCGGGCTGTGGTCTCTGTGCGTCACTCCCGTCCTTTGTCTCGCTGCGCTCTTTGTAAGAGCTCCAGTTACATGTTCTGTGTCTGTGCTACACTCTGCCTCATGGTTCTGACCGATCTTCCAGTACACTTATTTCTTTGGCTGCATCTCATCTGTTTATTAAATTCATTGCTTTAAATTGTTACTATGAGATGTAACCCTGACCCAGAAAAGTATGTACAGCACATAAGCATAGTTTGCTTACAGTTGAGGCAAACACCTGTTTAACAACTTCTCAAATTAAGAATGAGAGTTGGGGCTTCCCCGGTGGCTCAGAGGTAAAGAATCTGCCTGCCAATGCAGGAGAAGCGAGTTTGATCCCTCGTCCAGGAAGCTCCTACATGCCGCGGAGCAACTAAGCCTGTGTGCCACAACTACTGGGCCTGTGCTCTGGAGCCCGGGAGCCGCAACTACTGAGCCCACGAGCCGCAACTACTGAACCCGTGTGCCCAAGACCTGTGCTCCACAAGAGAAGCCACCGCAGTGAGAAGCCTGCGCATCACAGCTAGAGAGTTGCCCCCTTTGATGCAACCAGAAAAAAGCTCATGAAGCAACAAAGACCCAGCACAGCCAAAAATAGATAAATAAACACAATTTAAAAAAAATAATAATTTTTAAAGAATTAGAGCCAAATACAAAGAGGCCCCATCTGCCCTTTTCCAGTTTAAATATTTTCTCTCCTCCTCGTAGTAACCACTCTCCCAGCACTTAGGATATCATTTACTCTTCAGTTCAGTTACTCAGTCATGTTCAGCTCTTTGCAATCCCATGAACTGTGGCACACTAGGCTTACTTGTCCATCACCAGCTCCTGGAGCTTGCTCAAACTCATGTCCATTGAGTCGGTGATGCCATCCAACCATCTCATCCTCCGTTGTCCCCTTCTCCTCCTGCCTTCAATCTTTCCCAGCATTAGGGTCTTTTCCAAGGAGTCAGTCCTTCACATCAGGTGGCCAGAGCATTGGAGTTTCAGCCTCAGCATCACCCCTTCCAGTGAATATTTAGGACTGACTTCCTTTAGGATGGACTGGTTGGATCTCCTTGCAGTCCAAGGGACTCTCAAGAGTCTTCTCCAACACCACAGTTCAAAAGCATCAATTCTTCAGCACTCAGCTTTCCTTATGTCTAACTCTCACATCCATACATGACTACTGGAAAAACTATAGCTTTGACTAGACGGACCTTTGTTGGCAAAGTAATGTCTCTGCTTTTTAATATACTGTCTAGGTTGGTCATAACTTTTCTTCCAAAGAGTAGGTATCTTTTAATATCATGGCTTTAGTCACCATCTGCAGTGATTTTGGAGCCCCCCCCAAATAAAGTCTGCCACTGTTTCTATTGTTTTCCCATCTATTTGCCATGAAGTGATGGACCATATGCCGTGATCTTAGTTTTCTGAATGTTGAGCTTTAAGCCAACTTTTTCACTCTCTTCTTTCACTTTCATCAAGAGGCTCTTTAGTTCTTCGCTTTCTGCCATAAGGGTGGTGTCATCTGCATATCTGAGGTGACTGATATTTCTCCCGGCAATCTTGATTCCAGCTTGTGCTTCATCCAGCCCAGCATTTCACATGATGTACTCTGCATATAAGTTAAATAAGCAAGGTGATAATGCACAGCCTTGACATATTTTTATCTTCATTTACATTTATATTTTATCTTCTTATAATTTTACCACCTAGGTAGTATCCTTAAACAAAAAAGTTCAGTCTGTCTGGTTTGAACTTCACATGTGAACAGAAGTATTTGTTCACGTCTTCCTCCTTCACTCAGTGTTACATCCACGAGAGTCATTCAGGCTGTTGACTATAGGTGTCGTTTGCTGGTTGTCATTGGGCTTCCCCTTGTGGCTCAGCTGGTAAAGAATCTGCCTGCAATGGGGGAGACCTGGGTTTGGTACCTGGGTTGGGAAGATCCCCTGGAGAAGGAAAAGGCTACCCACTCCAGTATTCAGGCCTAGGTCTATAAATGGGCCGCAAAGAGTCAGACACAACTGAGCAACTTTTCACTTCACTTCACTTCAGTTGGTGTTTTTGCAACCTCTTATTCAATAAATATATATTAAGCACCTTTGTTGTTGCTGTTTAGTCACTAAGTCATTTCCAACTGTTTTGCCACCCCAAGGACTGTAGCACGCCAGGCTGCTCTGTTCATGGAAATTCCCAGGCAAGAATACCAGAGTGGGTTCCATTTCCTACTCCACGGGGTCTTCCCAACCCAGGGATCGAACCCGTGTCTCCTGTGTCTCCTGCATTGGCAGGCAGATTCTTTACCCTTGAGCCACCTGGGAAGCACATTAAGCACCTGATCTGTTGCAAGCACTCTCCTAGGGACTTGGAATACATCAGTAAGTCAAATGGATAAAGTTGCCTGCCCTTGTGGAGCTCACGTTCTATGTTGAGAAAGTCACACTTGTGTGTTAGCCTCAAGAGTGTGGGTGGAGTGACCTACAGGCTTATCTGGTGGAAGCATTGCAGACACTGGGAACCACCAGTCAAAAGTGCCAAGATGGGAGCAAAAAGAATGTCATCAGTTTGGGAACACAATGAACAAGAGCAGAGCAGCAGAGTCCCATCAGGAGGCCAGCCGGATCACAGAGGGCCTTGCAGTTTCCGTGGGATCACCTGCCTTTCGTTGGTAGCATATCTTCTAGCATTTCCCTAGTCGAGATCTGCAGATGAACCATCTCAGTTTTTGTCTGAAATGTCGTTATTTAATCCTCAGGCTTTTTTTTTTATGTTTCTTGCTGCCTTTAATCTTCAAAAATTCAAAGATGCTGTCCAGACCTTGAAAGTGAGAGTGCTACTTGCTCAGTCGTGCCCGACTCTTTGCGACCCCGTGGACTGTGGCCCGCCAGGCTCTCCTGTCTGTGGGATTCTCCAGCCAAGGATACTGGAGTGGGTTGCCATGCCCTCCCCAGGGGATCTTCCCAACCCAGAGATGGAACCCGCATCTCCTGTGTCTCCTGCATTGGCAGGCAGGTTCTTTACCACTGAGCCACCTGGGAAGGATATTCCAATGCAAAGGCTGCTTCGTTTTCCTACAAGTCAGTGTGAAGAAAGTTTACGAGATGGAGGTGAAAGGTAACCTTGAACATCACAGGCAAAGGAGCCAGATGTGGATCCCTTTTCCAAACAGTCTGATCCCAGTGGGTGAGCAGACACCATGGCAAGAGGAGGAAAGGCGGCCAGGGGTTCCCACAGAAACAGCTCTCGTTCTTATTCTTACAAATATAGCTTTAAAAAAAAAACCTAGGAAGGCGAGTGTTTTAGCTCAGCACACTGCAGAGCTTCTCCCACAGTCTCATGCCTTTCGTTGTCACTGTTGAGACATCACTGTCAGTCTAATTGTTACTCCCCTGGAGTCAACCCCAGTTTTCTTCTCACCGCCTTAAACATTTTCTCTTTGATTTTAACGCTCTACAGTTTCACTGCGATATGTCTAGATAGGCGCCCCTGTTTATTTATCTGGCTCGAGATTCTAAACCATTACCTTTTCAAATACAGTCCCTGTCCCACTCCTTCTCCTACATATCTGGAAATCCGCCAAGAAGTATCACTGGGCCTTCTCTTCCCGCCTCCCATGTCCTTATTCCCGACCACCATGTTTTGTATCTCTGTTTCTGTGCTGCATTCTGGACACCACCTTCAGGCCTGTTTTCCACTCCACTGACGCGCTTTTCAGCTGTGGTGACTCCACTCTTTTCACCCATCCACTAAAATTGTACTCCACAGTAGCTGTTACCTTTCGGTACGAGCAGTTCCATTTTGTGTTTCTTCAGATCTTTATTTTTGTTGCCTCTTGTTTTGCATTCGTGTATTGAATCCATTCTTTCATTTCTTTAAAGATATTAAAACACTGGTTTTAGATTCTGTATCTGATAGGTCCAACATTGCGCGTGTTTGCAGATCTGATTCTACTGGATACGATTTCCATTTGTTTGCGGTCCTCATTCTTTGTCTCTTCATATGTCTTCAAGGTTTTCTGTGTGACACTTTATCTGTGGTTTTCTTTAAGGGCTATGTTGTAGATGTATCCCTCCCTTGAAGGGCACACCCAGTCCAGGACCAGTTTTAAGGAAATTCCTAGCCTGAGACTTTTCAGACCACACAGGTAGCATGATCTTAGGTACAGATCTTCATTAACATTGGCTTGTGATCACAATCTTTCCTCGCTTCACCCAATGCCAGTGTTGAAATTGGTAGGTCTCTGTGATGCAGATCTACATTTTGATAATTATCCTTACAGGACGGTATAGGGGTCCCCACTGTACAGGTGCTGGTCTTCTCTTTGGCTTTTCCACCTTGGATACACCCTGGAGGCTTCGTCTCTTATCCCTTTCACTCCAAAGACCAAACAAAACTGGAACACCAATTCACCAAGATTTGGCCAAGACTTTATGGCAAAAACTGTCTTTATACAAAACTTCTCTAGATTCCAGTTCTTACCACATGCTTAGCCTCTAAGAATTCCTTCCTCTTTCCAGCTCAGTAATGCATTAAAATATTTTACCTTTAATCCACCATTTTAGTTGTTTTCAGTGGAAGTGTTGTTCATGGAGGTAGCCTACCATAGTACTAGAAACAGAATTTTCTGTTCACTCTAACTGAAAGTGAAAGTGAACTCGCTCAGTCGTGTCCGACTCTCAGCGACCCCCATGGACTGCGGCCCACCAGGCTCCTCTGTCCATGGGACTTTCCAGGCAATAGTACTGGAGTGGATTGCCATTTCCTTCTCCAATTCACTCGAATACATGGCCTTAAACAATAAGATCATGGCATCCAGTCCTATCACTTCATGGCAAATAGACAGGGAAACAGTGGCTGACTTTATTTTTCTGGGCTCCAAAATCACTGCAGATGGTGACTGCAGCCATGAAATTAAAAGACACTTAATCCTCGCAAAGAAAGTTATGACCAACCTAGACAGCATATTAAAAAACAGAGACATTACTTTGCCAACAAAGGTCCATCTAGTCAAGGCTATGGTTTTTCCAGTGGTCATGTACGGATGGGAGAGTTGGACTATAAAGAAAGCTGAGGGCAGAAGAACTGATGCTTTTGAACTGTGGTGTTAGAGAAAACTCTTGAGAGTCCATTGGAGTGCAAGGAGATCCAACCAGTCCATCCTAAAGGAGATCAGTCCTGGGTGTTCATTGGAAGGACTGATGTTGAAGCTGAAACTCCAATACTTTGGCTACCTCGTGAGAAGAGTTGACTCATTTGAAAAACCCTGATACTGGGAAAGATTGAGGGCAGGAGGAGAAGGGGATGACAGAGGATAGATGGTTGGATGGCATCACCGACTCAATGGATGTGGGTTTGGGTGGACTCTGGGAGTTGGTGATAGACAGGGAGGCCTGGCGTGCCGCGGTTCATGGGGTCGCAAAGAGTCGGACACGACTGAGCGACTGAACTGAACTGAAACAATAAAGAGAATTTAGCTTCATGAGTAAGCTGGAACTCTTTCTAATTTACTTTAAATATTCAGTCTTTTGTGTTTAAGAAAGCAACGTATGATACTTTTCATCTCAAATTATTAGACTGAGATTTCACAATTGAACAAAAACAAAAAAGAACTCTCCGCTTTTAGTTTTTTCCAACTGTTGAGCTTTTTCAGCAACGAATACTCAAATTATGTTACTTACCCCCCAGATGGGGATGGTTTCATTAGGCCAAGAGCATGAATATGCGTATGGAATGACCAGTCGTTCTTCTGAATGAGTCTGGAAGTTATCCTAGCTCATCACCAACAGAGCATCAGCAGATCGCAAGCCCCAGATCCCAGAGCAGATAATACTTTGTCATTCTTGGTGGAGCTGCTGCACTGATTTTTTTTTTTAAGTGTTAGTCACTCAGTCGTGTCTGGCTCTTTGTGACCCCGTGGACTGTTGCCTGCCAAGCTCCTCTGTCCATGGGGTTCTCCAGGCAAGGATACTGGAGTGGGTTGCCATTTCCTTCTCCAGGTGATCTTCCCGACCCAGGGATCGAATCCAGGTCTCCTGCATTGAAGGCGAACTCTTTCACCATCAGAACCACCAGGGAAGGACACAAGTTACCATCTTAGCCATTTTTACAGCTCTCTCAGTTGGTAAAGAATCCACCTGTGATGCAGGAGACCCCAGTTTGATTCCTGGGTCGGGAAGATCCACTGGAGAAGGGATAGGCTACCCACTCCAGTATTCTTGGGCTTCACTTGTGGCTCAGTTGGTAAAGAATCCGCCTGCAATGCCAGAGACCTGGGTTCAATCCCTGGGTTGGGAAGATCCCCTAGAGAAGGGAAAGGCTACCCACTCCAGTATTCTGGCCTGGATTATTCCATGGACTGTATAGTCTGTGGGGTCACAAAGAGTCGGACACGACTGAGTGACTTTCACTTTCAGTAATGTGAATATATCCATACTTCGATGCAAGGGATCTCTGGGACTTGCTCACCTCGCAAAACAGAAACTGTACCCAGTAATCAGCAATCCCCCTTCCCTCTCTGCAAGGCTGCACTAATTTTCACAACTGAGCTACATCCAAGATGGCTGCGATCATGAAAGTCACAATACCAGAATGTGCTAATATTTCAGAACCAAGTTTAATTCTCTTAGAACTGTTTACACAATTCCTGAGAAAATGAAGCTTCCTCATTTAGAGGCAGAATAATCTGAGTCAATAATTTTTCTACTATAAAACAATATTTTCTATACCACACACTAGAATCAAAGAACTTTACAGCTGACAGAGACAGTAAAGTTCAGGCTTCAGCACTCTCATTTTGCAGATAAGGCAAATGAGCCCCATGCTCAGGCTACAGCTATGAGGACCTCATACAAAGATCTTCTAAAAATTTTTTCATTTCTAGCTATAAAAATATGATTGCTAGCCAACGAAAGACACTAAAAATGCATGGAAAAAAATTTTAAATGTGGCATCTTAATACTCTTACTTCAAAATTTAAATTCCTATTTCCAAGGAATTCCCTGGTGGTCCGGGGTTAGGATGTGGCGCTTTCAATGCCAGGGTCCAAGTTCAATCCCTGGTTGGGGAACTAAGATCCCACAAGCCTTGCAATGTGGTGGAAAAAAAAATTAAATTCCTTATTTCCAAATATGAAAGGCCCCACATATGAAATATGTTGTTCTGGGTGTGCTCAGTCGTGTCTGACTCTTTGCGACCCCACGGACTATAGCCCTCCAGGCTCCTCTGTCCATGAGATTTCCCAGGCAAGAATACCAGAGTGGGCTGCCATTTCCTTCTCCAAGGGATCTTCCAGACCCAGAGATCAAACCCGAGTTCCCTGCATCTCCTGCATTGGCAGGCAGGTTCTTTACCACTAGCACCACCTGCGAATCATGTTGGTCTGGTTTTAATTTGCTGTGTTTCCACTTTGAATACAATATTATTTCTCTTATCCTGAAACATATCCCATTTAGACATCAGAATCTTCTCTAAGTCAACTTTTTGCCTGAGGATTGTATCTGCTGACATGGTTAGCTCTAATGTGCTTGTGTCCTATCTCACATCACTTCAAGTTTCACAATTTCATACGAGGGAAGAAAAAAAAAAAAACTTACCTCTTTATAACATTGATACTCAGGTCAATTCCTCCAAATCTGGACAGGAATACAAGGTACGGAACGGCCCCAGAACTGGTGAGGGGGATCTACACCCGAACAAGAAGAATGGCAGCTCGTTAGCGAGTTCAGGGCCAAGCCGTGGGCAGCACAGCAGGCTTCGCTGAGCGGGGCGGGCACTCCAGGAACGCTTACAGCCACTCGGCCCAGGCATCTGAGTCGGCAGTCGCCCTCAGCAAACCTAGCCCAAGCAGCAGACACACCAGAATGCCAGTCTGTGCTCAACTAAAGCCACCAAGCCCTCTACAGAATTAGCTAAAATCTAGGCCCATCTAATCGGGAAAGACTGAGGGCAGGAGGAGGAGATGGTTGGATGGCATCACCAACTCGATGGACACGAGTCTGAGCAAACTTGGAGAGACAGTGAAGGACAGGGAAGCCTGGTGTGCTGTAGTCCATGGGGTCACAGAGCGTCGGATACAACTGAGTGACTGAACAACAACAGGTCTTTCTAAAGGATAAAGTAGGGGCCTCCCTGGTGGTCCAGTGGCTAAGACTCCTCGCTCCCAGTGCAGAGGGCTGAGGTCCCATCCCTGGTCAGGGAACCAGATCCCATATGCCTCAACTAAGACCCAGCTCAGCCAAATAAATAGATGTCTTTTATAAAGATAAAGTAACAGGAGTAGAAATATATTCTAATATATTTTACATATGTATGAATATATATATGTGTGTGTGTATAAATATATATATATATATTTCCCAACAGTCTGAGGCCACAGCACAATTTACTCTCTGAGTATCATGTACCCTTTCTATACAGTCATATGCTTTTAAGGTAGAAAAAAAGTTATTTTTAAATCTAAAATTCTACAAAGGACATCATTGGGCCAGGTGGGTTAATACGGACTCTAGATTAAATAAAAGTATTACTACCTCAATGTTTACCGAAATTGATAAGTGTGCTGTGATTAGGTAAGAGAACAGTTCTTATTCTTGAGGAAATACACACTGAAGTACTTAGAAGTAAAGGACCAATAATAGGACTTCCCTCGTGGTCCAGTGGCTAAGAATCTGCTTGCCAACGCAGGGGACACGGGTTCGAGCCCTGGGCCAGGAAGATTCCACGTTATGTGGGGCATCTAAGCTCATGTGTCACAGCTGCTGAAGCCTGTGCTCTCGAGCCCGAGAGCCACAACTACGGAAGCCCAGAGCCCAGAGCCTGGGCTCTGCAGCAAGAGAAGCCACCGCAATGAGAAGCCTTCGCACCACAACGAAGAGTGGCCCCTGCTCAGAGCAATGAGAGAAAGCCTGTGCGTAGCAATGAGGACCCAGCACAGCCAAAAAACAAAGAAAGCACCGTTAGGATAAGCAATTTCGTCTTAAATGGTTCAGAAGAAATTACATACACATTATTTGTGTATTTCAAATATATATCACTTGCATATGTGCAGAGGGAATGAGAGATTCCAGGAGAAGTAAATGAGGTTAAACATTCACAGTCAACAAATCTGGGCAAGGGTAAATGGCCATCATTTGTACCATACTTTCCTTTACAAACTTGCTGGAGACTTGAAATTACTTTTAAATAAAAAGCCAATTTTAAAAAAAAAAAAAGGTGACAAAATTATTTCCCAGAAAGCATGTGAAACTAAAATTAAAATAAACACACAATCAATATAAATATATTTTTTAAGCTTCATGCAGATACACAAGTACAATCTCCCATACAGCTGAACGGCTCCTGAGCCCATACAACCAAGTTTGATATTTACTTAGCCCTTAAAATTCCAGCCTCAAAGCCTAGCACAGTTATCTCGGTCTTCCCCAAAGGACACATTTCCCTTTACTGTTTAAAACATGTGTAACTAGGACATGGGACCGCGGGGAGAGTGGCTCACAGGGTGGACCTCTGCAAAGCCTTTTCCTGGAAAGGACACCAGGACTCTGACTTCTGACAGGGTGGTTTTCAGTAGATACAACTTGGGTAGGCACCTCAGAGGTTCCCTAGTCCCACAGAAGAAGGGCAAGGACAGATTAACCGTGCAGTTTCCCAGACTGGATGCCCTTCTGGTCTTAGCAGTGGTAAGAGTCAATGCGGAAGAGAAGAAGCTGACATTGAAGGAGCTCATACTTCGTAAACAGGCACAGGCACCGCTCTTGATTTTAACTCATCCAGCCCCAAACCACCTTCTGAGGAAGCTGAAACCTTCCACATTTCACAGAGCAGAGGAATGACCTCCCTGCACAGCACTGCCTTGGACTCAGAAATCTGTGACTCCAGGGCCCAAGCTCATTTCACTACACTAACCACCCTGTCGGCAAAAAAAAAAAAAAAAAAAAAAAGTCCATCAACTGTTGAGGTTTTTGTCACATTTCATATTGCTACTTATGCTTGCGTGCTAAGTTGCTTCAGTCATGCCCAATTCTTTCCAACCCCATGGACTGTAGCCCACCAGGCTCCCCTATCCATGGGGATTCTCCAGGCAAGAATACTGCTGTGGGTTGTCATGCCCTCCTCTTCCAGGGGATCTTCCCAACTCAAAGGTTGAACCCACTCCCTTACGTCTCATTGGCAGGCGGGTTCTTTACCACTAGCACCACCTGGGAAAATTAGTGCTACTTCAGGAAGGCCTGGCGAGCTGCGATTCATGGGGTCGCAAAGAGTCGCACACGACTGAGCGACTGAACTGAACTGAACTGTGAAGTGAAGTGAAGTGAAAGTCGCTCAGTCATGTCCTGACTCTTTGTGACCCCATGGGCTGCAGCCTACTAGGCTCCTCTGTCCATGGAATTCTCCAGGCAAGAACACAGGTACTACCTGTGATCTGATGCAAATTTTAAGGTGGCAGATACATTTCTGCAATGCCTAGTTTCCAAACTAAGCTCAAGGATCCAGTCTAAAAGGAAAGGCTCAGCTAAGGATTCACTTCTCTGGGATTTGCGATTCTGGCAAAAATGTCTTGAGACTCAAAACCATCCGCTGATGAATCACTGGAAGCAAATTCTTAGACTGCAGCTGGCGAAGCACAGTTTGTGAATCCACGTCCAGCATGTTGATGAGAACCTTCCCAGGCTCCTCTTTCCTTGGGACAACCACCAAGACCAGAATAGAACTTTGCTTTCCTTCTCCGGCATCTAGTAACCGGTGCAACTTCTTTCAAAATGTTTAACTTATATTGATATTCAGAGACTGAGACACATTAAAAAAAAAATTCATATCACTCACTATTAATGAAACTAAGGAACAGGGTAGCTAACAAACAACGCCTTGTCTATCATCACCCTGACATTCAAACATTCTTGACATGGTTCTTGAGATAAAATTACAGCTAAAATAAATTCATTAAAACTGGAAAATTCTCTTCTGATTTTTAATGCATTTTGTACATTTTTATTTATTTTTTCTGTACTGGGTCTTCATTGCTGGGCGGGCTCTTCTCTAGCTGTAGGAAGCGGGGGCTACTCTCGAGTTGTGGCGAGCAGGCTTCTCATGGAAGTGGCTTCTTGGTGTGGAGTGCAGGCTCTAGGGTGAGAGAGCTTCAGTAGTCGCTGCTCCCGGGCTCTAGACTTTGTGCATGGGCTTAGATGCTCCACGGCGTGTGGGATCTTCCCAGTTCAGGGCTTGAACCCATGTCTCCTGCACTGGCAGGTGGATTCTTTACCACTGGGCCACCAGGGAAGCCCCTTCTTTTCTACTTTTAAGGGTGAGATTTCCATGAACTATTTGACCAGTTTTATACATTGCCAGTTAGGCTTATATTGACTATTGAAAAAGAAAGTTGGGTGTCACCACGTGGATTAGTCATTAAAAGACCTAGAAAAGTCACACACCCTGTGAAGTCCAGGGATTAGCGAGACGAGCTCTGCCCTGCTTTCCCAGTGAACCTGGCCTCCTGTGAAGGCACCGCACTCCAGTCTCCTGGGTTTATGCGTGGGTCACGAGAGCTCAAGGTTCTAGAAACACACGCTGATAGTAAGACAGACCACGGGAACCTGTTATGTAAAGGCTCTGAAGTTCTACAGTTCTCAGTGACTTCTTTTTAAAACAGATGTCGCTTTTAAAAAAAACAGAGACGCGCTTCACATTTTCTGTGCCGTTCCTCTTCCTGCATAGCTGATTAGCTTGGGAGGCTGTCAGAATTTTAAATTAACATCAGATCATGAATATAGGGAGACATTCGCAGGAAATAATATTTTCACTTTCCATTTGGTATAAAGAAAAGATCAGTTCAATCAAGCTTGGGATGGAACGGATGCAATGTTTGTGAGGACAAATGTTCTTTAAAAGCAAGAGAACATTACCACGCGACACAGCACTTCCACTCCTAGGTGTGTGCCCAAGGGAAGTGAAGACACATGTCCACATAGAAACTGGCACGTCAAAGTCCCAGCAGCACTGCTCACAGAAGCCAAAACACAGAGACAACCCAAAGGTCCAGCACCCGACGGCAAAGAAGCTGCGTCATCTCCATGCAGCGGAGTACTATTCGGTCATAGCAAGGAGCGAAGTACCACTTCACGCTGCAGCGTGGATGCCTAGCAGAGCTAAACGTCATGCTGAGTGAAAGAAGCCACACACAGCAGACCATGTACTCCATGTTCCCTTTTATGAACTAGCCAGACTACACAAGCTATTAAGACATGGAGTAGGTTAACGGTTGTCAGGGATTAGGGGAAGGGGGAGTGCAGAGTAACTGCTAATGAATGAATGATGAAATGGATGATGAAGGGATGACGAAGGGATGATGAAATGTTCTGGAATCAGACAGTGCTGATTTGTGAATCACTTTGTGAATATATTAAAAACCTCAAGGGTTTCCCTGGTGGCTCAGCGGGAAGGAATCTGCTGTCAGGACAGGAGTTACCGGTTCAATCCCTGGTCCAGGAAGATTCCACAAAGCCTCACAGCAACTAAGCCCGTGCAACACAACCATTGAACGTGTGCTCTAGAGCCTGGGAACTGCAGCTACTGAGCCCACCAGCCACAACTCCTGAAGTCCGGGTGCCCCAAAGCCCGTGCTCTGAAACAAGAGAAGCCGCCGCAGTGAGAAGCCCACACACCGCGGCCAGGGAGTGGCCCCTGCTCCCCACAGCCAGAGAAGAGCCTGCGCAGCAGCGAAGCCCAGCACAGCCAGACAGTCAATAAACGGAGTCACTGCAGAAACCCCAGAGACCCGCCCGCCGCTAAACGCTGGATGTGGTGACATGGAAACCATATCTTAGTAAGGCTCTCATTTAAATGCGGATATAATGAAAGTGACAGGTGAAAGAATCAATATATAGTGTTTGTGAGATTCTGGGAGCGAATAAAGGGGAAACATTTTTTAAAAGGAGAGGAGGAAAGCTCTTCACCTTCCTTCCCCTTCCAGCTTCCCTGTCTGTCCCTCACAATTCAGTCCTGCAGTCATTAGACGGGGCAGAGACACGTGGTGTCTGCCATGTGGGGGAGCCCTGGTCCAGAGCCAGGGAGCGCACCCACACGGCGGGCAGAGGGCATCCACTTAGGTGTGTGGGCGCTGGAGATGGGAGATGGCTGATGAGTCACATGCCAGCATATTCAAATAAGTGAAACAAGCGGGATCAGACCCTGGGTTGGGAAGATCCCCTGGAGGAGGAAATGGCAACTCACTCCAGTGCGCTCGCCTGATCTATCCCATGGATGGGGGAGACTGGCGGCTGCAGTCCATGGGGTCGCAGAGTCAGGCCTGACTGACTGAGCCCACATGCACGCACATGTGTGTACATGGATGTGCGTCTGGAATAGGCCCCTGGAGCTCTGCCCACACGCACGCACATGTATGCATACCGATGTACATATGGAATAGGCCCCTGGAGCTCTGCCCACATGCACGCACATGTGTGTACATGGATGTGCGTCTGGAATAGGCCCCTGGAGCTCTGCCCACACGCAGGCACATGTATGTACACCGATGTACATATGGTATAGGCCCCTGGAGCTCTGCCCACTTAGAGGGCCTGGAGCAGTGGCGTCCAAGAGTAATGAGCAGCCCTGCTGCCTAGATCCCAGATTCTGGATGCCTGTTTCCGTTAAAAAGAACCAGAGTTCTTTGAAGAGATGGATGATTCCAGGACTGAGCATGGAAAGTACAGGTGAGCTTGTATCAGGAAGTCAGAAAGTGCTCAAAAAATGCTGGGGACATGTCAAAAGGACACAGAAACCAGCATGAAGGTGCTCTTGTGGCTAAATTAGGGACAATTTAAATATCAAAATAAATCATGAAAGCAATGGGTCATAACCCACTTATCAAACAGGAAATCTCAAGTCCCTGCAAATATGTAAACAATAAAGAATACATGAAGTTTGGTGAGGAATGACACATCCACACAGCTTCAGAGATTTCTCCTACAAACTGCTTATTAATTACAAGGTGCACAAAGAACATTCTGCTGGGGAAAGAAAGGGGGGTCTATATATATAGCTATATCTATATATATAGTCTATATTATAGCTCCCACCTTAGTGGAGCGACCGCAGTGAACAGCAGCAGTAACGGGACAGGCGGAAGTCACCTGCAACCCAGCAAAAGGTCATGAGATGAGCACAGCGTGGCTTCTGGGACATTCCTGCCGAAGATGCAGGCCTCAATCTAGCCACCAGGAAACGCCTACCATCTGACAAACTCAAGTTGGGGACACTTTACAAAATAACGGGTCTGCAGTCTTCAAAGTGTCACAGTCCTCAAAACTAAGGACAGACTGCGAGACGTGCAGATGAGAGGAGAGCTGCCAGATGCGCCGCATGACTGCGACCCGGGCCCGGGCTGAGTCGGTTGCTGTGACACGGCGTTCCTGTCTCTACCATTACGGTTGCACTGTGGGAGCACGGAACAGGGCCGGTTTTAAGGAAACATGCAAGGAGATCCAACCCATCCATCCGAAAGATCAGTCCTGGGTGTTCACTGGAAGGACTGATGCTGAGGCTGAAACTCCAATACTTTGGCCACCTGATGCAAAGAGCTGACTCATTGGAAAAGACCCTGATGCTGGGAAAGATTGAAGGTGGGAGGAGAAGGGGACAACAGAGGATGAGATGGCTGGATGGCATCACCGACTCAATGGACATGAGTTTGGGTGAACTCTGGGAGTCGGTGATGGACAGGGAGGCCTGGCGTGCTGCAGTTCGTGGGGTCGCAAAGAGTCAGACACATCTGAGCAACTGAACTGAACTGAACACTGAGATACTTAAGGTAATGAAGCAGCTTCCTTCTAAATGGCTTAGGAAAAACAGTTGTTCTTTGCACTATACTTCCAACTTGTCCCTGATTCTGGGACTGCTTTTTTAAAAACACAAAGTGGCAGAAGTTGTGGCAGGGAAAGCTCTGAACAGACTAACCTCCCACAGTCAACTCCCATAGACTCTGTCAAAATACCAAAAAGGGCTTATCTAAGGGCTCAGGAGAGTGAAAGAAAGCAGGCAGGTTTGGGAGGAAAACCCTTTACAACTTCAGAAGAAAGGACGAGTACAGAGTTTCCTGTTCTTAATGGCTTTGAACCTGAGCAGCCACAGTCAGTAGTCAGCACAAAGCAGCTAAATCTGCCCCCACCCACCCCCACCAAAACCCCCACTGTCTTTCTGGCCTAAAGAACCAACACACTGAACTCAAAGCAACCACAGCCATTAGAAATGTGAGGGGGATCTGAAACAGGAGAGAGACAGAGGAGGAGCCCCACCTCCGGTGTACACACTCTGTCCACGTTCCAGCTGACGCCTGAACCAGGCGTGTGCAGGTCACACGTGAAGAGTCCCAGCTAAAGACTAAAGAGGTGGGAGTGAAAACTGATCCAGCCCCTATGCAGAACAGTATGGAGCATCCTTACTAAGGATGAAACTACCACATGACCCAACAATCCTACTACTCGGCATAGACCCTGAGGAAATCATATTGGAAAAGACACATGAGCCCCAGTGTTTACTGCAGCACTGTCTACAATAGCAAGGACATGGAAGCGGCCTAGATGTCTATCAGCAGATGAATGGAGAAAGAAGTTTGAGTACATATATACAGTGGAATATTACTTGACCGTAAAAAAGGAATGCATTTGAATCCATTTTAATGAGGTGGATGAACCTAGAGCCTATTACACAGAGTGAAGTAAGTCAGAAAGAGAGAAACGAACATTGCATATTAACACATATATATGGAATCTAGAAGGACGGTACTGCTGAGCCTCTCTGCAGGGCTGGAGTGCAGACGCAGACATACAGAACAGACTTGTGGGCACAGCGGGAAAAGGAGAGGATGGGACGAATGGAGAGAGTGGTGTGAAGACGCACACCACCGCACGTAGAGCAGACAGCTCATGGGAAGCCGCTGTAGAACAGAGGGAGCCCGACCCAGTGCTCTCTGGCAGCCTAGAGGGTGGGATGGGTGCAGGGGGGAGGGAGGTTCGAGAGGGAGGGGACATATGTATACCTATGACTGACTCATGCTAATGTATGGCAAAACCAACATAATATTATAAAGAAACCATACTCCAATTAAAAATAAATAAATATTTTTAAAAAGGCAAAAGAGCTGAACCAAGATATGAATGACTGCCTGCTGCAGGCAAGACAGAATTTGGAAGCTGACTGCCTGCCAAAGCAAAGGCATTGAAAGTTGAAGGAGTCAGTATAACAGAGTCCAGTGTCTCCAGGGCACCAGGCTGCGTAATCAACAGCCAGAGCCACACGAGACTCCAAAGCACACGGATTGTGGCCAGGGCAGCTGACGAAATGAACTGTTACCTTTAATGTTAATTAATTTAAATGCTAAAATTAAGTCCATTTGGGGAAAATTTTTATGTTTGGAATGACTAGGTGAAATTAGTATTTCAACTGCAAATTTCTGTTCTTTTTTTTAAATTTAAATTTATTCATTTTAATTGGAGGTTAATTACTTTACAATATTGTGTTGGTTTTGCCATACATCAACATGAATCCACCACAGGTATACACGTGTTCCCCATCCTGAACCCCCCTCCCTCCTCCCTCCCCATACCATCCCTCTGGGGTGTCCCAGTGCACCAGCCCCAAGCATACGAACCTGGACTGGTGATTCGTTTCATATATGATATTATACATGTTTCAATGTCATTCTCCCAAATCATCCCACCCTTGCCCTCTCTCACAGAGTCCAAAAGACTGTTCTATACATCTGTGTCTCTTTTGCTGTCTCGCATACAGGGTTATCATTACCATCTTTCTAAATTCCATATATATGCGTTAGTATACTGTATTGGTGTTTTTCTTTCTGGCTTACTTCACTCTGTATAATCGGCTCCAGTTTCATCCACCTCATTAGAACTGATTCAAATGTATTCTTATTAATGGCTGAGTAATACTCCATTGTGTATATGTACCACAGCTTTCTTATCCATTCACCTGCTGATGGACATCTAGGTTGCTTCCATGTCCTGGCTATTATACACAGTGCTGCAATGAACACTGGGGTACCCGTGTCTCTTTCAATTGCAAATTTTATGAAATCTCAATACAGGTAAAAAAAAAAAAAAAGGTAGAGACATCACTTTGCTGACAAAGGTCTGTATAGTTAAAGCTTGGTCTTTCCAGTAGTCATGTAGGGATGTGAGAGTTGGACCATAAAGAAGGCTGAGTATCAGAGAATTTTGAACAGTGGTGCTAGAGAAGACTCTTGAGAGTCCTTTGGACTGCAAGAAGATCAGACTAGTCAATCCTAAAGGATTGATATTCAGGTTGATACCCTGAATACTCATTGGAAGGACTGATGTTGAAGCTCTAATACTTTGGCCATCTGATGCAAAGAGCTGACTCATTGGAAAAGACCCTGATGCTGGGAAAGATTGAGGGCAAGAAGAGAAGAGGGCGACAGAAGATGAGATGGTTGGACGGCATCACTAACTCAATGGACAAGAGTTTGAGGAAACTCCAGGAGATAGTAAAGGGTAGGGAAGTGAGGCATGCTGTAGTTCAGGAAGTCACAAAGAGTCGGACACACCTAAGCGACTGAACAACAGTAATAAGACACAGGTGAAGTATTCCTAATGGAAATGTGGTGTCTGAACTGAGGTCTGCTCTAAGTACACACCAGGCCTTGTAGACTTAGTACACAAAGAAGAATGTAAAATATTTTACCACCAATTTTGAATAGTGATTACATGTTGAAATGAGGCATTTTGGTCAAACAAAAATATTATTAAAATTAATTCCACTTATTTCTTTTTATCTTTGTAATGTAGCTACCAGGAAATTTAAAATTACATATGTGCTTCACATTATATTTCTATTGAAAACCATTAGTCTGGGATATAATTCAAATACACTCAACAGTGAAGGACCAATTATTTGTTTTCGTACCTAATTCAAGATTCCACATTGCATTTAGTTACACTGAGCAGCTTCAGGTGCATGCAACAAATTCTGATAAATTCTCTTTTCATTTTTATTGTTACAATTATTTTCTAATTTTCTGTGTTATGGCTTCTTAGATATACCCATCATTTAAAAGTGGACATTTAATTTCCAAATACATGGGGTTTTTAAAGTATGTTTGATATTAATTTATCATTCTGGTATTAATTTCTTATTTAAATGCTTTCTTCTCTGCAATCACCCTCTGTATTTTTTCCGTCTTTTAACTTTATTGAGGCTTTCAATGGCTAAGTCAAAGATCTTTTGGTAAAGGACACATTGCCCTTGAAAATATGTAGGTTATTTTCAAATATCTTTTGATACTGATTTCTAACATATTTCCACAGTGATAAGAGGACAGTATGATTTCAAAACCTTTAGACCATGAAATGTTTGCACCTTGTTTTATGTCCCTGCTATACAGTCTATGGGAACTTGAATAGAATTTGTATCTTGCTGTCCTGTGAAAATTGTATAAACCTTAATTATGTTGAATTGGTTCATGGTGCTTTCCAGGTCTACTATCCCCTTCCACTTTTGTGTCTATTCATTATATTAATTTTTAAGAGCTTGATATTGAAACTCCAACTAAAATTTTTAACTTATCTACTGAAAAAATAATTGTAATATATAGTCGAACTATATGTAACTTTGTTCTGTATGTTCCAAATCTCCATTAAATGTGCTACTGTACTTTGATAATTTAAAAAATAAAAAAAGATTTTTTTAAACGAAGGACCAGAGAAATGTGACCCTTCTCAAGAGAAAAAAATATCAAAACAGCCCAACCCCGAGATGAGAATTACCAGACAAGGTTTAAGCAGCTATTTTACATATGCTCAATGAGTTAAAAGAAATATGTTCATGATTGAAAGAAAATCAATAAACCTAAGCAGATAATAGCAATTATAAAAAAGAACCAAATGGAAATTCTAGAACTGAAAAATACAATGTCTAAAGTTAAAAATTCACTGCTGTTTCTGCTGCTGCTGCTAAGTCACTTCAGTCGTGTCTGACTCTGTGTGATCCCATAGATGGCAGCCCACCAGGCTCCACCATCCCTGGGATTCTCCAGGCAAGAACACTGGAGTGGGTTGCCATTTCCTTCTCCAACGCGTGAAAGTGAAGTCACTGAGTCGTGTCCAACTCTCAGCGACCCCATGGACTGCAGCCCACCAGGCTCCTCCATCCATGGGATTTTCCAGGCAAGAGTACTGGAGTGGGATGCCGTTGCCTTCTCTGAAAAATTCACTGAATAGACTTAATAACAGAATGGAGATGCTAAGAAAAAGTCAGTGGATTTGAAGACAGATCAATGGATATTATGCAGTCTGCAAAACAGACAGGAAACATACCTTTAAAAATGAACAGAGCTTCATTGCCACACATGCAGTCGTTTTCAGTTACTCTTGTGAACTTAACTTGTGACATGTGGGCAGGGTCGGGGGGGGCATCTAGTTCCCTGACCAGGGAGCGATCCCAGCCCCCTGCATTGGGAGCATAAAGTCTTAGCCACTGGACCACCAAGGAAGGCCCCCAAATATTGTGTATATGGAAGCCTTAAAAAAAAATAAAAGAGAATGACTGTAATAGTGCTACGTACAAAATACGACCCAAGCACACAGTGATGGCCCCAAACCTGCCAGGACTTCACTGAACTGTGACAAACGAAACTCTGTGTGGGACAGCGCGGGGAAAGCCAGGCTAGGTCACATGCCCCCGTCATCTCCTGCATCTCCCCGCCGCATGCCGGGTGGCTCCGAGCCTCCTTCGCCCGATACCTGAGCCAGAATGTCCTGAAACTGCTCTCTCGTGAGAGGCAGCAGGAAGGCTGTGATGACCCTCCGCAGCTCACTCTTGGTCACTGTCATGCTGCGAGCGGTGTCGAGCAGCTGAAAGGCTCTCTTCAACTCATCTCCTCGCTCAGTAATTTTTTGAAATAAAATCCGTTTAACATCTAAGGACGACAGTATTGGATTTGCAACAGTTGTGGCTGTGAGAGACAGAGAGAGAGAGAGCTATTTACTAGACACGCTTAAGGCTACGATGATGAAAACTATTTCACTGTGTACTAGGACCCAGCAGACTTCTAAAACATTATTTCTTCTACTATATCCAGGTTTACAAGCAGATGACCTGCAATGGCAAATCTGCAGTCATTGTTTTCACCTCTGCAATTGACATTTCAATCAATATAGACAACAGCAGTAACGCTAGAATGAAAGAAAAAGGCAAAGATTCTTCCCTAGAAAGGACCTATGTCACGGGATAGTGGAGTTAAAACCTAGTTAAGAATTAATGTCATCGCAAATAAAGCTTTTTCTTTCAAATTTATTTTTGATCGAAGCATTAGTTGATTTAAAGTATTAGGTTAATTACTGCTGTACAGCCAAGTGACTCAGTTATATCCTTACATGTGCACACACACTCTTTTTTTTATATTCCCCTCCATTACGGTTTGTCACAGGATACTGAATATAGTTCCCTGTGCCACACAGTAGGACCTTGATGTTTACCCGTTCTATACATGCTAATTTGCGTCTGCAAACCCCAGCCTCCCTCTTCATCCCTCACCTGAGCTGCTTGGTAACCATCAGTTTGTTCTCTATGCCCATAATCCTGTTTCTGTTTCATAGATGGGTTCACTTGTGTTGCTTTAGATTCCACGTATAAGTGATACATATTTGTCTTTCTCTGCCTGACTCACTTCACTTAGTATGGTAATCTCCAGCTGCATCTATGTTGCTGCAGATGGAATTATTTCATTCCTTTTTACGGCTGAGCAGTACTCCATATACATATATACAGGACTTCCCTGGTGGCTCAGACAGGTAAAGCATCTTGCTTACAGTGCAGGAGACCTGGTTTCGATCCCTGGGTCTGGAAGATCCTCTGGAGAAGGAAACAGCAACCCACTCCAGTACTCTTGCCTGGAGAATCCCCTGGATTGGAGGAGCGTGGCAGGCTATCGCCCGTGGGGCTGCAAGGATTCAGACACCACTGAGCGACTTCACTCACTCACTCACTATGTAAAATGTAGCTTGTTTACATTGTTTCCGTGTCTCGGCTATTGTGAATAATGCTACTATGAACACTGGGGTACATGTATAATTCTGGAATTACAGTTTTGTCCAGATGGGTGCCCAGGAGTAGGACTGCTGAATCATATGGTAACTCCCATTTTTAGTTTTCTGAGGAACCTCCATACCATTTTCCACAGTGGCTGCACCGATTTACATTCCCACCGACAGTAGAGGAAGGTTCCCTTTTCTCCACACCCTCTCCAGTACCACATAAACCTTTAAACCATTGTATTCACTTTCCATCTTGGTGACCACAGCCCACTTAGCACCTCTGTCTTACGCAGTAAATTCTGGACATGTGAAATGTCTTGAATGTCGCTGCGGTTTTCGTCAAATCATTCACAAGCAGTGGCGTGGAGAGGGTGACTCTAGGCATTTCCCTCGAAACAAGGATTCCTCATCAAGCAGTGGAACCTTTCTGGCACGGGGACATGATGGCTTTAGCCTTGGGGTGACCTGGGCCAGATGATGTCAGCAGATTCGGAGTGTCAGCATGGACCTTCCCAGAGGCAGCGAGGGGCCTGCTCACAGCTGCAGGGTGACTGAGCTGCCTTCTGTTTGATGTGGTAACAGAGGACCTACCAGCGCCCCCACCTGCCGTGAAGAGCTCCCAGGTGCCCTCAGCTCAGGAGGAGCAATGCGGCAGGATCCAGGGACCCCTCCGGCCTTCCAGGGGCTGCACAGGCCGTCACCCCAGTGCCCGCCTTCCCTGAAGCTTGCTCACTGTGCACACATGAGGCCTGTGCCCAGTGCTGGGGGTTCTTCTCGCTCACAATACCCACAGCGACCTCCAGGGAGGGGATGACTTAACGGGGATAACACTGGAGACCCAGAACATAGACGGCTGGTTTGGGGTGACAGGCTGAGGGTCTCAGGAAAATCTTAGAGGACACAGTGACATTTCCACGGCAAGGCTGTGTTCCCCGAGAGTGAGATAGGGGGCTGGAAGTGGGGCTGCTGTAGAGGACAGCCGGAGGAGGGCCCGCATAGAGCAGACCCTGGCCAGGAGAGGAGACTGGGAAAGTCAGGAGACAAGGCAGGCGGCCCTGTCCTCTGGCCTCGCACTCTGGCTGTGAGATGCTACAGCAGGACTGTCACTGAGAAGGCGACACGGCCCAATCTTCATTCTCGAATATTGATTTATTTGCCTAAGCCAGGTGTCAGGGGCAGCATGAGGGATCTCCCACCTTTGTTGTGGGACGTGGGATCTTTACTTGCAGCGTGAGAACGCTCAGTTGCAGCATTTAGGATCTAGGTCTCTGACCAGGGATCGAACCTGGGCCCCTGCAATGGGAGTGCAGAGTCTTAGCCACTGGACCACCAGGGAAGCCCTCGTTCATTCTTAAACTTCACTCTGGTATCACACAGGAGAGAAACAGAAAGGGGAGGAGAGGGGTGGTGTAAGACGAGCTGGGTGATTACGGCCAGCTCAGATGAGTCTTAAGGGAGGTCTACACTAATGTGATGGTCAGCGAGTGCAAAGTAGAGGTGAATAAACGAGCTGTTAAAATAGAGGAGGTCCACAGAACGCTCTGATGCGATGCGCTGGGTGAGGTAGGAGGTGAGGACGAAGTTCGTGTGGGTGGCTGGGTGAGCCATGAGAAAAGGAATATGGAGATGGGGTTGGTTGGCGGTTTTGTCTGAGATGGCCACACAAGATGCCCACCACATATGCTTCTCTTATGAAATCGTGTTAACTCTCCTCCCATCAGAAAGTGGGGTGTACATCCCTCCCCCTTAAAATGTGCATGAGTCTGTGACTAGGGCAGAATTGACATGATGTGATTGCTAAGACACGGCCACAAAGAGAGCACTATAGCCTCTGCCTGGCCCTCCTAAGACGCTCACACCAGTTGCTGTGCCGTGAGGAGGTCAGGGAGCCACACAGGCTCCCTGGAGGCCATGTGGAGGTGTCTGGCCAACAGCCCCAGCTGAGCTTCCAGCCAAGAGCCCGCACCACCTGTTGGTCATTCGAGAGGGCCAGCCTCCAGAAGATTCCAGCCCCAGATGTCAAGTTGCCCCTGCCTTGGCACCTCCCCCACTGAAGTGCAAAGAGCAGACGCAAGCCATCCCAGGGACCTAACTGTAGATCTGTGAGCAAAACACATGATGGTTGAGGTTTCAAGCCTCTATGTTTGGGGGAGTTTGTTCGTAGCAATGGACACTTGGAACAGAAAAGTCTGCAGGAAAGCTAAGGAGCTCAGTTTGGGATATCCAAGTGGGGATCTCCATTCGAAAACTGAATACACAAATCTAGAGGTCATAGAGGGTGGTGCTGGAGATCCAGGTGTGGGGACTGGCTGTGTGGGAGCCTTAGGAAAGCAGGCAGGCAGGAAGAGAAGAGACCCTTTTGAAACACCGGCTTGAAAGGATGTGGAATTCATTCATTCAAAAGGTATTTCTGAGCACCTGTCATATGCCAGAGCTGCTCTAGGCACTGGCAGGACTGCACTAAGACCGGAAGCTCTGCTCTTGGAAAGCTTAGATAGACTCCGGAGGAGAGAAGCAGGACGAGAAACAGAAGATAAATGATGATGTAACGGTAGATGGTGCCACGTGCTTACAGGCAGCAGGACAGACCACGGAGGTGAGGGTGGCCGGGGAGCTGTCTCAGGTCAGGGAGTTGGGGGAAGCCTCTCTTGAGCAGTCTGATGAGCTGAAACCAGGACAGAATGAGCCAGGCAAGCAGCTGCAGTAAGAGTGTCCTCAACAGGGAGAAGACCCTCAGGTAAAGAGCCCCTGAGCAAGAGTGAGTCTAACGGGTCCAGGGAGGCGAGAGACCTCTGTGGACAGAGGCGTGTGTCCAGCGAGACAGGGAGGCAGTGACGGCTGAGATCGGAGTGCGTGATACCTCAGATCCCTGCACGGGGACTGGGGTTTTCACCATAGGCAATGGGAAGACTCAGGAGAGTTCAAGCAGTGAGTGATCTTATTAACGTATATGGCTTTTAAAAAATTACTCTGGCTGCTATGAGGAGAGTAGATTACAGAGGGGCAAGAAATGAGAAGTTCAGTGAGGAAGCAATTCCAAGATCCAAGAAGAAGTGATGGTGACTTGAACAAGGTCCAGGTTGTGGTGGGGGTAGGGTTTTGTGGGGGCCGGGCGGGGAGACAGATTAGAGACATAACCTAGAAACACAGCTGACAAAGTCTCACTGATAGATTGGCCTGGTGAGCTGGAGGGGGCTGGGGGATGAAAAGAAAATGAAATCAAGGATAACTGCTTGCACTTGAGGAACTAGATACAGGATGATGCTCTTTACCGGGATGGAAAAGGCCAGGTGTCAAGAGATGTCTGATCAGTTTGTGTTTGAGATGCCCGCTAGGTGATGCTCAAGCGGAAAGGTCAGGGGGCAACCACAGATGCAACCTGGAGCTTAGGACGGGGCTCACAATAGAGCTGCTATTTGCTGCGCTGGTGTTTCAGGACATGGAGCCAAGTGCTTACATACGAGAGGTCAGGCAGGCAGAAGACTGGGCTCAGAGCCTGGGGGAGAAGAAGGGACTTAAATCCCCAAGGATGCTGGTTGTGCACGGGCGGCTGCCTGCTTTCCTCTGCCGTTCTGATGCTTTGAACCTCAGAAGCAGCTGACTGATGTGGCGGAGCTGCAGGGCCCCATGTCAGCTAGTGACAAATATTTCTCCCTCTGCCCACGCACCCTGGAATTCCTCCTCCTGCACCCGGCATCACGGAGGGACCCCTTTATGTCTGTCTCTGTCTTGAAATCTTTTTTCAGACTTTTCACGTGTATTTTCAATGCTTCCCAAGAACCCCCTTCTCAGCAATCAACGATTCTAATTTTAAAGTATCAGAAAATATTGATTTGAAACTATCTGATTTTACCTGAAGGAAAACTTTTTATTTCATAAGGCTAATATGACTTCTTTGGTTTAAAATGAAAGCAACAACCAAACCTGCATAACCTGCTGGTGGGAGTATGAATTGATAGGATCTTTCTGGAGGAGAACTGACAAAATTTTCTACTTCCATTTAGGATATAGAGAGTCACAGAGACTGTCATTCTGACCCCAGCAAAGAGAACCAGGAGGATAAGCTAAAAAGAGAGAGAGAGAAGGGTTTGAAACCCATCAAAGAACTGAGAATGCAAAGAAAACAGAAAGGACCAGCCACTCCTTGGAGAGAAAGCACCCAGGACTCCTTTCCTTCTTGCAAAGTCTTGGGATGAGAAGCAGATTCATCCTAGACAGGGACTTAGAGAAAACCACCGATGGGAAGCATGTAGCAGTCGTGTGGGCCGATCCCATGGACTTGTATCGCCTTGAGAGCCTCAGGCACACAGCGAGTCTGCACCCATCCACATGGGCCTTCCCACATGGCAGTGGCAGCACCTGAAGCTGAGAGCAAGCCAGGGGGCTGTGAGCTATGCCCTGAGACATGGGGGTCTTCCCTAAAGGTCAGGCAGCTGCTCACAATGGCTGAGTACAGACCAGAGGCAAGCCCCTCTGAAGCCTATGGGACCCTCACCAAGTGTCCCTTGGCGGCCTGCTGCAGACTGGAGGCAGGCGGGCAAGGTGGAGGGGGACCTCCTGAGGTGCACAAAGCTGGAGGCTGAGCTGGAGAAACCCTCCTCCAATTGTGGCAGGAGGGCTGGAAGCAGAGTCCCCCCCCAGGACACCAGGCTGGCAGCTGGACCGGGAAGCAGAGATGGCTGGAGTGTCCACGCTGCTCAGATCTCAGGGTCTGCTGAAGGGAAGTGTTTGAAACAAGCGGTCACCTGAATCTAACCACCACTGACACCAAATCCAGACACAGCTAAACCAAGAAATAAACTGAGCCAGGCATCTCATCAGAAGCCTGAGTGGAAGCAGCATTCGTTTTTCTGGTGGTAAATATGATTTACTTCTGTCTCTACTCTTTTGGGGGGCTTCCCTGGTGGCTCAAACGGTAAAGCATCTGCCTCTAATGTGGAAGACCTGGGTTCGATCCCTGGGTCAAGAAGATCCCCTGGAGAAGGAAATGGCAACCTACTCTAGCACTCTTGCCTGGAAAATCCCATGGACGGAGGAGCCTGGGAGGCTATAGTCCATGGGGTTGCAAAGAGTCGGACACAACTGAGCAGCTTCACTTCCCTACTCTTTCCGGGGGCTTCCCTGATCGCCCAGTGGTAAAGAACCCGCCTGCTAACGCAGGAGCCGTGGATTCGATCCCTGGGTCGGGAAGATCCCCTGGAGAAGGAAGTGGCAACCCACTCCAGCGTTCTTGCCTAGGAAGTCCCATGGTCAGAGGAGCCTGGCAGGCTATGGTCCGTGAGGTTGCAAAGAATCGGACATGACTAAGTGCGTATACACTACTCTTTTTTACACAAATGTCTGCTGCTAAATCTTTTTTAAACTGCAAGACAAGTGAAATAAGAAAAGATGACCCAATGAGGAGCAAAACCAGTCATCAAAAGACCCACAGAGAGGACAGATGCGGAAGTAATCGAGTATTTAAACTAAGAATGACAAATATGTTAAAGAGATTAAGGGAAAACTGACAACATGCTGAACATGTGGGGGATTCCAGCAGAGAAGCAGAAACTTTTTTTAAAGCACATGAAAAAGCTAGAAATGAAAAATACAATATCAAAGTGAAGAGTTCATTTAATTTGCTTAACAGCAGACCGTCCACACAGCAGAAGGATGGACTCATGAGTATAAAGTCAGGTCGACAGAAACTGTTCAAATTGAAACATAAAGCAAAAAACATCTTAAAAGGAAACAGGGTGTCTAGTATCTGTGCCTCACAGATTTACCTATGAATTGTGTGTATTTAATATGAGTTATGTAATTACATATCTACACGTGTGTGTGCATGAATGACGCGCCATCGCTGGCAGCCAAACACTCAATGGTGACCCACTCTGGAGAGGAAAGGGGTGCTAAGGGACATTTTTATTGAAGTGTATTTATTTAAAATATATAACTTTTATTTAGAAAAGGAAAAATAATTCAGTATATTTTAAAAACCATCCATAAAAATAAAAGGCAAATGACAGATGAAAAAAGACAGATGGCACATAAAGTGAAGTGAAGACGCTCAGTTGTGTCCGACTCTTTGCGACCCCATGAACTGTAGCCTATCAGGCTCCTCCGTCCATGGGATTTTCCAGGCAGGAGTGCTGGAGTGGATTGCCATTTCCTTCTCCAGGGGATCTTCCCAACCCAGGAATCAAACCTGGGTCTCCTGCATTGCAGGCAGACGCTTTACCGTCTGAGCCACCAGGGAAGCATTCATATTTTTAACAAAGAGCGCTCACACAAATAACTGAAAAGACCCACCCACAGTGGGTGAACGGGCAAAGGGCATGAGGCGGCAGCTCGTCGAAGGAAGACATGAATCTGATGGGCCTGACCATCAAAGGTCACCTTGCCATTGGGGAGATGCACGTTAACAGCGCAACAGAATGTGGTCTATGCATAGCAAGTGGACAAGAGGTCAAAGACAACAGTCTGTGTTAGGGTGCTCAGAAACAAGTACTTTTAATTGTTATCTGTGGGGATGTGGAGCTACAAGCTTCCTAAAGGCGATCTGGCGGCGCCTTAAGGAGTGTGAACGCCCCTTAATCTGGTAATCCTGCTTCACTCCATTCTTCTTTGTGCAGTCAGAAAGCTAGTTAACGAGGAGATATCCGCAGAACACTGTGGGCGTGGAGCAGATTTGTTAATGACGATAAATGTCTGTGATGGAGACTGCCGGTCACCCCGACATCCATTCTCCCCTCCTTCCAGAGACCCGAGCAGACACACGCCCATCAGAAATCGTCTGGACTCCCTTCCGGCTCTCCGGCGGGTGCCCGTGGCCTCCCACGGACAGCAGGTGAGCGCGGTGGCCAGCATGACTTCTGACCAGCTCGCCTCTCCTCGGGCCTGTCCTTTCATTGTGCTGCCCTGAGCCCTTCCAGTTCCTCAGGCTGTGCATCCACGGCGTACGCATGTCTGGTCCAGCCCTGGTCTCTCTTGGCTGAGACGCCTCCTCTTCCTTCCAAGACCATGGGCTCCTCCAGGGCAGACCCTCTACAGGACCTGCTCTTTATCCTCAGTCCCTAGGACAGTTCTTTTTATATATTAGGGCTCAGATAATGTGTGTGAAGAAAGAGAGGGAGGGAGGAAGGAACAAATGAGAAGATGCACATTTTGGAGACATTATAATGTCAAATTTTATTGCTTTAAAACTGACTGATCCAAGTAAGTTAGGGTTTTAGGTCCACTCAAAAACCTGCATGCAAATGTTTATACCAACTTTATTTATAATTGCCAAGGCATGACAGCAACCAAGATGTCCTTGAGGAGTGAACAAGCGGTTATACATCCATACAAGAGAATGTTATTCAGAGAAAAAAAAGAAATGAACTGTCACATCATGAAAAGACATGAAGGAGCCTTAAGTGCGTAGTGCTAAGTGAAAGAAGCCAATCTGAAAACGCTACGGACCGCATGATTCCAGCTAAGTGACATTCTGAAAGAGGCAGAACCGCGGAGACAGCAGGAAGACCGGCGGCCGCCTGCAGTCAGGGGGAGGGAGGGATGAACAGGCAGAGCACAGAGGAGTTTCAGGGCAGTGAGACAGTTCTGTGAGATGCGGTAACAGTGGACACACATCGTCATACATCGATCAAAACCCAGAGACTGCACAAAAGAGCGTGAATTCTAGTAACGTATCAATAACGGTGTGTCAGTTGTAATGACTGTCCCACATTGCTGCAAACGCTGGCAATGAGGGAACCTGGGGATGGGAGGGAAGAAGTGTACAGGAACTCTCTGCACATTAACTCAGTTTCTCTGTAAACCTAAAATTACTCAGAGCATCCCTGGTGGTCCAGGGGTTAAGGCTCGGTCGGTGGTTTCACCGCTGTGGCCCAGGTTTAATCCCTGGGCAGGGAACTAAGATCTTGCGAGCTGCACGGCATAGCATAAAAAATTTTTTTTAAAAAGCTACTCAAAAAATATAGTATATTAACTAAGAAAAAACCTAAGTGAGGTAGCATACTAGATAATATAGCAGTTTAATTCCATGGACCCTGTAATATCTGGGTTCAAATCCCAACCCTGCCACCGAAAATCCATGTGACTTTTGGGCAAGTGGCTTCATAAACCTGGGTCTCAGATTCCCCATACAGAAGATAGGTACAGTAACAGAACCTATTTCACAGCTTCACTGGGCTGACAACATATCGTGTGAGGCCTCTGTGCGGAGTCCAGCATGTACTGCACATACACAGTGATGTCTGCTCTCAGTGGCATCTGCTCAGGAATACTCACATGACGAAGGTCGGAACATGTTTTGGAAAGCACTCCTTGAATACGCTCGGCAAGGTGAAGAGTGAGGTCTCGAATGTGTGAATTTCCGTGTGTAAGGACACATAATATGCCAATCTGGTACAACCGCCATTTTGCAGTTAAATCCCTGGAAAACGAACAAAAACAGGTCACATGACCCTCAAGCACATCCCCCAGTGAGGCCAGCCTCCCGTCTCTTCCTTTTCTGAAAGGGCAGCCGGGGACGGTAAAAATGCGGCTGGTCAGGACCTCGCCAATGTTTCAGAGGCCCCCTCTTAAAGTGAATACAAAATTGTGGGTTTTAGACTCGCTTTTATAGCAGATCCAATAATCTTCAAAGATGGGAAAACAAAGAGGCGTCTGGACAGGACACGTGTACCTCAACTACTAGTGACTCATTCTTGGCAGGCGGGGCAGTAGGGGTGGCCAGTTCAGGTCCTCTGAGCTCATCCAACACACAGTCAGGGGTGTAGCTGAGGAAAACAGCACCAGAAACGGTAGGGTGAAGGCCTCTGAGAACCTTCTCCAGAAGAGTAACAAGAACACTGGCAAGAACTGTCAGAATCAGCTGTTTCAGAACTCCGGAAACTAACCCAAGTGTACAGCAATCTGGGGAGTACTCACCCATGGGAGATGCCAGAATCTGGGAATGAACCCCCATTTTGTGGCATTTTGACTTCCCCTGTTCCCATCTCCCCTCATACCCAAATCTGCAGTAGCCATGAAACCAACATCCTGCCACCACAGGGAAAACCCAGCAGCCCACCAGACCCAGGAAGGGGAAGAACAGGGTGGAAGCACCTTCAAAGCCCCATTCGCATAAACTCTTCATTCTATGACTTACCTGAGGGCTCCCTGAAAGACCCCCACACTCAAGGCTGTCTTTATTTGAACTGATTCAGAGCTTTCCCAGGGAGGACCAGCTACTGTCAAAAGGCATTTGATTGAAAAAAAAAAAATTCAGGGGCAACTGTTGCTTAAAATTCTAGCTGCCCAAGGCGGGTGGATAACACGTGGAGCAAATAACAGACTAACCAAATGGCTTAAATGGAGAAGCTGGGGAACAAGATGTCCAGAGGGGCTTTGAGAAGCTCCCACAGATTCCTGGGGATCTAGAAGGAGGTGCACATGTCTGGGGCTATGTGCTTGCTCAGGAAGAGCTGAGAATGCCCTCAGCGCTGGCAGACTTGGGAGGCTCTGCACAAGCCGGAGGTGAAGGCCGAGGCAGGGCTGTAAACTTCCTGCCTGAGTGTGGACAGAAGGCTCAATACACACCAAGAGCCCTCAGCAAAGACTATCAGGCTGCTGTGTCCAGGCATTTAAAGAAAGTTCTGTCCCAGCTGCTGACCAGTCAGGGACACTTCGGTGGCCATACATGACTAACAATACAGAACTTACCAAGTTAGTTTAGAAGAGCCTCTGAACAAACAAAATGCAAAGGAGAGAGAAGATGATTTGAGAATTGCCACATTCTTAAAATGCCCAGTTTTCACAAAAATTTTATGACACTTGCAACAACAACAAAAAAAGCATGGCCTACACATACTTGTCTTCAGAAACCATGCAAACAAGAAAAGAGTGGAATGACATATTTCAAGTGTCAAAAGGAAAAAAGAAATCCACCAATGCAGAATTCTGTATCCAGCAAAACATCCTTCAGATTTAAAGACAAAGACCTGATCATACAAACAAAAATTGAGGAAATGTCACCAGTAGACCTGCTTGTAAGAATTATTAAAATAAATTCTTCAGGAAGATTTAAAAAAACTCATGTGCAGCAGAACTCAGACCTCTGCAAGGAAAGAGCATTAAAGAAAGCATAAAGGAAGGAAAAACAGACATGCACGCAGAGCTGATAACAGAGCGCCAACATACATGAAGAAGAGCCTGGTCACCTCGAAGCAGAAACAGACACTGCAGCAACAATGACCGGAGGCGTTAATACTCACTTTCAGGATGGACACAATTAGCCAGAAGATTAACAAGGACACAGAACACCTGAACGACAGCACTTTAAACCAACAGAACCTAACAGACGACTACAGAACAGCTCGCCCAACGACGACAGAATACACGTTCTTCCCAGGGAGACGGGGGACGCTTTCCAGGACAGACACCATACGCTAGGCCATAACACAAGCCTCGACAAATTTAAGAGGGCTGAAAACACCAAAGTATGTTCTCCAATCACATGGGAATGAAATTAGAAGTGACCAAAAATTCAGTTCACTTCAGTTCAGTCGCTCAGTCATCTCCGACTCTTTGCGACCCCATGAATCGCAGCACGCCAGACCTCCCTGTCCATCACCAACTCCCGGAGTTCACTCAGACTCACGTCCATCGAGTCAGTGATGCCATCCAGCCATCTCATCCTCTGTCGTCCCCTTCTCCTCCTGCCCCCAATCTCTCCCAGCATCAGAGTCTTTTCCAGTGAGTCAACTCTTTGCATGAGGTGGCCAAAGTACTGGAGCTTCAGCTTTAGCATCAGTCCTTCCAAAGAAATCCCAGGGCTGATCTCCTTCAGAATGGACTGGTTGGATCTCCTTGAAGTCCAAGGGACTCTCAAGAGTCTTCTCCAACACCACAGTTCAAAAGCATCAATTCTTCGGCGCTCAGCCTTCTTCACAGTCCAACTCTCACATCCATGCATGACCACAGGAAAAACCATAGCCTTGACTAGATGGACCTTAGTTGGCAAAGTAATGTCTCTGCTTTTGAATATGCTATCTAGGTTGGTCATAACTTTCCTTCCAAGGAGTAAGCGTCTTTTAATTTCATGGCTGCAGTCACCATCTGCAGTGATTTTGGAGCCCCCAAAAATAAAGTCTGACACTGTTTCCACTGTTTCCCCATCCATTTCCCATGAAGTGATGGGACCGGATGCCATGATCTTCGTTTTCTGAATGTTGAGCTTTAAGCCAACTTTTTCACTCTCCTCTTTCACTTTCATTAAGAGGCTTTTTAGTTCCTCTTCACTTTCTGCCATAAGGGTGGTGTCATCTGCATATCTGAGGTTATTGATATTTCTCCCGGCAATCTTGATTCCAGCTTGTGTTTCTTCCAGTCCAGCGTTTCTCATGATGTACTCTGCATAGAAGTTAAATAAGCAGGGTGACAATATACAGCCTTGATGCACTCCTTTTCCTATTTGGAACCAGTCTGTTGTTCCATGTCCAGTTCGAACTGTTGCTTCCTGACCTGCATACAGATTTCTCAAGAGGCAGGTCAGGTGATCTGATATTCCCATCTCTTTCAGAATTTTCCACAGTTTATTGTGATCCACACAGTCAAAGGCTTTGGCATAGTCAATAAAGCAAAAATAGATGTTTTTCTGGAACTTTCTTGCTTTTTCCATGATCCAGTGGATGTTGGCAATTTGATCTCTGGTTCCTCTGCCTTTTCTAAAACCAGCTTGAACATCAGGGAGTTCACAGCTCACGTATTGCTGCAGCCTGGCCTGGAGAATTTTCAGCATTACTTTACTAGCATGTGAGATGAGTGCAATTGTGCAGTAGTTTGAGCATTCTTTGGCATTGCCTTTCTTTGGGATTGGAATGAAAACTGACCTTTTCCAGTCTTGTGGCCACTGCTGAGTTTTCCAAATTTGCTGGCATATTGAGTGCAGCACTTTCACAGCATCATCTTTCAGGATTTGAAATAGCTCTACTGGAATTCCATCACCTCCACTAGCTTTGTTTGTAGTGATGCTTTCTAAGGCCCACTTGACTTCACATTCCAGGATGTCTGGCTCTAGATGAGTGATCACACCATTGTGATTATCTTGGTCGTGAAGATCTTTTTTGTACAGTTCTTCTGTGTATTCTTGCCATCTCTTCTTAATATCTTCTGCTTCTGTTTTCACAAATATACGGAAATTACACAACACACTCTTAAATAACCAGTGAGTCAAAGAAAAAAAATCATGGAAGAAATCACCAAATACTTCTAGATAAGCGAAAATGAAGGCACAACACATCAGAATAAAATGGAGAATCTGGAAACGAACCCTTAGATGCAGCATTAATTGATTTTTGATAAGGGCTGCAAGATCATTCAATGTAGAAAGAATAGTTTTTTCAACAAATGGTGCTGGAACAACTGGATATCCACAGCCAAAAGAATGAAATGGGACCTCCATTTCACACCATGTACAAAAATTAATGACAAATCAACCAAAGACCTAAATTTAAGAGCTAAAAATACAAAATTCTTAGGAGAAAACATACATGTAAATTTTTGTGACTTGGAATTATGTGATGATATCTTAGACATGACATGAAAAATGCAAGCAACCAAAGAAGGAATGTTAACTGGACTTCACTAAAATTAAAAAAATTTGTGCTTCAAAGGATACTATCAAGAAACTGAAAAGACAACCCACAGAATGGAGTCAATTATTTGTCAATCATGTATCTGATAAGAATCTAGTATGTAGACTGTATCAAGAACCGTTTCAACTCAATAATAAAAATGCAAATAGCCCAGTTTAACAATGGGCAAAGGGTCTGAACAGACACTCCTCCCAAGAAGATACACAAGTGCATGAAGAATGCTCAATATCGTGAGTCATCAGGAAAATGCAAGTCAGCACCACAAGAAGGCATCAATTAACACCCAAGGGGGCTTCCCTGGTGGCTCAGTCAGGAAAGAATCCACCTGCAGTGTGGGAGACCTGGGCTTGATCCTCGGGTGGGGAAGATTCCCTGGAGGAGGGCATGGCAACCCACTCCAGCATTCTTGCCTGGAGAAGCCCCGTGGACAGAGGAGCCTGGTGGGCTGCAGTCCACGGGGGTCACAATGAGCTGGACACGACTGAGCGACTAAGCACCCAGCACACACGGGCTGGTATAATCAAAGAAACAAACAATAGCAAGCATCGGTGAGGAACTGAAAGCCTAATGTCCACGTGGAAGCTGTACACAAATGTTTATAGCAGTATACACACAGGGTCCAGAGTGGAGACCGCCCAAAGGCCCATCAGCGAGGAAACAGATCAGCGAAAAGTGGTCTATGCATTCAGTGGGCTACGCATAATCCTAGAGATGGAAATGGCAACCCACTCCAGTTCTCTTGCCTGGAGAATCCCATGGATGGAGAAGCCTGGCGGGCTACAGACCATGGGGTCTCAGGAGTCGGACATGACTGAGTGACTAAACCACCACGTACAAAATTCAGCCATAAGAGGGAATGAAACACTGATTCGTGCTACAACACAAATGAGTCTTAAAAATGTTACGCTGAGGCCAACCATATACTATATAATTCAACTGATACAAAACACGCAGAATAAATACATCTATAGAAATGGAGCCAGCTTCCCTTGTGGCTCAGACGGTGAAGCATCTGCCTGCAATGCAGGAGACCCAGGTTTGATCCCTGGGTTGGGAAGATCCAAAGCAGATTAGGCAGTTGCCAGGGTCTAAAGGAAGGGGGATATGGAACAGCTAATGAGTGCGGGGTTTCTTTGGAGGTGACAAAGGTTAGACAGTGGGGACGGTCACACCCTCAGTGAATACACTGAAAGCCACAGAACTGTATGCTTTAAAAGGATTCATTTTATGGTATGTGAACTATATCAGAATAGGACCGATAAAGGAGCGGAAGGAGGAGAGGGAGGGGAGGAGGTGGAGGCAAAGAGAGCAGCTGCTGCCCTGGGCACCTTTGATATCGGGGATGTCCTGTTTCTCTGGGGCGCTGTGGGGAAGCGCCCACCCAGGCTCATGCCCCACAGTTCGAGCAAAACTGGCCGTGCTCACTACACCCGCCAGCAGAAGGCACTAGCCCTCAGTGGTCACCACGCTAGTACATGCATTTAGGAATCTGCAACTCAGAGACTGTGGCTTATTGGCATTTCAGAAATCAGGGCAAATTTCTGACTCACTGCTTTCTAGGTATAAGAGTAAGAGACAAACTCTCCCTTGCCTCAAGTGAGCCAAGAGGCCTAAGTTCAGGGCTACAAGGGAAGTTTTACAGCCAGCACCTGTCTGAGGCTCCGAACTTGGCTATCCTTTGCAGCTAAAAACAAAAAAGTTTTCTCAGGCTTCCCTGGTGGCTCAGTGGGAAAGAATCCGCCTGCCAATGCAGGAGAAGCAAGTTTGATCCCTGGTCCAGGAAGCTCCTACGTGCCGCAGAGCAACTAAGCCCGTGTGCCACAACTACTGGGCCTGTGCTCTGGAGCCCGGGAGCCGCAACTACTGAGCCCGTGGGCTGCAACTACTGAAGTCCTCTCGCCCTAGAGCCGGGGCTCAGCCACAAGAGAAGCCACCGCGATGAGAAGCCTGTGCACCGCAGCTAGAGAGTAGCCCCTGCTGCCTGCAACTAGAGAAAATCTCGCGCAGCAGTGAAGACCCAGCACGGCTGAAAAAGAAAACAGGCTTCCCTACTGGGCCTCACGCTGAAACGTAAGTGCATAACTCATAATAGTCAAACCGAGGTGGATGTGCACGGCACCATTCGAGTACAGAGAATCAGGCTAGCCAGCACCTCTAAAGCACTGGATCTGAAGAATCTCAAGTTTACAGGGTTGAAGAAGTGGATCGGAACTTCCTCACGTACAGGAAACCCACACTGGCCAGTGCTCGGCTTCCCTCTCTTCGGGCAGCCCTGACTGCCCGGCACGGCATCAGTCTGCATCTGTCTTATCTGCCGCCAACTGTCGGCAGGTCCTTGCAGGCCGGGATCGCCCCAGGGCTAATGCTGGGTGAGGCTGAGAGCTTCCGCCACTCTCCCACATATCTCCTTCTTCAACCAGACACACTTAACTGCACTGAAACCTAGAATCATAGCATTGGTAAATTTCCAGAAGAACATGGCTCGATACAAGCTCAATCAAAAGGTGCTTATTAAGCTCCTAGACTGAAGCCTTGGGGTGGGGTGGGGGTGCCAGTCAATGAACAAAACTGACAAAATCATGGCCCTCAGGGACCTTAGCTTCTAGTAACGGAAGACATACAGCAAATAAAATAAGTAAGTTAAACACACGAGTGGGCTTCCCAGGTGGTGCTAGTGGTAAAGAACCCATGCCAACGCCAGAGACAAGAAATGCAGGTTGGATCCCTGGGTCGGGGAGATCCCCGGAGAAGGGGATCCGCTCTAGTCTCCTTGCCTGGAGAATCCCATGGACGGAGGAGCCTGGGGGGCTGTGGTCCACGGAACTGAAAAGAGTCGGGACGTGACTGAAGCGACTTAGCACTAGCACTATACACATGTGTAACTGCTGCGGGGATAAATGGAGCAGAGGAGGAGGACAGGTGACACTGAGCAAAGGTCTGAACGAAGCCAGAGGGAGCAGAGCCGCCAGGAGGGCAAAGAGGCAGCAGGCGGCAGACGGAGGGAAAGCACCTGGGCCCCACAAGCGCCAGGCTGTGAAGACGCGGAGCAGCTGGAGGGTTAGGCACAGGATTACGCTCTGGCCTCTGTATTTAAAGGATCCCTCTGGTTGCATGTCAAGAATAGACCGACAGAGGCAAGAGAGGAAACAGGAAGAGCGGCTACAAGTCACCTGCCATCGCCCACGCAAGAGAAGCTGTGGCGGGGAGCGGGGTCCTTCTGGGGAAAGTGTGGAGCAGTGGTCAGATTCCAGGCACATTCTAAAGGAAGAGCCAGGGCCCTCCCTTACAGCTCTAATCTGGTGTGCAAAAGGAAGGCTGGATCGAGGGGCTGCGAACTGAGATGGGAGAGACAGCAGGTAGACCGAGTCGGAGGGGAAGATCAGGAACTCCTTCTGGACACATTACACCTGAGATGCTTGCTAGATAGCCCGGTGGAGATACTGAAGAGGCGGCTGGATGCATGAGGTCTGATAAAGATAGAAGTTTGGGGATCATCAGCATACAATGCATGTAAAGACACGCTATCGGACCAGCCCACCAGGAAAGGGGGTGTGAGAAAGAAGAGCTGCCGGGGCCAAGCCTTGGGGTACGCTGACTTTCAGAGCTCAGGGACATGAGGAACCAGCAAAGGAGCCTGAGGAAGAGAAACCAGCAGGAGAAGCAGAAAACCGGGGGACTGGAGTGTCCAGGGAACCGAGTGAAGAAAGCGTGTCAGGGAGGAGGGGGTGATGCTGTGTGTCAAAGGTTAGAGGGATAGTCACATACGATGAGGACCGAGAACTGCCCCGGGACGAAGCCAGGCAGGAGCCACCGATGGCCCGAACAGTAGCCACCGATGGCCCGAACAGTAGCCACCGATGGCCCGAACAGTAGCCACACTGGTGGAACTGGGTGCCTGGCAGGAAGCTTCCCTGAGTTCAGATGAACTCAGAAAAGAATAAGTGACAGCAGGCAGAGGCACCTGTTTCCAAGAGCTTGGCTGTAAAGCAGCAGTGGCTGGGGGTGGGGCAGCAGAGGCGAGATGGGCATCCACAGAGAGCCGTCTTTATCACAGGAGAACCAGCAGCGGGTCTGAATGCTCGTGATCGTGACCAGCCTTGGGGAACAAGAGGGATGAAGCAGGAGAGAAGGGAGGGAATGGGTGGCTCTGGTGGGTTTGCCAGTGGAGACAGGATCTCCTCGGGTGCCGGAGCCTCTTCTAGGCACAGGGGTGGCTCACGACAACCAAGACGGCAGAGCGTGTGAGCAGACACAGAGCGGAAGGCGCGCGGCAGTCCCCTTCTGCCGGCTCTCTTTTCTCAGGCAAAGGGAAGTCGGGTCAGCAGCAGCACATGAGGACGGGGACAGGCATCTCAGGACTGAGGGGGAAGGGCCAGCCAGCTGGGCGGGAAGGTGAGCAGGAGGGCAGGGAAGCAGTGCGCACGACTGGCAGCAGGCTGAGAGAGCCCACCCGAGGCCCGTGGACAGGATCCTGGGGGCCAGGGCAGGCGGGCACGGCTCTTCTCCAGCCACGGTCATCTGCTGCATGGGGAGGCCACCAAGCTGGGTTTCTTCTGGGTCCGTATTTTGGACAGCAGACTTCCCTGGTGGCTCAGATGGTAAAGCGTCTGCCCACGATGTGGGAGACCAGGGTTCGATCCCTGGGTCGGGAAGATCTCCTGGAGAAGGCAATGGCAACCCACTCCACTACTCTTGCCTGGAGAATCCCATGGACGGAAGAGCCTGGTAGGCTACAGTCCACGGGGGTCACAAAGAGTTGGACATGACTGAGCGACTTCACTTTCTCTCTTTCCTTTTTGGACAGCACGTGTGAAGCGGCAAGAGGAGAGCGTGTGTGAAGGAAGTGAGGACACGCCACAGCGCGCTCAGGAAGGAACACCCAAGGGTGCAGGAACAATGAGGCACGTTGAGAGCCAAACCCGGACGCTGTGAACGCGGAGCCTGCCTGGGAGTCCCACCTAAACATCCTTGGTGGAAGCACAGGCTGAAGAAGAGACACAGAAGCTCCAGCTTATAAAGAATTTTAAGGAGGGAAAAAAAATTATTCTAATCCTATTAGCATTTAATAGGGATTCCTTTGAGCCGGGAAATGCGCTTTAAGATTTATGAAAAAAAACTCATCACTTAACCCTTCCCAGCCCAACCACCTACGGCTCTTTCCATTTCATAGGTGGGGACTCGGGAGCGCAGAGCAGGAAGCGACTGGCCCAGGCACACAATGTGAAGCCTGGAGCTGGTGCCCAAGACGGGCCCCTCCCAGGTATCAAGTCAACAGCCAAGGCTCTCTGGCGGCTTTTTTGCAAAATAAACAACAAGCTCCTTGAAGGCAGTGGTGCTGCGCCTCTGCCCGCCCCTGACCGCCACCTACACGGTTAAGGTACTGGGCTCCTGCCTGCCCTGCGCTCCGAGCACGGGGGTGGGGGGGATTGGCCATGACCGCGCTCCTCGTTGTGGTTATTGCTGATGCAAACAGCCACCTTCTTTATTTTGTCCATAAATTCCCTTCCTAATAACAATAAGGCATGCCAGGGCTCTGGCCTCCTGCCTTATTACACCACCTGAGGAGTGAGATAATCACCCAGAAATGGACTGCCTGTTGTGCATTTTATTACTTGAATGCAAAGTGATCCAATTCAAGAAACACTTAGTTGAAGACAGAATGAGAAAAAAAAAATAGTAATCATATGAAAAGTAATTCCTCCTAATGCTGCTGAGTGCACTGCAGGGAACAAGCCTCTTCCAGCGGGAGAGTGGTCTGGATGACCTGTTGGGTCTTCTCCGATCCTCATTTCTACCAACTGCAGGACTGTGAAAGCTAGTGAAACTTCAATTACAACATGAATATTTCAGAGAGCCAAATCCGGACAGCTCTGAACACGGAGCCTCCTGTCTGGGTGTCCCACCTAAACATCCTTGGTGGAAGCACTTGCCAACCAACTCTGCTCTCAACCATTCATTCTCCAGCCAGTGCTGCAGGCGTGAGTGGAGGGCCAGAAAGAAGAGTATGACCCACCCGGCCCTCCCAGGAGCTCGAGACCTAACTCAGGATTTGAAGAAAACGGCACGTGTTTCAAAGAGCAGGAACGAGGTACTCTGCAGCATGTCCGGCTACCCTGACAGCTCACGTAGAGTCACAGTGATGCCTTGTCTTCCTGACCTGCATCTCCCGGCTCAGGGGCTGGCTTCAAGACTTTGCCCAAGAGACGTCCTCGGGGTCCATCTCAACAGGACTGGAGCTATTATTGCATTTCCAGATTCCTCAAGCAGACAGAACATGGTTTTCCGTTGTTACTAATACTATTATTTTCTCTGTGCATTTCTTTTCCATCCAAAAAAAAAAAATTAGTTTTAAAAGGCTATTGAAGCAGACATACAGCTTTCAGTGGTTCTTTAAATGTGGTCCCTGAACCAGCTATACCAACATCACCTGGGGCCTTTTCAGAAATGCAAATTCCCAGGCTCCACCCAGACCGACCAACCTGAATCTCCCGGGTCAGGGGGCCCAGCCGTCTGTGTTTTAATAACAAGCTGGGAGCACTACTTCACAGGAACCTGAAGCTGATTTACAAGGACAAGTCTATAGTTTTTAAGGAAGCTCATGAGGAAAGTTCCCAGTTTGACATCAAAATGGAGTTAAAAGACCAGCACATGCTGTATTTAGGGGATTCAACCACCATCACCTCACAAGAACCCATTTTTCTGGCCACTGCCTTGTGAGTTAGATACCACTATCCCCATTTCTAGCTTCTCTGGTGGCTCAGACGATAAAGCATCTGCCTGCAAAGCAGGAAACCCAGATTCAATCCCTGGGTCGGGAAGATCCTTGGGAGAAGGGAATGGCAACCCACTCCAGTATTCTTGCCTGGAAAATTCCATGAACAGAGGAGCTTGGCAGGCTACAGTCCACAGGGTCACAAGAGTTGGACACAACTGAGCAACTAACGTTTCATTTCATTTTTCATCCATTTTCAGAGGCAGAGAAATGAAACACTAGCAGGAAAAGCCAGATTTACTCATGAGGCCAAGACCCAGAGTCACCGGGCTTTTTGCCCAGCTGTGCCAGGGGTGTGCACTGGCCCAGGTGCCTGTGAGTGGTCTGCGGGCAAGCTCACGCAAACAGAGATAAGAACCATGAAGTCTGTACATATTAATAGAGTGATTAAAAAAACCTATCAATGGTCAAGAAAGGGCACCCTGCATTTGCAAAGCAGTCTACCGATTCTGCAACCTCCTCAACAGAACATGCAGAAAATTAAAAGCGAGCCATGTACACAGTGGAGAAGGCTATGGCAACCCACTCCTGTGTTCCTGCCTGGAAAACCCCATGGACAGAGGAGCCTGGCAGGCTACGGTCCACGGGATCGTAAAAGAGTCGGACACAACGTGGCGAATAAACAACGTCTACATAAACAACTACTCAGACATTAGGATTCCTGGGTTTGTGGCACTAATGTGTGAAGCCCAGTCTGCCTCCCTCATCTGGGTCCCATACTCCCTTAGGATCTTAGAATTGGCTGGCAACCCCTCACTGCTCTAAACATAGGAATTATAAGAATGCAAGTTGATTTACAAATATATTTCAAATGATAGGGTATCGTAAAAAACAATTTAGCCAGTCATCTGAATTCAATTTAGTGAAAAATTCCCGGTTTATAAACTGACCTCCTTCCCAGCCAGCAGCCCAGTCTGAGCCTCTCAGCCTTCCTCCATCCAGGGTCCCCACCATCCGCTACACCAAGGTCTCCTCAGACCCCAGCAGGGGCTTTCACCTTCCTCCCAAACCTCATTTTCACAAACACGTTCTCTTGCAGCATAAATTTCACATCTACCCATATACACCATAAGACCCACCTGCACCAGCTCAGAAATTAACTCAAAATAAAATACAAGGGACTCTCCTGGTGGTCCAGCAGTTGAGAATCCGCCTTGCAATGTAGGGGACGTGGGTTCGATCCCTGGTCGGGGAACTAAAATCCCACAATGACTTGGGGCAACTAAGCTTCAAGCCACCACGGAAGACCCCCCCTCCCCACCGCGTGACATGATGGTCCCGTGGGCCACAACTGAGATCCAACACAGCCAAATAAATCACAAATAAATATTTCAAAAATATATATAACACAAGGCTCGCCAAGTCTGAGCAGGTGATTATTTACCACTATTATAAATAATATAGAACACATGGAAATGGAAAAACATGTTTAGGACAAGGTTAAGAGGAAAGGTATACTATATACACATGGTATAAAAATGTTACTTCCAAGGGTGGACAGGGTCTATTTTATAGACAAAAATAGCTATGTTGGGATGATGGTAACATCAGTCTTTAAACATTCTCTAATAAACACGCATCGAATTACTAGACATAAGTTTGAGCAAACACCAGGAGACAGTGAAGGACAAGGAAGCCACAGACAGGCATGCCAGTCCATGGAGTCGCGAGGAGTCGGACATGGCTTAGTGAACTGAACGGCAATAAACGTACGCTAGATACACGACACAACGTGCCTGCCAGGGCTACCCGGCAGCACAGGACCCAGCTCCGGCCTTTGTCGTCCTCCCCGCCTGTTTCCCTCAGCCCCACGGGCCCCTCTGCCCAGCTCCCCCGTCCTGCTCCTCACCCGGCTAACTTCTCTCTCCTCCAGATCTGAACGTGCCCACTCCATCCTTGGAGACGTCCCCACTCCATCCTTGGAGACATGCCCCTGCTTGCATCATCCACATCCTCCTGGTAGAGTCTCTCATTACAGCCTGTCCTTCCCCTGAGCTGCACGCATCTCAGCAGGTAATTATGCCTTCATTTGGGAAATTATACACTTCATTATAGACTGCATGAAATAAAACAGTGGTTTGATGCTACGGTACCCCCTGCCCCAGTGTGCCCAGCACACCTCTGCAGCTCCAAAAGTATTTGTAAAATTAATGAAGGCAGGATTTTCACAGCCTGGTCATCCAAACAGCATTCTCCTCCCAAAATGCACATGTGCACACACACACACACACACACACTCACACACACACACACACTCACTCACACCCCACCACTCCTGGATTTTGTTCCAGATCCTAACTCTCTTTCCCATTAGCCAAGGTACAAGTCTTGGCATCATCTGTGATTTCTCACTCTCGTCCCCCGTACTGAGAACCAGTGACTTGAGTGAAAGGTTTTCTTAATTCGCATCCATGACCCTTAGGATTGTTGGATAGATATTCCCTGTTAAGAACCATCAATGCCCCGAGAGCAGGAACCACATCTGATGACAGCGGTCCAAAAACAATGCTTCCTGAGTCTAACTGAATTGAGTGCTGTGGGTTCGGGATCATTTATATCAGCATGAATGCCTTGCTGGCCCAGAACACAGAGCCTTAAAGAAAAAGAAAAAGCTTCTTGCAATTTTGCTTCTAATACACCTTCTCTACCATGGACACAAACACCTAATCTCAGAAAGTGCCTCAGAAACTCACTCTTACCTAACGATCATTTCCAGACTCACCACCACACCTAGTGTGCTGAGATGCGGCAACAGACGACAGAAAAACAAGTTGCTTCGGAGGAACTGACCGCACGTCGGCCGTCAAGTGGTTGTTCCCCAGCTCAAATACGGTCTCCCTGGCAGGCTTTTAAGACGTGATTACTGGAAATCACTGGGCCCTCCCCACTCCTGTGAGCCGACCAGGAGTGTTGAACGCGTCCTGTTTTTATCGCAGCCGGCCCAGCAAGTCCTCGGATGTTGGCAAAGGGCACAGGCGACGGACTCCCCGCCTGAGCCCGGTACCAGGAAGCTGGGCAGCTGCTGCCACCTGCAGGAGCACGTGGGGACCTGCACCGTGCAGGAGGCTCTGCTGGCCCGCGGGGAGGCATTTGCAGAGCTCGCCGTAGCTGTCTAACAGCCAGGATCACACGGAGCACCCAACGGAGGACCCCAACTTCAAAATGTATGGGCCGATGCTTGCTGATACGATATGCAAGTTTCCTAGACAATTCTGGCCCCAGAAGCAGCATTTTGCACACGGCTGCTGGGTGAACAACAGAAAGAAACCAGACGGAAGTGATCATGGTTAACACCACCAGCTTTCTGAGCCCGGCACCGTCCAGGGAGTCCACCGCACCCCTCCAACCCGTCAGCTGACACAGACCTTCAGGAGAGAGCAGCGGCTCGCTGGCCCTGGGACTGCTCCATGCAGTACTGGGGGCGGTGAAGGTGTTTGTTTTGGTGCTATTTTGTTTCATTTCCTTCAAGAAAAACTATTTCTGAATTGGTGAATTCTGGAAATTAAGAAAGCGGCAGGGTTAGGTGGATTTTTTTGTTTAGCTCACCAAACCACGGGAACAGAGCCTTCGGGTCTGCAGAGCAATCTAGCGGTTTTGCACGTTACTGGAGAGCTGTGCCCACCGCCACAGGCTGGTCCTGTACATGAATTTCACGCTAAATTTTGGGTTTCTCACGTAGAGATATTTTATGCCAGCACCATGAGCACCACTTCTCTTCCCATAACTCAAACTCACACACGCTATACATACACACCACAAGCACGTACCCACACACACGCACACATACACCAAAACCATATACACACATCACATACACAAATCACACACACACACACACACACACACACAGACTACCGCCACATTTTAAAATGCTGACCTCCTTTCGTTGCTTCCTTGCTTTAAGAACTCCAATTGCTTCCTACTGCCCTTAGGAGAAGGCAATGGCACCCCCACTCCAGTACTCTTGCCTGGAAAATCCCATGGACGGAGGAGCCTGGAAGGCTGCAGTCCATGGGGTCGCTGAGGGTCGGACATGACTGAGAGACTTCACTTTCACTTTTCACTTTCATGCATTGAAGAAGGAAATGGCAGCCCACTCCAGTATTCTTGCCTGGAGAACCCCAGGGAAGGGGGAGCCTGGTGGGCTGCCGTCTCTGGGGTCGCACAGAGTCGGACACGACTGAAGCGACTTAGCAGCAGCAGCAGCAGCCCTTAGAAAACTGACCACGGTCCGTAATGACAGCTGAGGCCTGCTTCTTTCTCCACGACTGGAATCTGGCCCTCTTTCTAAGTGGCAGCAGGGACTGTCTGCGGTACCTGGAGGACACCTGTGACCTTGGTCCCCCCACCCTCTCCACCCCTCCCTTCACTCCCCGCGTTCATCCTCATTCATGTGGATTCCAGAAACAGCCCCTTAGATCGCATCCAGGTCTCCAACTCCCTTCTAATCCATCCTCCTCTGTGGCCAGGATCTCTCTTGCTAAAGCACACACACAGTTACATTACTCCCTGGCTTAAAAAACGTGCAAGGCAAAATTACCCACGTGCTAAAATTTCACAGAACTATGCACCAAGAGAAAAAAGACTGAGTCCTGTCGATATGGGTGAAATCTGAATAAAGTCTCTATTTGTTACTAGGACTGCAGCAGGGACAGCACCCTGGTTTTGCTAAGTGTATTGTGCTTATTCTGTAAGATGGTACCATGGGGGAAGCTGGGGGCACATGGGAACTCTCTGTACTAAGTCTGCAACTTTTCTGTGAATCTACATTTTTTAAATTAAAAAAAAAAACACAACATGCATTTGTATGACTACTCCAGGTATATAAACTGAAGTCAGACTCCTAATTGTGGGGTATAAGGTCACTCACATTGTTAATAACCTGGCCACAAGAAACTTCCAGACACCACAGCTTCATGCCCGCTGCATTTCACACAAAAGCCAAATGAATATACCACGCAGTTCCTCACCTCTGTGTACTGGGTCGTGCTCCTGCTCGAATTTTTCAGTCCTGATAGAATTTCCTTTTCCACCACACTTCATCTTTCAAGACCAAGGGTAGAGCCCCCTCTTTCATGAGGCCTTCCTGTCCTCCTTAAAAGTAATCATGCCTTATATAATCCAGAAAAGAAGAAAACTCTAATTCAAAAAGACACATGTCTTAGCAGCACAACCTAAGTGTCCATTCACAGATGAATGGATAAAGAAGTTGTGAGACATTATATATATATATATATATATATATATATATATATATATATATATATAAAGGAAGGAAATAATGCCATTTGTACCAACATGGATGGACCCAGAGACTGTCACACTACGTGAAGAAAGTCAGAGAAAAATAAGTATCATATGATATCTTTTATACATGTAACCTTTAAAAAAAATTATAGAAAGGAACTTATTTACAAAGCAGAACTAGAACTCCCAGACATAGAAAATAAACTTATGGTTACTAGATGGGAAAGGGGGGAGGGATAAATTGGGATTGGGGGTCTGACAGATATACTGCATTACATAAAAAACAGGTGAACAACAAGGCCTACTGAGGACCAGAGGGAATGAACTGCACTCAGCGTCCTGTATGGCTGTAACTGACGGGCTTCCCCGGTGGTCTCGTGTGTAAGCCTCTGTGCTCCCAACGCAACGGCAGCCAGATCCCACACGTGACAACTAAGTTCATATGCCACAACTAAAGATCCCGTATGCTGCAACTAAGACTGAGTACAGTCAAATAAAATATTAAAAAAAAAAAAAACCTATAATGAAAAAGAATCTGAAGAAAGATAGGGAGGTGCATAATCGGATCACTCTGCCGTACAGCTGAAACTACCACAACGCTGGTTTCTGTCTGTTTTTAATTTTATTTTTGGCCACAATGAATGGCGCGCCGGATCTTAGTTTCCCAATGAGGGATCAAACTCATGCCTCCTGTGGTGGAAGCACAGAGTCTCAACCACTCAGCTACCAGGGAAGTCCCAATTCAACACGGTTAACCAGCTGTGTGTATGTTTGTGTGTGGGTGTGTGGGTGTCCCAATTCAACACGGTTAACCAGGTGTGTGTGTGTGTGTCCCAATTCAACACGGTTAACCAGCTGTGTGTATGTGTGTGTGTGTCTGTGTGTGTGTGTGCCCAGTCACTTAGTTGTATATGACTCTGTGCAACCCCATGGACTGCAGCCTGCCAGGCTCCTCTGTCCACGAGACTTGGCAGGCAAGAATACTGGAGCAGGGTGCCATTTCCTCTAGCCCCACATCTACCTTCACTTTGATTCTTGGCTTCCAGGCTTTTCTCTCGGCTGTTTACCTGTGGCCCTACTCGCCAGGGAGCCCCTCCCATGGAGACAGCCAGCTGCACTCACCATCTTTACTCAGCACCTGCCACAGGGCCTAGCACACAGGGCGCACTCTGTTCATCCTTGTTCTGGGTGGACCGTGGCTACTAACAGCTAACACGGCCAGGGTAAGGAGCCTGCACTCATTTCACCCTCGACCTTGAAAGCTAACCAGTGTTCTCAGCATGAGCAAGGCACTGTGATGAGTTCTTTAGGTCACCCCCGGCCTGACGTCGTCCTCAGTTTAGGTTTTCTAAATAAAGAGAATTCTAAGACATTCATGAATATGAGTCTATCAAAACGTATAGTAAGGCTGAAATTAGCAAGGAAAATAAAACCAGTGCCCCCCAAACAAGCACCAAGTCACAGACCATCAAATACACTTACTAACCACTGGCAAAAACACGATTAGAAGGCTATCCTACGGATGTATTTGTTTATTTGTCAGATAAGCACTGATGTCCAGTTTTTAACAGATGCTATTTATATCAGAATCATAACAAAAGTGCCATCCATCTGCCTTGGCATCCAGAGAAAACATAATTCAACACGAGAGTAAGAAACGTGCACAGCCCAACAGAAATGGCATCAGAAGCGAAAACTGTTGGAACTGGAATCATGGGTGGGGAGGGGGGTGGAATTATCACTTGACAAAACTGGGGACAAGTTGCAAGCAGCACAGAAGATTTTGGCAGCTAAATCCAGATCCTTGAGAAAAATCTTCTCCCCATCTATTCTGACATCAAATGATGTTCTGTCGCAGCAGGGGCATATTCACTTTAAAGCTCCCTTTTGGACCTCCTACACACTTACTCCCGCATTTACTGAGCAGCAAGGGTTTAGAGTCAAGAAGACATGGAGTCAAAATTGGTTCCATTATCGACCATGCAAACTTGTAAGGTAATTAACCTCCTCGTCACCCAGTTTTCTCATTTGCAAAATGGAGATAATATCTCTCTTTAAATCAAGTATTCTTACCAGGTGGCTCAGTGGTAAACAATCCACCTGCTAATCAAGACACAGGTTTGATCCCTGGGTTGAGAAGATCCCCTGGAGAAGGAAATGGCAACCCACTCCAGTATTCTTGCCTGGAGAATCCCATGGACAGAGGAGCCTGGCGGGCTGCAGTCCATGGGGTCACAAAGAGTCAGACACGCCTGAGCAACAGCATGCACGCACATTCTTAACCTGGGATCTATGGACAAGGTTCACGTGTGTGCACTTCCGGACCTTCAAACTCTCTGAGATTAAATTCCAAAGGGTGTGAGAGGTGATTTTTCCACAGGGAGGATACATGGCTTCCACCAGGCCCTCAAGGTGCAAGTGACCCACAATGGTTGAGTGAAGCCCTCTACAGGCTGATGCTAGAACTTCCCTGGTGGGCCAGTGGTTAAGACTTTGCCTTCCAATGCCGGGGGTGTGGGTTCGATCCCTGGTTGGAGAACTAAGATCCCACATGCCATGGGGCATGGCCTCAAACTACCAACCAAACAAAAAAAGCTGTCGCAGGACCCAGATAATGTATCTAAAGAGACTGACACGCAGTAGGCTGTGCTCAATCCTTGATGGCTGCCACAGACTTTAGGTCCTGGGAAGGCAGAGCAAGAAAAATCAGAGCCCAGGTGGCAGGCAGGGAGACCGTTACGGTGCAAGGTGCTAAGCATGGTCTTGGGTTTTACAGGAAGGGCAAAAATGGATGGCAGACCAAAGTCAGTCCAGAAACGGCCCAGCAGGAGAAAATGACAGGGTGCAGCCCCCAAAGGCAAAGGAGGGTGGCTGACCATCTCCGCAGTGTCCTCACTGCCTGGACCAGGGCCTGGCGCATGGCAGGTGTTCAATAGGTAACTGCTAAGCACACAAATGACTGGAACCAACCCCCGGGGACCGGATAACACCATTTACCGGAAAACAAAATTCAGGAGGTGTTCCTGAAAATTTCTGTTCTGCTGGCTATTGTTTAATCTTATTCTGTTACGTATTTTGTAAGTTTTGACTCTGATTTGTGCCTTGTACTACTCAAAAATTCTATACAAGTGCAACAGTCTACATTCGTTTCCCTTAATAGCTAGGACACTGAGCCTACACACTGGGGACTCTGTGTTAAACCGGATCCTCTGGGACTTGCTGATGAACCCCAGGAGAAACGTCCTTTCAATGGAGGCATTAGAAACACTTTCTTTTTTCCAGAGGAATTAAAATGCCTTATTTGCCTGGACAAAATAACTTCAACTTCTTTCTTTTTTTGGTTGTTTTGTTTTTAATTTTCTTTTTCCTGAGTTTAAGAAGTTCATAGCTAATAAAACAAAAAAGAGGCAGATTTACAAATACAGAGAGCAAATCAGTGGTTACCAGTGGGGAGAGGGAAGGGGGCACGGGCAAGGCGGAGGTGAGGAGGAAAACGGGGTTGTTACGGGATTACGTGAAATCATTTGTGAAATTTTTAAAAATTATAAGCCACTATAAAAAAATTTAAAGAATCTTTCATTTGATTAAAAATAAACAAAAAAAGAGGCTCACAGCTAAATTTGCAGCCCAACTATATTAATCATTACGAATTATCTGACTATTCCTTCTTGAAGTTACTTTCCTATTTACCATATTGTATGTATTGTTACAAGTCCCCTCAAAGCCCAGTGCAGACGTGCAGAGGGATGTGCAGAGCACACACATCTCTGGGAGCATGAGAGGACTGGCTGAGAAAGCAGGCTCTGTCCCCAGGCAGTCCTGGAGCAGAGGCCACACGCCAGCACCTATCTGTTCTGCAGCCCTCTTTGTAGCTGCTCTACATCCTTGCTGCCTCATCTATAAACTGGGAATAATAACTGTACTGTTTCCTCGGCAAGAAGCACTCAATTTAAAAAAGGTAATGAGAGGTTCCTAACTGTGCCTGGAACACAGTGAGTGCTCAGTATTAGCCAGGAGGAGCAATGGTAATAGAAATAGTCAAACTGCAGAAAAACAGGTGAAAAGATAACGGTGGTGCCTGAAACATATTAAACAAAATAGCAGTAAAAGATTGAAACCAAGAGAAAAAAAGTAGAAAACGAAGCTCTTTCCTACTGGAAGTGTATCATGTTCATATGTTATCTCCATTCACAGAGTTTCCCCAAACATTCCTTCCCTTTACATCTCCTCTTCTAAATGGCGTGGATGTCCTAGACAGCACTGTGTGGAAAGTGAATCAACATTTAACTAGTATAAAGATCCAATCTGTACAACTGCACAAACCTAGATCTGGAGTGAAAGTTGCTCAGTCATGTCCGACTCTTTGCAACCCCATAGACTATACACAGAATAGCAAGAAGAAATAAAAAAGCCTTCTTCAGCGATCAATGCAAAGAAATAGAGGAAAACAACAGAATGGGAAAGACTAGAGATCTCTTCAAGAAAATTAGAGATATCAAGGGAACATTTCATGCAAAGATGGGCTCAATAAAGGTCAGAAATGGTATGGACCTAACAGAAGCAGAAGATATTAAGAAGAGGTGGCAAGAATACACGGAAGAACTGTACAAAAAAGATCTTCATGACCCAGATAATCATGATGATGTGATCACTCACCTAGAACCAGACATCTTGGAAAGTGAAGTCAAGTGGGCCTTAGAAAGCATCACTATGAACAAAGCTAGTGGAAGTGATGGAATTCCAGTTGAGCTGTTTCAAATCCTGAAAGATGATGCTGTGAAAGTGCTGCACTCAATATACCAACAAATTTGGAAAACTGAGCAGTGGCACAGGACTGGAAAAGGTCAGTTTTCATTCCAATTGCAAAGAGAGGCAATCCCAAAGAATGCTCAAACTACCACACAATTGCACTCATCTCACATGCTAGTAAAGTAACGCTCAAAATTCTCCAAGCCAGGCTTCAGCAATACATGAACCATGAACTCCCTGATGTTCAAGCTGGTTTTAGAAAAGGCAGAGGAACCAGAGATCAAATTGCCAACATCCACTGGATCATGGAAAAAGCAAGAGAGTTCCAGAAAAACATCTATTTCTGCTTTATTGACTATGCCAACGCCTTTGACTGTGTGGATCACAATAAACTGTGGAATATTCTGAAAGAGATGAGAATATCAGACCATGTGACCTGCCTCTTGAGAAATCTTGTATGCAGGCCAGGAAGCAACAGTTCGAACTGGACATGGAACAACAGACTGGTTCCAAATAGGAAAAGGAGTACGTCAAGGCTGTATATTGTCACCCTGCTTATTTAACTTCTATGCAGAGTACATCATGAGAAATGCTGGACTGGAAGAAACACAAGCTGGAATCAAGATTGCCAGGAGAAATATCAATCACCTCAGATATGCAGATGACACCACCCTTATGGCAGAAAGTGAAGAGGAACTAAAAAGCCTCTTGATGAAAGTGAAAGAGAAGAGTGAAAAAGTTGGCTTAAAGCTCAACATTCAGAAAACAAAGATCATGGCATCCAGTCCCATCACTTCATGGCAAATAGATGGGGAAACAGTGGAAACAGTGTCAGACTTTATTTTGGGGGGCTCCAAAATCACTGCAGATGGTGACTGCAGCCATGAAATTAAAAGACGCTTACTCCTTGGAAGAAAAGTTATGATCAACCCAGATAGCATATTCAAAAGCAGAGACATTACTTTGCCGACTAAGGTCCGTCTAGTCAAGGCTACGGTTTTTCCTGTGGTCATGTATGGCTGTGAGAGTTGGACTGTGAAGAAGGCTGAGAGCCGAAGAATTGATGCTTTTGAACTGTGGTGTTGGAGAAGACTCTTGAGAGTCCCTTGGACTGCAAGGAGATCCAACCAGTCCATTCTGAAGGAGATCAGCCCTGGGATTTCTTTGGAAGATGCTAAAGCTGAAACTCCAGTACTTTGGCCACCTCATGCGAAGACTTGACTCATTGGAAAAGACTCTGATGCTGGGAGGGATTGGGGGCAGGAGGAGAAGGGGACAACAGAGGATGAGATGGCTGGATGGCATCACGGACTCGATGGACGTGAGTCTGAGTGAACTCCGGGAGTTGGTTATGGACAGGGAGGCCTAGCGTGCTGCAATTCATGGGGTGGCAAAGAGTCGGACACAACTGAGTGACTGAACTGAACTGAACTGAATTGAGACTATACAGTCCATGGAATTCTCAAGGCCAGAATACTGGAGTAGGGAGCCTTTCCCTTCTCCAGGAGATCTTCCCAACCCAGGGATTGAACCCAGGCCTCCTGCATTACAGGCAGATTCTTTACCAGCTGAGCTACAGGGGAAGCCAGATCTGGGGTAATATTAGATAAATACATTTTACAAAAAGGTCAGCTCTCTTGTGATATTTAAAAGAAGAAAGTGACTTTAGCTTCTTGCCTCATCACACTTTCTCATCTGTATTAAACAGCTTATTTTTCAACCCTGGCAGGGGAAGGAGTCATCCAAGAGAAACTTCAGTGACTCTCCTCATCTACTAACCTTAAACATTCACTTGATCTGTCAAGAGGCTTTACGAAAGCAACTGTCTTGTTAACAGCCAGTGGGCTCCCAGTGGATTCCTGCTCCAGGCGGGCCCCAGACTCCTGAGCATTCTGCTAGAGCTGGTTCTGTCTCCATGTGCCAGTCAGCTGGAGGGGTCACAGCAAGGGCGATGCAGAGATCTCTGCACGGGAGAGGTGGACAGCTGCACGGGAGAGGTGGACAGCTGCAAAAGGGTAGGGACACGGAAGGCAAAGGGGACAGCAGATTCATTGTCTCCGGTAAGCAATTCTTGACAAATATCTACAAGCACAGGCACCTGCCGTGAGCCAGGCCCTAAACTCATGGTGTTGTTCCCATGAGCACAGGTGACTGAAAAAAATCCTTGCCCTCCTAAAGCTTGCAGTAAGGCTGAGTAGGAGACAAACGTGTTCACAGATAATCAAAGGGCCCTTGCCTGATTCACTTTCAGTTCCCCAGATTTAGCCAAGTAAACACATCTGTTGAAGGCAATGGATAAAAGAAAAGGAACAGCAGTATGTGAAAGTTGAAAATAAAAAAAAAAAAAATTACATCATTTCTGTAAGTCCACTCACTTAGTGGCACACAAAATTTAAGAAACATTATTAAATTAGTCCTCTTGAAAATGAAATAAGAGTCTTCTTAACAGGGGCAAGGCATCCTGAAAGGCAAAGATTTTCAGGACAGAAGGAAAAGGAAGTATGGGGTAATTCAGCCAATGGTCTTAAATAACCGCTGAACATTTCAGAGAGTGCTTCCAAACAGAGTTCTGAGGGAGGCAGGGCTCACTCCTGCAGTTTGAGGAAGAGGAATGTTCGAGAAAGCCTGAAGATTCTGACATGAGACAGAAGTGCTCAGTTTGAATTCTGGCCCTGCAACTTCTAGTGGTGTGATTCTCAGGGACAGCCCCCTTCATCCTGCGGGGTTCAAGTCCTCATCTACAAGGCGGAACTTAAAATATTCGAAAGGCTGCTGTGGGGACAAACGGAAGTAGAAAACATGAGTCAGAGTGATGTGACCCTCAAAGAGACTGGGAGATAGATTCACCACCTTCTACGTTGTTTATAGTCGGTCTTTATAGAAATATAAAAAGGATGGGGCTATTCACTGCAGGAGAGTATTCACTCTGGGAGATAGTGAAGGACAGAGAAGGCTGGCGAGCCGCAGTCCATGGGATCGCAGAGTCAGATGTGACTGAGCGACTGAAAAATAACGAATTCACCGCAGGAGCCCCCAGACCCGACAACGGCTCCTGGCACAGGCAAACGCGCCACATACACACGTGCGTGAAACGAGTAAACGGGTCACTACCGCCTCTTAGCCACAGACAAGGAGGGGATGCGACGTGTCCCCGGGGCTGTGGCACCCCAGAGCTGTCCTCCCGGGCCCTCCTCAGCGCCCCCCACACTCCCCGCTCCGGGCTCGTGCGCTCTTGCCGAGGCCGCTCCGCCTTACCCCGGCCCCTTTCTCAATCCTCCGACTCATGGGAGCCAGCTCCGCGCGCGGACTCCAGGGCCCCCTGGCCGCAGAGGACCGCCCACGCGGTGTCGCTAGGACGCTGTTGCCCGAGCGACGACGGCGCTCGCTGACTGGAGAACATGTATCCCCACCCGGAAAGAAACGGAGCTCCGATTGGCCAAGTCGACTAGGAAGTTGTCGCCGAGGGGCGTGGCCAGGCCTGCCCGGTGGCTCCGCCCCCGCCACGGGGGAGGAGCTTCCGCCCGAGGTCATGGCCTCCGGGGGGCTGGTACCCCGGCGAGAGTCAAGGTGGGGGGCAACGTGGGAGCGCTTTTCTGTTAACCTGGCCGTCGCGCGAGCTGTCGGACGGGTCGAAGAGTACCTCTTCGAGCCGCGTGGCCCGGGGAGGTTAGTCTCATCCTCCGAAGCAGACTCCTCACCTGTTAAAAAAAAACCAAGCGTACCCACCCAGAGCCTGGGGTCAGGATGAAGAAAGTCCAAGTGAAAGTCGCTCAGTCGTGTCCGACTCTTTGCAACCCCATGGACTAGTCCGTGGAATTCTCCAGGCCAGAATACTGGAGCGGGTAGCGTTTCCCTTAGCCACGGGATCTTCCCAACCCAGGGATTGAACGTAGATCTACCCGCATTGTAGGCGAATTCTGTAGCAGCTGAGCCGCAAGGGAAGGCCTCAGGATGAAGGCAGGTGTCTAAGCCCCGACCGCGTCTGCGCCCTTCCTGCGTGTTAGCACTTAGCGATTCTGATTGTCGCCTCCTGTGTCCAGTTGTGTCCTCCTCCCAGTGATCTGGGGAAAAGGCAGGACAAGGTTGCTTTTCCCAGCCTGGTATCCTCAGCGCTCACATCCCGGTCTTCCTCCAAACCCAGTAGATAGGTAAATAAATAGTTATCCAATGAGCCAGTTTTTTACCATGCTCACAGGCTGAGTAGCAAGCAATTCAGTAAGTCATGTGGATAATGATGTGTGGTTTAGTCGCTCCTGTCCAACTCTTAGGACCCCATGGACTGTAGCCCACCAGCTCCTCTGTCCATGGGATTTCCCATTGGAAATACAGGAGTAGGTTGCTGTTCCCTTTTCCAAGGGAATCTTCCTGGACCCAGGGACCAAACCTAGATCTTCTGCATTGCAGGCAGGTTCTTGACTTCCTAAGCCATCAGGAAAGCCCAGTAATAGTAGCGATAATGTGGCTGACTCCTCGGAGCACTGCGCTTACCAGGCACCTATCTAAATACTTTACATGCCCTTAATCTTCATTTATCTTCATAACAGCCCTAGGACGTAGGTTCTAGGAGTAATTATTCCCGTTTTACAGAGAGGACACTAAGGCACAGACAGGCACAGTGAGTCAGTGGCAAAAGCAGGATTAGAACCCAGGCAGGCTAAGCCCCAGGCTTCCCTGGTGGCTCTGCGGTAAAGAATCTGCCTGCAGTGCAAGAGACCCAGGTTTGATCTCTGGGTCGGGAAGTTCCCCTGGAAGAGGGCATGGCAACCCTTGCCTGGAGAAATCCCATGGACAGAGGAGCCCGGCAGGCTACAGTCCACAGGGTTGCACAGAGTCGGGCACAACTGAAGCGACTAAGCAGCAGCAGGCTGAGTCCCAGGTCCTACTATGCGTCACCCTGTTCGTCACTGTGTTAACTCACAGGTGAGAGAAGCAATGGCCCCAGAGGCGCAGCCTTACTGAGGAATCCCGGCCACACGGTTCTGTCAGTTGGTAAGTTACAGGGTGACCTGCCGAGAGCCCCAGAGAAGGATTCCTCCTGTCGATCTGACTGTCCATCACTGGCTAGCTAGTTTTCTACTCATTGAGAAAGTCAATTCATGTCTTCTCTCTGCTCAGACCTCCCACACCCTTTAACTCATCACCCTAAGTGAGTGACCTCACCTCAGGCCCCACTGAGAAAACCAGTCCATAAGAAGGGAATGTACGTTTGCCTCACGATCACTTTGGCCCCCATCTCTTCTGCTCTTGTTCCAAAAGAGGCTTTGGAACTTTGGAACCAAAAGGGTGCTTTCCACAGAGGCCACTTCTGTCCCTTATGTCGTAAACCCCATTGCCATTCACCAGCTCTTGGACTGAACTGTGCAGGTCAGCAGATCTCCAAGGGTGGTCTGGGGACCCCTGAGTGTCCTGAGACCCCCTTCAGAGAGTCCATAATTATCAAAACTGTCTTCGGAGTAAGGTATTGTTTGTGTGTTCACTCTCACTTTCTCATAAGTGTACAGTAGGGTTTTCCAGACGCTCCATGATGCATGACACTGTGACAGACTGAATGAGAACAAAACCAGGAGAATCCAGCTGTCTTCTGTTAAGGCAGATATTAAAGAATTCATAAAGATATAAACGGCCTTTCTTCACTCGTTCTTTTTGTTTTGGAAAATACGATCGTTTCATAAAATGTTACTGTGTGACAGGTTTATTGTTATTTTAAATGAATTGGTAAACAAATGTTAAACTTTTTATCACTTTTACTGTCTCGTATGATAGTGATAGATATAACTCACAAAAAAGAAAAGCTCTGGGGGATCCTCAGTACTTTTCAAGAGTGTAGGACTTCCCTGGCCATCCTGTGGTTAAGACTCCATGCTCTGGTCTTCCCGGGTGGCTCAGGGGTAAAGCATCCGCCTGCCAATGCAGGGGACACAGGCTCCATCCCTGGTCTGAGACGATCCCACTTGTCATGGAAAAACTAAGCCCGTGCCCCACAACTATTAAGCCTGTGCTCTAGAGCCTGACAACTGGAACTGCTGAGCCAAGGGCCATAACTACTGAAGCTCGAACACCCCGGAGCCTAAGCTCTGAGACAAGAGAAGCCACCACCACGAGAAGCCCAAGCACCGCAGCAAGAGGGTGGCCACGCTCACCACAACTACAGGGAAGCCTGCACAGCAGTGATGACCCAGCACGGCCAAAAATAAATAGTAAAATAAATAACATTGTAAACCCCTAGGTGGCAGTAGTGGTAAAGAACCTGCCTGCCAATGCAGGAGACAAGAACCAGTCCCTGAGTCAGGAAGATCCCCTGGAGGAGGGTATGGAAACCCACTCCAGTATTCTTGCCTGGGAAATCCCATGGACAGAGGAGCCTGGTGGGCTACAGTCGATGGGGTCACAAAAGAGTCGGGACACGAGTGAAACAATCCAGCCCGCATGCACGCAGGTTTGATCCCTGGTCAGGGAAGACCCCAGATGCCATGTGGCACAGCCGAAATGAAAAAAAGATACCTTTCAGTACTACTGAAACCAGTTACATTCCTTGCTCGAGAAATTGCTACAGCCTCTACTACACAACCATTGGGAGACTTTGCCTCTGAAAACCTCTGATGGAATCTGGAGACGCAAACCCATGGAAAGGTGAGGGAAGTACATTTACGCCTGTGATAATCCAGCAGCCAGCTCATCCCTCAGTGATCCAGAAGAAACTCGGGGTGGTGGAGAGCTATGTGTGCCCTCCAGGTGCTGAATACTCACAGCTACATTTTCAGCACAGCTCAGTACCTCTGGGAGACCAGGCTGTGAGATCAAGGCTGTGACCATCTCGTGGTTAATCAACAGCGATGTTATAGGTGGAGGTTATGCTTTCATGTAGAGTAATAAGTAGCAGGGACTGATTAACCCCTCAGAAGTTAAGTGCTATTTTCCACCTCGTCTATTAATAAAGGATGGACGAGCTGGCACCAGCCACAAATGCATGGTCCGTCTAAAGAGAAGCGGAGGACGTCCCTGGGAAGCCTACTTGAGATTTCTCTGGCGGCTGTGCTTTTGGTGGCCTCGCAGAATGGAGACCAGACTCTCCTGAGCTGTCCTTAGGCGAAAATAAAATTAAACGAAAAGAAATGAGGTACAGGCGTCTCTTTGGAAAGAACCACCGTGGTTATTTTTTGTCTTTGCTAAAATAGGTACCTCCTCTCCAGGCGGGATATGTACCTTGACAGATGACGCAGCTGCTCATTTTAGTTCAATCAACCAGAAACTAAATTGCACATTTTAAACATTGTCGCTACAAATAATTGATTATCGTCTGTAAACAGGGGACCATTTTAGGATCATCTGTGGAGAGATGGGTAGCCGCTCCTGGGTTTCTTTCCCCTTTTGTGTGCCAGTAGATGGGGACGCCTTTCATTTCCCTTAACAGTTACTGCCTGTCTCTGTTCGCGAAGACAGGAATCAAAATCCACTTATCCTACCCCTGAACAAGATTCCACGGTGAAGAATACCAGTGTTTAGAATTTTAATGAATTCTGCCCTCCGAACGTCTTATTGCAGCAATCTGAGAGGAACGGCCCTCCCTCCAGAACAAAGAAGCAGTTAGAAAATAACAATTTCGTGTTTCCTACACCTGGGCAGCTAGCAAACCCCTGACAATCACAAGCACTTCTCTCTGCGGAGAGCCAGGATCTCGCGACAGCTTGTAATTAGTGGTGTTTAGCATTTAATTTGCCTTTAGTTAGGTAACAAGCATTTATTGATTACCTGATAGGAAGGGAGCGCTGTGCTAAACACGGGCTGGGGACAGAGTGATGAATGAGGCACGGGCTCTACTTATAGTCTCTACTTGCGGCTGAAAACACCTCCTCGGGAAAGGAAACTTGAAACCAGGAACAAAATGTTTTCTTAACAAATGTAAACCAATATCCCATTATAGAGAGTTATTACTCTTTGAGAATTCAAGGCACACTCCTGGCACACTCCATTCTAAGGAGAAAAGTACTTGCTGCCACAGCTTGTCTCATGGAGAGAGTGGGGACACCCAAGTCACTCCTTCTCTGGACTAAGAAAGGTTCTGGCCTTTTCTGCTGCAGAGTCCCAAGTGTGGTAGGGACCCAGGAGGGAGAGAGCCACCAGCCCCTGACGATCTGTCTGCCCCAATCTGCAACCCCTCTGACATTTTGGTAAAAATGGAAGCCTGGGTACCCACAAGATGGCAGCGTCAGAGAGCTAAGTTAATTCATGGTGACCTCCTGGAGACTGTCTTTTGAGGCCAGCTTGAGGCAGGTGGTGGACATGAATTGGCAACACTTAGAAATAGCAGCGGAGAAGGCAATGGCACCCCGCCTCCAGTACTCTTGCCTGGAAAATCCCATGGACGGGGGAGCCTAGTGGGCTGCCATCTATGGGGTTGCTCAGAGTTGGATACGACTGAAGCAACTTAGCAGCAGCAGCAGAAATAGCAAGGAGGGCTTTTCAAGAGGGCAAAACAGTCCAGCCAAGTTGAGAAAGAGCTTGCGGGGGGCGTAGGAGTGAGCTGTGTGGCCGGGCCAGAGAGGGCCCAGGCAGTGAGTCACAGATGATGTGCTGGTGAAGTCCCAGGCTGTTGAGACGCCCAGGGTAGGCTGAATTCAGTGGCCAGTCGGGACGCTCCGGACTTCAGCACTTCTTTTCTGAGCTGACTTCTCGGCACCAAGGAGAGTGAGACATGGTTTGATTCTCAAGAAGCAGATAGTCCCTGGGTTCGGGGTCTGTTAGGAGGGGCATGGCAGTGGTCCCCACCCTTGGGAGGAGGTGCCGTGGGAGATGCCAGGGGTTTCTCGGAGTAGACCGCACCCGAGCTGAGCTTCAAGCTTAAGTCAGTGTCGTCTGGGTGGAGTCCAGGCAAAGGGGACAGGCTGAGTTGGGCACAGAGGACCAAACAGCCAGGGGTTCTTGGGCAGACTGAGATGGGTGCCAAGGTACCAGCTGCATTTGAGTAAAAAAAAAAAAAAGTTTTTTCTGGAAATCACATGTACTGTGGACTCTAAAGGGGAGAAATAAGAGACGAGAAAAATAGGGTTGGGGGAGATTTTTAACCAAATCACTTAAGTTTTTTTTGAGGATGCAAAAGACTGGAGAAGAGAGTCTTATTGGCTTTGGGAGTTTTTCCTTCTGCAGAGATGGCCTTGCTCACGATATTTTAAGACTTATGTTCCCAGCTGGTGCCCGACACCACGGATACATGTAAAGATGACAACTCTCAAGAGGGGAAAATGCATTTTCTGGTTGATTTTTTTTTTCATATTTTAAACACATTTAGCATTCTCTGGTTTTTAAAGAAGGCTTTTAATAGAGCACAGATTCCTTTCGTCAATGGTGAGGGGGACAGATTTAAAGACTGCAGCCCAGACATCCAGTGCCAACTAGCTTACAGGGATCCAAGTGTGAGAATCAGACTGTCATTTGATGTGTAGATTTGGCAAAGGCTCAGCACGCCTCAGAGAAGGCGGTGTTGGGCCCAAGCTGTGTGCTGGGCGCTCACATAACCAATCCTCTCTGCCCTCACCAGCAAAGTCCACCCTCGGCTAAAAACGTCACGCTCTCCCCTATGGATCAGCTCCTCCGGGGTTGGATGGATAGGCAGTTTGACCACTTAAGAATCACAGCATGCTTGGACAGGGTAGGATGTCAAAACACTTGAGATGAGACCTCCTCGTTACGAGATGAAAAGGGGCCGTCCCCTCGGTCCACCACCAGTGGGGGCAGAGTGGGTTAGAACCGAATGCCTGACTCACTGCAGTGCGCTGTATTTCTTCCCACCTGCATGCCCCTCTCTGGTGCCTGCCCTGCTCACATCCCGCCTGTTTACAGACCAGCTCTCGCCCTGTCTCTTCCATTCAGCCGTCTCCCTGCTGTCACTCAAGTCGCCTCTCCTTGCTCGGCATCTTCGGAGGGCTGGCTCTCTGCACCACTCCTTCTGTTCCTGACTGGGGAGGAGGCAGGGCACCAGCCTAGGTCTTTCTTGGGAAGTTATGGGCCCCCCAAGGCCAGGACCAGGAGCAGTGCGTAGAAGGGGCAGGGCAGACGGTGTTCAGAAACAATGAAACCCACTCCAACAGTGCAAGCTGCCTCTCAGAAAATATTAGGTGCTAATTATATGCCATATTCTGACCTAGGAAAATGCAGCCCCGTCCTGCTTTCAGGGTGTCACTGCACGGGGAGACCAGTGCAGAGCAGTGGGCGGGGGCGGGATGAGAGGAAGGCAGGGAACACCTGGGAGTAGAGGGGCGACATTCACCAGGTTGGGCAGGGCTGGGCATCTCAGGGAGGCCAGAGAGGAGGCAGGCTGAGAGGTGGGGGTCTGCTTCAGTGGCCGGAGAGGACCCCCAGCAATGGAATGACCGTCCCAGAAGGTGGTGAGCCTGTCGGGACTGGACATCCAGGGATGTCAGAGGGCATTCCTCACTGCGGGAGGCTGGACCACCTGGCCGACGTGCCACCCCAGTCTGAAAGCGCTTGTTCAGCAGGGAGAGGGGGAAGGTGATGCTTTGTGGGCAGGGCTGGGACCAGGCTCTACGGGAGGACAGGATCCACAGGGCGGAGTCCTCCGGGACACCCAAGGACCCTCTCCACCATTGCAAACAGCAGCCACCCCGCTCAGAAAGGCGATAAAGCTGTGTCACACGTGGGGCTCCCCGGACAAGGAATGCACACCCGCCTGCATCCACAGGCCTGGGGGGCCTCCCCGCGGACTGAGGACATCGGCTGTCACCTGTGACTTGGCCACTAGGGGGTGCTCATCAGCAAGGCCAGCCACAGATCTGCGCTTCTGTGAATTACATTCGTGTTTTCAAAGCCACTTTTAAATCTTGTGACCATCCCATGAAGTTAGCGTGATGGAGAGTGTATATATATTGTCACACTGGATTGGAGAATTTACGTGGCTTACCTGCTCAGGTGAGAGGGCCTTCTTGGGTATTTCAGATGAAGGGAATAGGTGCGTGGTGGGGGGTGGGGGGGGGGGATGGTTGATGAGTCCTGGATGGCCGTGTCAGAGCCTGGAGGCCATGGGGACAGGTCCAGCTGGTGGGGCGCTGTGGCTGAATCCTGCTGCTTGGGCGTTACAGCCTATGCAGGTCCCCCAAGTGCCTTTTGGAAGATTTTTAGTCTGCGAAGTCAAAAGGCCAGGCAGGCCGGGAATTCCCTGGAGACGGGGACGTGCAAGAACCCCATGGTGGGATCCGTAAGGTCAGCCCACTGCCCAGGCCTCTCTGGCCCTGTCCATCTGTCCCTCACCATGGCCCCTCAAACCCCACCCACCCCCAGGGGCTACTACCCCCCGGGTCACTCTGTTCTCCAACCTGGCTTCACTCATAGGATCCACAGCACCTTTGGCCTCAAGTCATTTTGCCCTTGACTTTGCCCCAAGTGTGAGAGGCAGCAACTGCTCCCAGCACACGACACCCTAGAGCACTCAGAGCCAGGGGCTGGGGCAGAAGGTACCTTGGGGATGTTCTAACACAGCCAACCACCTCCTCCTTCTGTGGATCTGGTGAACCAGGAGGCCGGTACCGGCCCCTCACCCCTTCTACCTGCAGAAGGGTCAAGGGTAGGGGGGCACCTCCAGGCAGCATTCCTTCAGTTAAGCCTTCTTGGGCTTTCATTTCTTCTTACAAAATCCAACTCTCAGGACCCCTGAGGCCTTCTGGGAACTGGGCTCCTGGCCGCACCGGCTGCCAGCCTCTGAGCGCTGTCCAGCACACACCCCCATCCCCAGGCGGCCCTCAGCCCGGGGTCCCTCACCTGCCCCTGGTCTCCACTCAGGGGGCCTCTTCTTGTTGGCCTCCCTGGTCCTTCAGGAGCACACGGGTCCCCAGCAGCCCATTTGGGCCTGAACACATCCCAGGTTTTATGACATCACTTCCCTGCCAGAGCGGGCACACCACACAGGCTGGGGACCCTAGTGCCACCAGCAGCGCCCACGGCCATCCGAAGTGTGTCCTGAGTGGATCCAGGGACTGTGGTGAAACATCCACTGGGCAGGGCTGGAGGGGACGCTCATTGAGCTCCGTGAACATGCAGCCTCACCCTGCCTCTCTATTCAGCGGCTCCACCTTTATTATAATCTGCCTGATTTTAGGTGATCTGGAGGTGATTTAGGAGCGGACCCCCCGCCCCCCGGAACATAGCAGACTGGATGTGGGCCCAAGGGGGGTCTAGGTCATCCCAGACACCAAAATAAATTCTGGGACTTCACCGGAGACCCAAAGGAGCTAGTTCATTTGAAGATCAGCATGACTTTTCAGAGTCCAGGCTTTTTATCCAATAAAAGAACATCCTGGACTTCCCTCCCACAAGGCATCAGTTAGATGGGCTCTGGAATTCACAGAGGCAAAGGAAAGTCAGCAGCTCAGACTCTACACCACCATCTGCCTTGCTGAAAGGGACCTTCCCAGACTGAGCCCGAAAGCCCTGGACCCCACGTGCGGCCAAACCTCTTCCCACTTCTCTCCTCCCGCACCCTCCCTCTCACTTCAGCTGCAAAGAGATTCCAAAAGGTGGCAGGACCCACAGCAAGGGACACTCAGCCCTTGGAATATTGAGTCCCGGTGACCCAGCCCACCCAACCCAGGCCAAGACCTTCACCCCAGGGGCGGGGGTCAGTGGGCTCGCTCTTACCGCCCTGATATCCAGAGGGGACCATGGCAGGGTGGGGGGCCCCCCAACTGCCCCCACCCCCGTCAGCACAGGCTGGACACGAGACATGGGATATGTCTTTATTAAAGATGCAAGCAAGCACAGAGAAGTCTCACACGTGGTGCTCAGTAACATCCGTACAGTACTAAAAATAGAAAAATAGAAAACAAATTTCACAGAAAGCAGCCACCCTCGCAGATACACAGAAAAGAGGTGCTGCCAAGCCCACTGCACAATGCCGAGGACCACCTGCCCCATCCAAGCTGCTCTCCTCGACAAAACGACTGAAGCGCTCGCATCCGCTCTCAGCACAGACCCTCCCGCGGAGGAGGCGACTCCTCTGGCCCCACCACCCCGGGCACTTTCCAGCCATGGACAGCCAGGACAGCCCGGACAGCCCGGTGCACAAGGGCAGCGACACGCGTGCAGGTCGATCAGCCCTGCAGCTCGCCCACCGCCTCTTGTCACTCCTCCAGCCTGCCGTGGGCCAGCAAAAGAAGCGGGAGGCGGGGCAGGGCGGACCCCCGCCTCCAGGCCCTGGAGCAGCACCAAGGCGACACTGCCGGGCCATCCGGGCCAAGACGGGGCGCCACATGCACTCGGTGGGTCTCTGGGGCTGAGAGCCGCAGGCCCAGACGCAACAATGAACAGTAGGTATAGACCCAGGAGTTCTAGAAAGTACTATCAAGCCATTTGTTTGCCAACATAAGCAGGTTTCTGCTTCAGGGAATCAAAGACCGTGGAACGAAAAGTCAGGTTCTGAGCAGGTTCTGTCTCTGCTGGGGTGGGGGGTGGGGGTAGGGAGCCATTCTTGGGTCACCGCATCACATGCCCACCCCTCCGGGTCCTCTGCGTCGGCCTCGGGGCCGCTGGCCCGAGGGCAGCCTCTGAAAACACCCTCCACCCTGCGAACAGCTCCTGCTGCAACTCAGGGCGGCTGCTGAGAACTGAGAGCCACCGGGGAAACTCGGGCCCCCAACCCCAGCCTCACCCCGGTCCTCACCAGGGGAGGACCGAATGGCTGTGCCGTGTGAATGACAAAAAAAATAAAGTCAACCCTGAGCGCTTCCTACCACCTGGGTGTGGCTCTCCTGAGCCCCTCGGAAATGAACTTTTATTTGGTTTACTGACATTTATTCAGGTTTCCAGTGAAAAGCTCTATAAAATACAATACGTAGTGTGGGTCGTAATAAAGGCAGATACTCTAGTTGCATGTGTTAACAGACGTGACACGTGGTCCAGCAGAATCGCCATCTTTGTGGGCAGACGTTTTAGACTTCAAAGGCGAGACAGCTGCTCTGGATCAGAACTCAAACCCGCTTTCTCCAGCTTCTCCGGCCATGTCCCCTCCCTCCCCCGGGGTCTCACTTCCAGAGTCTGTCCAGCAAGGAACAAATGAGTGCAAACGGGACTCTGAGCTATAGTGTCTGGGTACTGTGAGCATGCAAGTGTGCGGTTGCTGATATTATAAATAAAAGTCGAACGTGAGGTCGCACTTCCCCATCTTCTGCTTGTACACCAGGTCGAACTTCTCGTTCATGGAAACAGTGAAGATGTCCTTCCACAGCCCGACCCTTCCTGCAACACAGACAGGGGCAGGCATGCTGAGTTCACTGGCGGTCAGCCCAGCTGCCAAACCACAGGGAGCTGGGGAGAGGGACCTGGAAGGTTTCACACCTATCCCCGGACCCCTCTGAACCTGTCCCATGGGGACCACGATGGCCGTGTGAGCTGCAGGCTAGCTGAGCCCGCTTCCCTGAGTCTGGCCATCCTGGTGTGCTTTCACCCAGGGCCAGAAATGTGCAGAGCTGAGGCCCTGGGGAGGCACTGCCCATCCACCACTGGCCCCCAGCACCAGGCAGAGCAGGCGCGTGAGTCCCAACACCCCCGAGGATGGGCAGTGTCCGTGGCCCGGGTCTGCAGTTCAGGCGCCATGTGGGATCTGTGTGCTCTGTGACACCACTACTCACGCAGCTCAACAGCTCCACCAAGGCGGCTGTTGCTTCTGGAGAATTTTTAAAGGGAAACCGAAAATCATCCCCACAAAGGCAGAATGTTTCATGGTGGGCAGGGAGCTGCCAGGGCCAGGTCAAGGGTGGAGATTTCGAGAAGCCTGCCCGTGTGACGTCAGGGGAGAATTGACAGGGAATAAAACCATCAGAGCTCCCAACTCGACACCAAAATCAGTCCCACCCAGGCCCCTGTGGCTGCTCTATCACAGCGACAGTCCAGTGAGGCTTGGTCAGACCCCCTTTGCCCAACCCTTGCAGGACATGAGGGGCCTGGAGCCGACAAACTGATGGGCCGGCACGGGCCTTCCCCTTCTTTGTGAAGGGAGAGAGATCAAAATGACGAAAACTGCTGAACCCACTTTCCTTAACTATAAGATCTTCGGTTCTGGTCACTATGAATGGTGACTGTGAGGAAGTCAGGAGCGGGTTCCTGCCCTCCCGTCTGCAGTGAGTGTGTCACCCAGAGCACTGTGGCCAAGCTTTTTACACACCGGCCTCAGGGCACTGAGATGCTCACCTAGAATTATGTTCACCGTCGGCATCTCTGACGGCAGAGCTCTGACCGTCCCAGCAAGCATCTCTCATTAAGCTGCGCTAGTAACAGTCGCCCCTGTCCTGGCAGGACCTAATGTATGAAACTGCAACCCTGAAACACTGAGCTAACAGATCCAAAGTGATACGGATTTTCTCTTCGGTGATGAAAAATTATATGCTGGTGATGGAGAGGAAAAGAAACGAGAGACTGTTCTTGCTCCCCTCTAAGGACACCTCAGGGTCAGAATTACAAGCTCTAGACCCACCACACCATGTTTTTTTCCACGATTATTTTTCTCAGCTGAGGCAGCCGAGAGCTCATCAGAGGAGTCACCCACCTGGTTTAGGATTTGGACTCAAGACAGTGCAATTTATGCTGTGACATGAATCAAATCTAAGCAATGCAGCTGGCTACTCAAGCCCCTGCATTCTCACCAACGCAAGGAGGTCTTCCGAGCAAAGAGGCAATGTGCTAAAAGAAAACAAAACCGAAGAACTGAAATAAAGCAAAACCAAGGTAAACGATGATAAAAGCAAACACAGCGGAAGAAGCATCTGTGCATGCAGTATGCTCTTGACACTTCTTAACCACACGAGTGAGCCGGAAGGGGGGCTTCTGGAGAAGGTCACACCCAAGGGTAACAAAACACAGCAAAAGCAAAACTAAAAAAGAGCAAATAAATCTTAAATTATAAACATTCGTGAAGATGCAGCCAGGAAATAAACGGCAGGGTGACGTGGCTCGTTAACTAACGTCTTCCCGGAGACTGGCCCGCCTGCCTTGACAGGAAGGCGCCCAACCGCCTGACCTTCAGGACAGCCTGGGAGCCACATGGGTCGGCAACCCAACCAGCACTCCGTACAGGGAGGACGAAGGCCCAGAGCAGCCCGGCAGGCCGCGGAGGAGCTCCTCTCTCCCCTCTGGGCAGCTGCTCGTGGAGCCCGGTGTCATTCTCGAGCCCTCCCCTCCGACCCGGGAGCTAGGAACCAGCCTCAGCCACGATTTGAGGTGCCGCGGATGTGAATGCCTGGGCTGTCTACCGTGAAGCAGCTGCAAATAGCATGAGCCCTCAGGGCACAGAGAGCGCCCCCGTGGACCTCGGGAGGACTCTTGCGGGAACGCCTGCCCGCACCACAGACGCTCCACCCCCGGCCTCTTGGGCCGGGAGGGCGTGCTGGCCTCTGTGACAGCTGCCCAGCCAGCCCTGGAGAGGTCTGCACTTCCTGCTTGCTGCCACTCTCTCACATGCGTACACACACACACACACCCCGTGTGTGCACACACACCCCTCACATATACACATAGCACATACACCACAGACACACACACACACCCCTTCCCTGGGATGCGCTGCACCTCCCCTGTGTGGCTGCCTCCCCTGGGGAACAGAGGGAGACGCCCTTGCTCACACAGACCCCTAGAGCCAGCTGGAGCTCGAGGAAGCTGTGTGCACGCTCTGTGCTCCTCAATCCACAGCCCCAAACCCACTGCCAGGGTGGGGGACGTCTGAGGAGGTGTCTGCCTGAAAACCTCTTGCCCAAAGAACCTGAGACACTCCCCCGCCAGCAGCCGCCCCACCGTGAACTCTGCACCCTGTGCAGGGTCACAGGCAGACTGCAGCAGGGGCTTCCAGGATCCTCAGTGGCCCTTTTTTGGGTTACCTTCTTCCGCTCCCCCTGGGGAGTGGAAGGCTCTGGAGATATGAGGCTGAACCCTGACTCGGGGCCGGGGAGGGGGAGGATGGGGTCTGGAAAGCGTGAGGACGCCGGCAGGGAGGGGGCGGGGGCCCTAGGGGCCGGGCGGGCACGTACCCCGGCCCACGGGCAGGGCCTCGGCATTGCAGCACTGGTCCACCAGCTGGTGGCAGTGCTCGATCAGCGACTCCAGCTGCGCCTTGTCGCAGGACACCCCCAGGAACCTGGCCAGCTGCTCCACCATGGTCACCAGGTCCTGGAAGACAAGGGTGGGGACGCGGGAGCCCGTCAGAGGCAGCACCTTTGCGGAACACCACTCAGGGGACCTTTCATGCATGGCCTAACTCAAGTCCTTGAGACAAACCAGACACCATAATCTTCAGGAAATAAGAATCCGGGTTAAGAGACCGCCCGAGGGCGCTTAGCTCCCGCCCCGGACCTCTGGGAATCTGGAAGCAGACCCTGATGTAGCGGCGGCCATGTCCAAAAGTAGCAAGGAGTAAAGGAAGGCGCTTGGGCACTGTGCCAGGGCAGGACCAGCTCGCTCTCCCCTTCCTTCCACGCCATCAGCTGGAACCCAAACGGCACTCGGGAGAGCCTTGAGGAGGCCCCGGGGGACCCTGGGGCCCCAGGGCCAGCCCACCTCGCGGGGCAGGGAACCTGGCTCACTGTGAAGATTCAGTGACGCTCGTTACGCTGGCGCGAAGCCGTCTGTGGGCCCCGGCACCCCAGCACCACCGACGGCACAGCTACCGCTGCCTCACCGTCTCCGAGGGGCCCTGCCCACCCGCTCACCGCACAGCCCCGCCCCTCCATGGCCACGTCCTGCCCCAGGAATCACTGAAGCCCCTCGCAGCCTCTGCCCCTGCCTCGCCGTGCCCAGCGTCCTGCCCATAGCCAGGGCTGTCTGTTGGCAGACCAAACACCGGCCGGCAGTGGCTAGGCCACGTGAGGAGAGTGTTAGAGGCTGTCTCCTCTCCCGCAGGCCTGCAAGGCAGACACAGCCTCCGGGCGAGTCTGGAGAAGCGGGCCACAGGGCTGTGTTTCAGCTCTGAAGTTTTCTGTAAACTGCACGCCCTGCTCTCTCGGGATGAAATACTAAGTGACTCAAAAGCGAGGCGCTGGGAGGAACCTGCCAGCTAGCACTGGGCCCTACAGTTGCGTCTGCAGCTGGACAGGCGGGCTCCTCATCCCGCCCTGCCTTGGAGCCCTGCACCCCCCCATCCCAGCACAGAGGTAGAGGAAAAAAAAGATGAAAAGACAACTAGTGTCCACCCAGACACGGGAACGCCCACAGAACTCTGCTCATAGTTACCCAGAATGGAAACAGCCCAAATGCCCGAAGCCCTGAGTGGATGGACAAAGATGTGACGGCGGACACGCTGCCCAGAACGTGCCCCAGGGAGCAGAGGCCAGATACCAGCACACACCCGCTGGGTGGTCAGCAGCCTGCAAACCAGCTCCCCGCCCCCCACAGACAGACAGACAGACAGCCTGGACGAGAAACGCAGACTTGGCCACCCCAAGCTGGTCCCCTCACCTTGGACAGGGTGCTTGGTGGTGCTCCACCACTGTCGAAGCATAAAAATAAACAGACCTTTCGAAAGCACTGCAGGCCACCCCTAACTCGGGAGTGGCGCATGGCCCAGGCCACTGGGGGCCTGCATGGGCTGGAGGCGAAGCTCTATCAAGGGCTCTGGGCCCACCTGGAACCCTGGGGTCCTAGACGCACCCCTGATGACCAGGCACTGCAGGTCCCACCCTCCCTGAGGGCTCCACTGTGGGACCGACCAGAGCCTGGAGCATCACCCCTGCCCCTTGGCACCTAACCACCAGGGCACAACCCCTCAAGACAAACCCCCCAGGGACCTGCCCCTCAGGACACGCCCCAGAGGCACCCACCCCTCAGAACATGCCCCCCATGTACCCACCCCCTCACGACACGCCCCCGAGGCACCCACCCCTCAGGACACGCCCCCGAGGCACCCACCCCCTCAGGACACGCCCCCAGGTACCCAACCCCTCAGGACATGCCCCCGAGGCACCCACCCCTCAGGACACACCCCCTCAGGTCACACCCCCGAGGCACCCACCACCAGGTACCCACCCACTCAGGACACACTCCCAAGGCACCCACCCCTCAGGACACACCCCCGAGAACCCACCCCTCAGGACATGCCCCCCAGGTACCCAACCCCTCAGGACATGCCCCCAAGGCACCCACCCCTCAGGACACACCCCCTCAGGTCACACCCCCGAGGCACCCACCACCAGGTACCCACCCACTCAGGACACACTCCCAAGGCACCCACCCCTCAGGACACACCCCCGAGAACCCACCCCTCAGGACATGCCCCCCAGGTACCCAACCCCTCAGGACATGCCCCCAAGGCACCCACCCCTCAGGACACACCCCCTCAGGTCACACCCCCGAGGCACCCACCACCAGGTACCCACCCACTCAGGACACACTCCTGAGGCACCCACCCCTCAGGACACGCCCCTGAGGCACCCATGCCCTCAGGACACGCCCCCCAGGTACCCACCCCCTTAGGACACGCCCCCGAGGCACCCGCCCCTCAGGACATGCCCCCCAGGTACCCACCCCCTCAGGACACGCCCCCGAGGCACCCACCCCTCAGGACACACCCCCTCAGGTCACACCCCTGAGGCACCCACCACCAGGTACCCACCACTCAGGACACACTCCCAAGGCACCCACCCCTCAGGACATGCCCCCAGGTACCCACCCCTCAGGACACGCCCCCAGGTACCCACCCCTCAGGACACGCCCCCAGGTACCCACCCCTCAGGACACGCCCCCAGGTACCCACCCCCTCAGGACATGCCCCCAGGTACCCACCCCCTCAGGACATGCCCCCAGGTACCCACCCCCTCAGGGCACGCCCCCGAGGCACCACCCCGAGGTGCCCACCCCCAGGCGCCCACCCCCTCAGGACACGCCCCCGAGGCACCCATCCCGAGGTGCCCACCCCCAGGCGCCCACCCCCTCAGGACACGCCCCCGAGGCACCCACCCCCAGGCACCCACCCCCTCAGGACACGCCCCCGAGGCACCGCCCCGAGGCGCCCCCCGCAGGCGCCCCCCAAGGCACTCACCCGGTGCATGTCTTCGTACTTGAGGAAAAGCACGTTCGAGTCCATGTGGTGCTCCCAGAACTCCTGCACGTGCTCAAACCAGGAGCCATAGCCCACTGTGGACACAAGGGGACAGGAGAGGTGGCAGGAGGGACGGGCGAGTGGATGGCGGCTCAGTCCTCTGCCCCGCAGCTGCGACGCAGCTCCGGCTCCTCAGGCAGCCGCACGCCCCCTGGCCGCCTGCCCCACCACTCCCGTCCGCTGGCCTCCGCCCCACCTCCCAGACGCCCAAGGCCCGACCCTGAGCAGGGAGGCCTCCGTCCCCTGGGTGCGCAGATGCCGGCACCAGGAGCTTCTTGGACACGTGGTGACCGCAAGAGAGGGCCACCCAGAGGAGCTGGGCCCAGGGCCAGTTGGTCTGCAGTTGGGAAGACAAGAGCTTGGGGTGGGGTGGGGTGGGGTGGGGTGGGGCGTGGCACTCTAGACAGAGCCGACATGGGGCCTGCCAGGCCCGCACATATCAAACACAGGCAGGACCGGGAGGCTCTGCACCAAGAGGGGCAGCAGGCCGTCCCAACACGCGAGCTCACACCAGCACAGCCAGTGTGTCCCACGACTCTCTGGGCTGTGGCCTGGGGCTGGGGTCCCATGGCCACAGGAGGACCCATGTACCAGTCAGTGTGGCCAGGCCGCTTCATAGTGTTCTTCGTATAAACTACAGGTTCTCACCACTGGTTTACACTGACACCCCTCACTGTGAGGGCAGCTTCCAAGGGGGCTTCCAGGTGGACCAGAGGGAGGTCTCGGCCAGAGAACGTGGGGGACCCTGGGCCGGTGGGGCCTTGGGAAGCAGGTCTGGCTGGATAACAGGGGCCAGTCAAGAGTGGTGGCCACACTGCCAGGGCCCTCAGTTAGCTAAGCACGCATCCACCTCCCGAACCCCAGGACACGACACACAGTCCAAGGCCAGAGGAGCTCCCAGCCTGACGGCAAAGCCCAAGGACACTGGTGACGGCCACATGGGAGTGACCAGCGCTGGGAGGGAGCCCCAAAGCCTGGGGCAGGCACCTCCCATGCCAGGCAAGCTTGGAGCGATCCGCAAGGGCTGGGCAGGAAGCAGGGCAGGGGGCTGCAAAGGGGCCTCAGAGAAGCAGGGGGGGCACAGGCGGGCGGGGTCCGAGGCAGACAGCACCATCAGACAGTGGCCAGGCAGGAGGGCAGAGGACGAGGACTTGGATCAGAGGCAGCCGGCCTCTCACACCCTCACTGGCCGTGAGACGGAGCAGGCCCTGTCTGCACCTCCTCCTCTGTGAACGGTATGACGACAGAACCTGCGCCCCACCCCCCACCCCCCTACCACTAGGTTGCTATCCCCAGAGAAGCAGGTACAGGTCTCGGCCCCTGGGGACCAGCGGGGGCATCGCTGTGTGTCCTCTCTGGTGGGACGCACTGGGGGTCCCATGTGTACTACTGAAGTCCCCCAAGTGCCAGAGCCATGCGTACCCGCACGACCAAGGCTGGCACATGGGGACCCCAACCCCGCCAGCCCCATGCATCAGCAGTCTGCCATTCCGCTGGCGAGGCACGGCGCAGCAGCAGCCTAGGCCCACAGCCAGACGTGGGTCCTGGGAGTGGAGGTGTTGGTCAGGGCGGCACTGGCGGGGGAGTGGAGCAAAGCAGAAGGCCCTCTTTAGGCCACTTATGGAGAAGGAAGGGGGCAGTCTGCAAGGGGATGGGGGTGAGTGGGCAGAAATGAATCAACAGCGCAGGCTACAGCCAAAGGCCTCACTGGGCCCGCGGCCGGATGAACCCTGGCCCTCCTGGCCCGGTCTCCCGCAGCCAAGGTTTCAGACTCCAGGTCTCGCACCCTCCCGTCAGCCTGGCACATCCCTGCTCCTCCCACACTGGGAGGAGACCCACGCACAGGGCAGGACATGAGGGCCAGGCCAGCCGTCCCGATCTTCAGCATGGGGGTGAGTCCAGAGAAGGAAGGGACCTGACCAACTCGCTGGCAGGCTGGTAACCCTGGGGGCCCTGAGCAGACGCTCCGAAGTCTAGACCCACAGCTGGCAGGCAGACCGGCGTCCTAGGACTGAACGGTCCACTGGGAATGGACATGGGAGACCAGAACACCCCCACCCTCCCAGAGAACACTCACAGACAGACAACCAGGGCCTGAGGATGGGGTGGCAGAGGGGTGGGGGGCGACTCGGGGACAGGGAGGCCAAGAAGACGGCGGATGCAGGCACTCCTCCACCCTGCTCCTGTCCCCTGGCACTCGGGGCCAGTCCCCCCCCAACTCCCGCCCTGTAGTGTGTGTGTCACGACCCCCAACACAGGCCTCGGAGCAGTGCGCCCTGGCTGTCAGTGGACAGACAGCGAGTTTCACTGCCTCTTCTGCACAGCACTCAAGCTCTTCAGCACCGTGGACAGAGAAGGCAAGCCTTCCCAGAGCGGGGAATAAACAGGACTGGGTGCTTGGGTGCAGCGGCTTTGGGGGACCACAGCAAGCGTGTACAGCCTTGAACGTCAGTGCTGGGCAGTAACGTGACCTTCACGAGGTGGAGGGGCCTGTACTGGATAACTTACAACTCCTCCGGCCTGAGCAGGGGGCCGTGTGAATGCGGTGGACATCCACTATTTGCAATGGTGGTGTTCCCGTGCGGGTGGATGCTTTAAAGGCGGGAACGCAAACCAGGACTTAAAACACGGCTCTGGGAACCAAACGCCTGACAGACCAGGAGGGGCCCAAGCCAGCTGATGGGCTGGGGGAAGGGAGGCTGAACAGAGGCCTTCAGTAGGTTCTCAGGGCCTTAAGGCACAGCGCTGGGGCCCTACCCTTGCCCCTTCCCACCCGGGGTCCCTCCTCCCCAGGCTGGGATGAAGCAGAGACACAAGGGCAGCAGAGAGAGGGCCTCAGGCACTGTGGGGAGCTCGCTCAGGAGGTCTGGCCTTCAGCCAGGCTCCAGGTCAGCCGCCCCAGGCCCCACGTAAACTTGGGGTGCTGCGCTCCTGCACTGCCTCTGTGCGCTTTATCCTGCTCCTGCCACGTAATCTCACTGCAGAACCCCTGCCCTGCCTGGGCCAGACAACGAACGGACAACCAGGCTGAGGGGTTCCTGAGCTGGGAAATAAAACAGGAAGTGTATCTGCAGGAGAGTCTCCAGACAAATTAATTTCAAAACTCTCCTGGGCGCAAAGTCTTCAGCAGCAAGGTGTGCAGAGAAGCCAGGGTTGGCAGGTGGGGGACCAGAACCAACCCCACGGCCAAGGGGACAGCTCCCTCCCTGGTCCACTCCTCCCCGGCGGGGGGGCAGACACGGATGGAGGGGCCCTGGCATGCTCAGCCCCTGCTCAGGCCTCTCCCCTGGGAACAAGCCTCCTGCCCAGAACACTGTCCCGCCCCTCCCTCGGAGTGAACCCCACCTGCCACACCGGCCTGCAGCTCAAGCCTGACCCTCAAGTCCAGCTGAAGGCCCAGGGGCCTCACACGAAGCCGCAGCCTCCACGCTGGCCTCGGGCACCAATAACGGGGGGGATCTAGGCCACTTCCCACAGCTTGGAATCCAGGCAGGGATACGGATGCTTTTAACTGAGGGACTTCTCAGAACCACAGGGGTGTGGGGAGAGACATGGGCTTCGGCGTCAGATGCCCGCTCGGCCTGGCAGAAACTTCCTGACCCCCCTCAGCCCATGCTCCGCTGCCCACCAGCAGGGAAGCAGGCCGGCCCCACGGTTATCACAGTCCTGGGGTGATGGGAAGCACCCCCATGGGAACGTCACACACAGACACTCACACTTGTCGTTCATGAACCTCCGGCAGAACTCCTGGAACGTGCCTCGGTAGCTCATGGTCCGCAGTGAGCGGTGGAACTGGTAATAAGACACCACCAGGTCCTTGGGGTTCCGGGCCATGTAGATGACCTGCGGTGGTGGGGGTGGGCAGGGGGAGGAAGGAGGCACAGGCGGGCAGACGGAGGAGGTTAGTCTGCAATCCTCCGGCCCAGGAAGGCCACCCCGAGCAGGTTTCACTGACCTACAAGCTACTCTCCTACCCCGTTACCCACGGCGAGGCCAGCCCTTCACACGCCAGGACCAAATACCTTCTCACTGTTGCCCTGTCTCAGCAGAGATGGACTCCTGTCCACACGGCAGCATCAGCTAGGACAATTACTTGCGTGTTTAATCACATTTCTGTCCTCTAGCACTACTTGGTTTTTTTTTTTTTATTAAACTACAGTTGATACTTTAGAGAAGACTCTTGAGAGTTCCTTGAACTGCAAGGAGATCAAACCAGTTAATCATTAAGGAAATCAGTCCTGAATATTCACTGGCAGGACTGATGCTGAAGCTGAAGCGTCAATACTCTGGCCATCTGATGTGAAGAACTAACTCCTTAAAAAAGACCCTGATGCTGGGAAAGATTGAAGGCAGGAGAAAAAGGGGCCGACAGAGGATGAGATGGTTGGATGGCATCACCTACTCAATGGACATGAGTTTGAGCAAACTCCGGGAATTTGTGATGGACAGGGAGGCCTGTCGTGCTGCAGTCCATCGGGTCGTAAAGAGTCAGTGAGTGACTGAACTGATAGCTGATATACAGTATTATATATGTCACATGTATAAAATAGTCATTCAAAATTTGTGAAGAGTATATTCCTTTTATGTAAGACATGTGCTATATTCCTCATGATGTACAATATACCCCTGTAGCTCATTTTATACATGTTGTTGCTGTGGCTCACTTGCCCAGTCATGTCCGACTCTTTGCGACCCATGGACTGCAGCACGCCAGGCCTCCCTGTCCCTCACCGTCTCCCAGAGTTTGCCCAAGTTCATGTCCATTTTCTACAATAGTTTGTATCTCTTAGTCCCCATTCCTGCCTTGCCCTGCCCCTTCCCTCTCCCCACTGGTAGCCACTGGCTTCCTTTTCATCTCTGAGTCTGGCTGCTCCTATTACAGTCACTAGTTTGCTGCAGTTTTTCAGATTCCACTGAAAAAATCACATCAAGTGATGCCAAACAGTATTTGTCCTTCTCTGTCTGGCTTAACGCCCCCCAAGTCCAGCCCCACTGCTGCAAATGGCAGAATCCCCTTCTCTTTTTACGGCCGAATGGCTTCCTGCCAGACCTTTCATGCCCATTCATCTGGGGACGGGCACTGAGGGTGCTTCTGCAGCCTGGCGATCGGACACTGGGCTGCTATGAACGCTGCGGTGTCTCTAGCTCTGCTTTAAAATCAGCAGAAGACGGAAAAATTATGGTCCTGACCCTCCTGGTGATGAGAACTATAGGTCTCCAACATCTCATGCAGTTGAGAAAACAGGAAAAAAGCAGAGACAGTGAAAGCAGCTGTTGAGTCCTTAGGTCTCAAACAGGCAGAGGCTGAGCCCTGGCTGGTCAAGTTCCGCTGTGAGGAAGAACCCAGGCAAGCAACATGGATATAAAACACTAGCAACAAGGCTCCAGGACGTCTCTCCGGGGGTCCCACCCCACCAAGGTTCTCTGGGAACTTGTGCCTGTGACAGACCACAGTTTGGACTGGCACACGGGTCCCTGGTTCCAGGAGGAGGAAGCGGTTGGGAGCAGTGGGGAGCCAGGGTTACCTTGGAATCGCCGTTGTGGAGGTCGGAGGGCAGGAAGCGGTAGGGGAGGTGGCTTTTGATGAGGCGGGGAGATGTCAGTTCCTGTGGCGGGCAGAGAGGGGAGGCGGTCAGAGGACACGCAGACTTTCTGATGGGCCCTGGGCCCTATGGGGCCTTGGATGAGTCAGGACCAGCACCCCTGCCCCAGAAACGTCTCCCTGAGGTACGACCCCCAGCCCTGCCCAGGCTGGACCCTGGGGTGGGCAGACACGAGCCAGACGCAGGCACCCACACCCTGAGTCTAAGTATACCGGCAAGGGTCTGCTCAGAGGACACGAGGGCGGGCTGCAGCCTGGAGCAGCCAAGAGCGGCCGCAGGACGGGCCATGAAGGGCCACAGAGGAAACAGAAGCTCAGGGAGGAGGGCCGCTGGGCTCTGCAGTGGTCTCAGCGCAGGGCCCCCCGCTGCGCCTTGCCACGCCCGGCCCCTCCATCAGCCAGCGCTCCGCCCCCAGGCCCTGACTCAGGGGTCCCCGCCGACAGGCCCTAGCCCGTCCACGCTGCTCCTGTCCGGAGGGGCCACCCTTCGACCACCAGGACCCTCGCTTTTCCTGTCCTGTGGGCTCTAAGTGCTGTAAGGGCTCTGACGTCACAGGGTCAGCTCAGCTCTGGGCGGGACCGCAAGGCCAGGAGCAGGGCGCCAGGAGCAGGGCGCCAGGAGCAGGGCGCCCACCCAGCTCCACAGTGGGGCTCGGCCGGCAGCAATGCGAACACTGACCTGGGGGTGTGGGGGTGCTCTCAGAGCTTCAGAATGCCCATCTCACAGGAGAATGGACAGGGGGGTCAAGCAGGAAGTGAGGCCTGAACTGAGAGGTGGCAGAGGGGAGGGTGCAGAGAAAAAAAACCAGATAACATGAGGGGTGGGCCAGACGGGACTCGGGGATGTTTGTTTCACTCTTGGTACCAAGTATTTATGATGCAAACACATCCTACCCATCCCCCCAACAGGAAGGATGAACCACAGGAGGAGGCCCCTCACCTCCACCTTGCCCCCCTACTCCCGGCAGCTGCCTCCTTTCCTCTCGAAGTCACCCCCTATCACCCTCTGGTTTGGTTCCAGGGTCATCATCACCAGCTCAGGCCGGCAGTCTCTCCTTGCCGGCCACCTGGGGTCCCAGGAGCTCACTGCTTTCCTTCCAACCAAAGGGGCCCCAGGAACCCCTCAGGAGCAACCACAGGAAGGCCCCAAGGGGCTCACGTGGGCTGTGACGCCTGCCCCGAGCCCACCTTGATGATGTCCAGGCCTGGCTGTGGGTATTCCAGGACCGGGAGCTGCTCGTCGATGTTCATCAAGCCGATCTCATCAGGGTCGGCCCCCTGGCTCACCAAGTAGACCACTTCCTGCAGCAAGCTGGTGCCTGGAGGGAGAGAAGCTGGTGAGGGGGCGCCTGGAAGGAAGCCTGAGGGCCAGCCCCGCTCTCGAGGGAGCACTGACCACCCCAGGAGAGGACTGAAGGGCTCCAGGTTTTGCAGTGAGGTCTCAGCAGTGTCCTGAGTCTAGTGGAGGAACACTGCCTGCCTCAATGCCACCTCTCGGGGTGACTGTGGCTGAGCCGGCCTTTCTGAGCTCCTGTCTTGTCGGCACCGAATGCAGACAGGAGATTTCTCAAGACCGCCACGAGGGGTGAACAGGACGTGCGGTGCCTGCCTCCCCCAGGGACCCGAGGACTGTGATGAGCGTGTGATCTCAGTCCTGGGCTTCCAGAACCTGAATTTCCATATACCCAGGAGTGATGAGGGTCCAAGGGAATGGGTGGCCAGTCAATTATTATTTACAATGAAAACCACGTCTCCTGGTATCTACTAAACCAAAACACGGGTCTGTGGTTTTGACCTGTAACGAGAAATGTACCAGGACAGCACCGAGAGACATGGGCCAGAACAACCCTGCAGTTACTCAGAGGAGCAGAAGGCGGAAGCAGTGACAGATTTCCTCTGCTTGGGCTCCAAAACCACCACGGATGGTGACTGCAGCCATGAAATCAGAAGACGTTTGCTTCTTGGCAGGGAAACCTCGACAAGCCTAGACAGTGTGCTGAAAAGGCAGAGACATTACTCTGCCAACAAAGGTCCCTGTAGTTGAGGCTCTGGTCTTCCCAGTGGTCACCTATGGTTATGAGAGATGGACTGTAAGGAAGGCAGAGCGCTGAAGAATTGATGTCTTCAAACTGTGGTGCTGGAGAAGATTCTTGAGAGTTCCTTGGACAGCAAGGAGATCAAACCAGTTAATGTTAAGGGAAATCAACCCTGAATACTCATTGGAAGGACTGATGCTGAAGTTGAAACTCCAGTATTTTGGCCATCTGATGTGAACAGCTGGCTCACTGGAAAAGTCCCTGATGCTGGGAAAGATTGAGGGCAGAAGGAGAAGAGGGCATCACGGGATGAGATGGCATCACTGATGCAATGGATGTGAACTTGGGCAAACTTTGGGAGATGGTGAGGGACAGAGAGGCCTGGCGTGATGCAGTCCCTGGGATCGCAAAAAGTCAGACACGACTGGGCAACTGAGGAACGACAACAGCCAGGACCACGCTGAGAGACACAGACCAGGATAGCCCTGCAGCGTTCCTCAGAAGAGCAAACCTTGGGAACAGCGGAAGCGTCGGTGAGCAGCAGGATGAATGAATCAGCCCCGGGACTCGGACGACGGGAGCCACAAAGGGCTGCAGCGCCTGGCAGGGCTGGGTCCAGACGCGGCGCTGAGCACAGTGAGCGAGGCGCCAAAGGGAGTCTGCTCTGCGGCTGTGGTCGCCCTCCAACCTGAGACGCAGGGACCATCGCCCCCATTAGAGGGGAGGTTCCTGAGGCCTGATGGTGCCCAAGGTCACAGCGCCAGTGTGTGGCCCCCATCCGCCTCTTCCTCCTGGCGAGGCCCATCCACCCAGCAGCTCAAGGCAGCTGCACTTGGGTGGGGGCAGGCAGGGAGAGTGGGGGTGGGAACTGGGGGGTTACCCTTAGAAATCAGACCGTGGGCAGCTTCCTCCCAGGGAGGTCTTCAGGCTTCCCTGGTGGTGCAGTGGTAGAGAATCTGCCTGCAGTGCAGGAGACGTGAGTTTGATCGCTGGGTTGGGCACATTCCCTGGAGGAGGAAATGGCAACCCACTCCAGTATTCGTGCCTGGGAAATCTCATGCACAGAGGAGCCTGGCGGGCTGCAGTCCGCGACTGGGCGACTAAACCACCGCCAAGGAGTTCTTCAGGAGCTGCATTTAGCGCTCCCGCCCCACCCCAGCAGCCGCCACAGGCATGACCCAGACAGGCATTTCTGCACATTAGTACTGCTAACATCAGCATCGACACAGCAATTTCACAAGCTCCATCCGTGCCTCCATTAAGGAGCTGCGCCGGAAGGCCAGCCTCGTTAGAGCCCACAGGAAGCTCTCTGCGGCCTGTCCCTCTCCAGGGCAGCCCTGTAAGTCCATTTCCTGGTGGAGCACCGCTTGGCCCTCCCGTCTCCAGCTCAGGAGGGCGCACCATGCCCCTGCCAGGCACCAGGGAGGACGGGGAGTGGGAGACACAGGACCAGCTCAGGCAACGGCCCCCAGTGTCCCCAGGCCGGCCGGATGTGACCAAACCACCACGGAAAAGAATGACCGGGGATGATGACTCTAGCAGACAGTCACTACCCGGGTCCAGACAAAGCCCCTCAACTGAAGTCCAAACACTGGCCCTGCAGGCAGCCCCGGCTCTGCGAGCTCTCCACCAGGTGCCTGCCCTGCCCACTGGCGCCTCCAGGTCCCACCGCCGAGGGGTTACCCTGCCCAGCCCGTCCACCCACCCTCCTGGCTACCGTGGCCGGGAATCCCGGGCCCAGGCCCTGCTGTTCTCACGTCCAGGGACACAGTCCTGCTCAGCCTGCGGCCTCCTCTCCCCCACTCTGACCCTCTGTGCTGCAGCCAGCCTTCTCCACCACCCACTGCACCCAGCACCCAGGGCCCAGGCCTGCCACGGGCTGCCCTTCTGCCCAGTCACCTTGGACTTGTGCTTTGGGCCACCACTCAGAGGCCTCCCTGGACCCTCCAAGTCTCCCCAGCCCTGGGGGCACTGGGTGACCTGGGCTTCCTGTTCAGCTGCACGCAACGCTCTGGGCATCTCTGAGGAGCTGACGGGGGGCAGCTCGTGTGCACAGGGAGCGAGGCTGCATCGTATTACTAGTTTTTACAGCGGCTGTAACCAATTACCAACAACTCAGTGGCCCAGAACAACCCAGGTACTACCTGTCGTTCTGGGGGGCCAGGAGGCCAGCACAGGTCTCATGGCACTAACACCAAGGTGGTCTGCGAGGCTGCACCCCGTTCTGGGCTCCAGCGAGAAGCTGGACCCCCGCCTCCTGCCGCCCCAGGTCACATCCCCTAACACCTGTGGGCACTGCACTGCTCACCTGGACTGCTCACATTGGAAACACCCCAGCCTCCTCACACCTCAAGCCAGGCCACCGTCCCGTGAAGATGGGCTGGTGGGTGACAGCGGGGTCAAGGCCCGGCGTGGCCGAGGCAGGGCCTACAAGCACCCCCAGGGCGGATAAAGAAGCTCGGGGTTCAGGTTCCGGGCCAAGGTCACAGAGCCTGGGAAGGGAGAGCGACGCTTGGAGTGGCGGGAACCACAGCCCTGCACGGACAGCCTCCCCAGTACCCCTGGGGAGCACGGGGGCCACAGCCAGCCACCCGGACGGGATGGCAAAAGCAGGCGGGGGTGAAGCCAGGCCTCAGCCCCCTCCCCGCCTCCCCTCTGTGTCTGATCCCCCTGGGGAGAGGTGCCCGGGAGGCCAGCCCACTGCCCAGCAAATTCAAGGTGAGGTGGAGGAGAGCCAGGCTTTCAACCCAGGGATACGCGGGACTGGCCAGGCGGGAGTAACACGAGCCACACGCTTTCCGGCAGCTCGTTTTCAAGTCAACAGATGCGAGTCGATGGCTCACAGGCGCGCTTCTGCTGACGGCAGGGAAACTGCTCCCCGGCGGCTCCGAGGCGGTGGCAGTGACTCTGATCGGCAGAGAACGCTGAGGTTTGGGTGGAACTCCCTGGCGATGGCTGGGGTGGAGCCCGTCAAGATTCCTACCAGAACCCTTGGGGACAGGACGGACCAGTACGCTATGGTCGGAACCAGTCGGAACTGGACCCCCAGGCGCCAGGATCCTGGGGCTGGGAAACTTTGGAATTCTGATCCTTTCATTTTTAATCTTTACCTAAGATCACACGTGTATACCTGGTCTAAAAGTCAGGAGCGGATTTCCCTGGTGGTCCAGTGGTTAAGAACCCACCTGCCGATGCAGGGGACGCAGGTTCGATCTCTGGTCCGGGAAGACTCCACAAGCCGAGGGGCAGCTAAGTCTGAGCTACAAGGAAGAAGAGCCCCCCACGCTCAAGGCAACTAGAGAAAGCCCGCACGCAGCAAGGGCAATCAGCACAGTCAAAAATAAATTGTAAAAAGAGTCAAAAGACTGAGGTCAGAAATCTCACGCCCCTCCCCACCCCGCTCCTGTGAACACAGCAAAGCCCTGCTGATTCTTCTCTGACCCTCCAGTTTCTGACGTGCTTACACCGTTATTTCACATCTGTATGTTCTGATGGGTTACTGACTGCTGACCGAGCCGCCTTCCTTCCTGCAGGCTTCTCTCCCTGACGCGGTCTTGGCACAATTCTTGGTCTAATCCAAAGTACAGCATGTGGTGGTAACGCTTCCTTGCTCATACGAGACTGTCTCCTTTGCCTGCTTGCGCCCTGTTTTATGTGCCTATTAACAATTCCTTGCCCGACTCTGGATAATAATTCCTGGCAAACACTCCCCACACAGCCAACTGCAGGGGCTGTGCTCGAGCCCCATGAATCTCTGAGGGTCGTGCCCTGCCCCCCGGCACCCCACAAATGTCTCCCTGCGTCTCCGTGGGGCTGGAGGGACCCAATCTTCAAGTCGTGTGCCCCTCGGTATCCGCGTGCACGGCGGCAGAGCCCACCCTCTATGAGCTGGAGCCTGACGACAAGTGCCTGCTTCTACCTGGCTCGGGACGGCTGGCTGAGCTGGGTATGGGGTTCCAGGCTGGGGACCCTGAATGCACTGTTCCCATCTTCCAGCTGCCAGCGTTGTGCTGAGAACTCTGAGGTCCTGGTTCCTCGTCCCTTGAATGTGGCCCATTCTTATCTCTGGAAGCTTTGCGATCTCCTCTGAAATTTCACAGTTAAGTGCTTCAGCCCGGTCTCATTCACGGTGCCTGGAGACACATTCAGGCACAAGGGGGCCTTTAACTCAAGCTCCAGTCTGGAAATCCTGACTTCCAGTTCTCCCGATCTCGCTATTCCCTCTTTCTGGAACTCTGAGATCTTCTACTTTTCTTACCTCTTTGCTCCCACTTGTCATCAATTTGTAACAATTTTTGTTCCACTTTCCAAGACATTTCCTCTGCTTCACCATCCAAACCTCACAGCTGAGTTTTAAAAATTTCAGCCACAATGTTTTTAATTCCAAGAGTTCTTTCAGGATCCCTACTTGCTCATTCCTGGTGTGACTGCTTTCTTCACCAAGAGCGTACCTGCCTTCACTCTCACAGTGGAACAGAGTCAAGAGTGCCACGGGTGGTTCTTTTAGGTTTTCTTCTGCTCTGCACATCGTGTTGGATTCCGCTGAGTGCCTCTTGCTGCTTTTTGTCTTCTTTTGGCAGGCCTCTGTCCTTCCTGTTGGAGATGCTAAGATCTGGAGACCCTGAGTCCACCCACAGGGGAGAACAAGCCCCAGGTCACAGTTCTCTGCGGTGGACGCGCCTGCTGACCGCAGGGCCTCACATGCGCGAGTGCAGCCCAGCCCGGCACCCTCATGACTATGACAGCAGTTGCCCGCGTGGAAGCATTTCTAAGTCTTCACTTTGGGGTCAATTTCTCCAGAGGAGACGCCTCCACTCTCTGCCCCGGGGGACCGCAGGCATCCCAGGAGAGCTGAGCAGGAGGGTGAGGTTGTGGTCTTCACCTGATGTCCGTTTCCAACTCAGCACTGTATCCCAGCCTATTGCTGTGTGTGACAGTCCCAACTCCATGACCTCTCTGGACCCTCTTCCCCCAAAGAAACCTGCCTGTCTTTGCAACAGCCTCCTGCCTTCAAACTCCTCCGAGGGGTGCAGTGTACGACTCCTAGGCCCTGCAGGGAACGGGTCCACGTACCTGCTGCCCTCCCCTCCTGGCATTAGGTTCTCTAGCTGCTAAGTTAGCTAACACTGAGCTTCCGAAACCCACAGTCATTGCACTCCCCCTCCCAGGGGCTCGGAGCCTCCTACTTCCGGTCATCACATAAAGAGGTCTGAACAGGACGCAGCGACGAGCACCTGTGCTCAACCCACCCCGTGGGTGCTCTGCAGGCACCGGACACAAAGGTGCCACAGCTGGGGTCAGTCCAGCTCCCCCAGGAAAACAGAAAACCTCCTGGAACCCTTCTCCTCTATGGGAAGAAAGCGTTAAGCCACTGGAGGAGGGGCAGCAAAACCTGCTGCCCCCGCCCACCCGAGTGCTGGTGAAGACCCAACGTGGCTAGAGACTGGGTGAAAGAAAAGAACTCTGGCTCCATGGGCAGGGCAGAAACCTGTGCCTGGGGTCTGAAGACCCCAAATGCAGAAAGAGGGATGCGAGACTCTTTCCCGCACAAGACCCACCATCAAGGCAGAGTTGGCAGCCACTGGAGGGCATCACTGAGTAAGTTCCATCAAGACCAAGAAACCCAGAGCCTACCTAAGGCTGCAGCTGGACCAGGCAACGCCCTCAAAACCCTCCTCTCTCAGCCAGTAACACAGCAACAAGTACCAGCTGTCCACCCTTGAGGGAGGGGACAGGGTGTAGGGAGAAACCCCTCTTAAGATTCAGACCAATGCTGAAGAAGGCTGGGAAGGACTGCAGGCAAAAGGAGACGGGGACAGCAGAGGATGAGATGGTTAGATGGCATCATTGACTCAATGGACATGAATCCGAGCAAACTCCGGGAGACAGTGGAGGAAGCCTGGTGTGCTAACCAGTAGGTCCAAACATAGCAACTGAACAACAACAGGCCAGGAACACTGAGGAAAGACCCTCGGAACACTCAGCACCACCCCCGCCACACGGAGCACGAGGTGGTGCTACAGGAGTTAACACCAGCGGTCACTCAAGTGACCAGAGTGACAACACAATTCAAACACAGCCCAGTTCCTACTAGACTGACTCACTGCCTACACTAACCGCCTGCCAAGAAGAGACAGGCTGGTTTCAAAGCATCAATACAAATGATTCCTGTCTCCAATGCTGGCACAGTGTCCACCATCCAATCAAAAAGTAGTACACATCAAAAAAAAAAAAAAAAAAAACACCAAAAAAACAAAAAAAAATCCCAGTCAGGAGACAAAACAATCAACAGAATCAGACTCAGGGAATATTAAAGTATCCTGACTCAAATGTTGAAGGATTTCATGGAGAAGATGGACAACAAGCGTAAACAGATGAATATTTCAGCAGAGAGATGGAAACCACGATGGAAATCCTAGAGAAAAAATAAAAACACGGTAACAGAAATACAGAATGCTTTCAGTGGGCTCGTCAGTATACCTGACACAGTGAAAGGATCAGTCAACCTGAAGACTGACCAACAGAAGTTACCCAAACTGAGACACAAAGAGAAAAATAGCGTGAAAAAAATAGAATGTCCAAGAGCTACAGGACCGTATCAAATCGTCTAACATGTGTAATTGGCATCTGAAAAGAAGAAGAGAGAGCGGGACACCAGAAATAGTTGCAGTGGTGACTGAGAATTCTTCCAAAATAAGGAAAGGCATCAAAGCACAGCACTGAGATGCTCAGAGAAGCCCAAGCGGAATAGGCATCCTCCTCCCCTAAAAAATACATGTATCTGGACACCTCATATCCAAGCACTGAAAACCAAAGGTAAAGAGGACATCTCGAAGGCCACCAGAAGGGGGGGAAAAGGATCCATTCCAAAAGGAACAAAGAATCACAGCTGACTTTTCACCAGAAGCAATGCAAGCCGGCAGACAACGGCGTGGCACCTCTGAAGTCCTGAAAGGTGGCAGGGGGGAGGCACAGGAGGACGCTCAGTCCCACAGTGAACAGCTGAGAGGCGTTCTGGAAACAGAGGTCCACATCGGGTAATCGAGAGGGAGGGAAAAGGAGAGGAAGGGAAGGGAGGGCAGGAGCACCCCAGAGAGAGGGAGCCAGGCTGGAGGGAAGGGAGAGCCATGCGTGCTCACTGTGCTGGTGAGCAAGGGGCAGGACAGCTGACCACCGGAGGACGGCCCCAGGGTGGACTTCACCACTGCCTGAAGGCCATGGCGGAGTTGGGAGAGAGCGCGAACCCTCGGGGGCGTGGTCTTGCGTTCCTAAGAGGTCACTTTGGCTGCAGAGTGAAAGGTGAACCCAGGAGGCAGGCCACACAACAGTCCAGGTGAGAGAGGAAGGCTCCCAAGACTGCAGGGGGGCTGAGAGGGGTGGGCAGGTTTGAGCACTTCCTGGGTGGTGGAGCCACAGAAGCACAGTACCGAGGTGCATGTGGGGGTGGGGAACAGCAGAGCAGTCCTCACTGCCTCGGAGGAAGGAGAGCTGAGGAGCCCCATGAGACCCTGAAGCTCAGAGTCGGCTCGGGGCCTCCTCCTAATTCCACAGAGTCAGCAGATTCTCGTCCCGGTGGCCCCGCTCCCATCTTTCCTCCAGAACCTTGTGGGTTCCTCTGGAGGCTTTCATTCCAGGTCTCATACGGTGATGAGAAGGCTGCTCTCCCAGCCAACCCCGGCTCTTGGGACCAGCCACCTCCTTCCCCAAAGCCAAGCCCTCTCGAGTATGGGCGAACAGCTGGAGTCAGACAAAAGGGAAGGAAGAGGGAGGAGGCAAGGGAGAGGGAGGGGAAGGATACAGGAAGGCGACAAGTCATCTGGAACCAGACCTCCGGGGACATCCTCAGGGAGGCGGGTGAGCAGGTGCTCGCTGGGGGGCACTCATCACCCTGGAGCTGGAAGGCAGGGATGCCAAACTCTGATCCTGGCACAAACGTGAGCTCAGGGTGGGTGGCAAATTCCTCCCCCAAAACTTCCTAGCCTGCTTCCGGATCTGGATTTGAGGCCAGTCTCCTCCCCAGGCTGGGAGAACATGATAACCATCCCTGGAAACCTGGGAGCGTCCAGCCCAGAACCGAGGCCAGGCTGTCCCTCTGTCCAGCTCCCCTGGGGCTGGCTCCTCCCCACCGTCTGCAAGTCAAACCTGCATCCTCAGGCGCTGACACCGCCCTTGCCCCTCAGGGGGCCTGTTTCTATCCAAGAGAGGCAACAACGAAGAACACGAAGCTGCTCCGAGGCTCAAACACGATGGACGGGGAGGCCCCACCAATTCTCACAACCAGGTCCCGCAACCTCCTCCATGCAGCCCCCCTGCAACCCTCCTCCTCGGAGCCCCTCTTCCTGGGCCCCCTACCTGATCCCCAAGAATGAGCACCCTGGCCCGCTGGGCAGCTGTCAGCATTAGGAGCCTGGCTTTCCAGTGTCCGTGTGAGCTCCTTGAGGGCTGCGTTCATGACACTCCCTGCGCCCATCTCCCGGGCCTGGGGACGCTCTCTGCCAAAGATCATCCAGGCTGTGGCCTGTGGGCCTCCCCGCCCCAGAGGGTTCTTAAGACTAAAGATGAACCTATCAGGTCTAACCCTCTCATTTTTCAAGAGCAAACTGAAGTCACACAGGGACAGGGCTGGAGTCGGGCCAGGCTCTTCCGTCCCCCCATCAGTGACCAGAGAACGGGGGTGCACTTCAAGACAGGTGAGAACCAAAGGAAAGAAAAGCCGGGAGCAGGGATGCCCAGGCCGAGCCAAGGAGCACATTCCAGAGCCCACGTGATCTCCACGGCCTTGGGGACAGATGTCGCCCAGACAAGATTGGATTTAATACCTGACACCCTGGGCTTCCCTCGCGGCTCAGTCGGTAAAGAACCCGCCTACAATGCAGGAGACCCCGGTTCGATCCCTGGGTCAGGGAGATCCCCTGGAGAAGGACATGGCCAACCCACTCGGGTATCCTTGCCTGGAGAATCCCATGGACAGAGGAGGAGCCTGGCGGGCTACAGTCCATGGGGTTGCAGAGTCAGACACGACTTGGCAACTAAAGAGAGAGAGAGACCCTGGGACCAGAGGCTGTAAGAAAGAAGGACCGTCAACACTGGACAGCGAGGAGGGTCCCGGACACTGAAGGCACCACGGGCTCCCACCGTGGGGTCACAGTGCGAACTGCCGCCGTCCTGCAGGACCTCTGTGAGGATGGAAACAGCTGAAGCCTGCTGTCCAGCGCGATGACCACTAGCCATGTGCAGCTCCTGAGCTCATGGAGTGTGGCCAGTGCTACTGAGGAACTGAATCTCTATAATTTTATTTCAATTCCTTAAACTTCGATACCCCCCTGGGAACTAGAGGCTCCCGTATTAAGACAGCACAGTCCTAACCTGTCACCTGAGCTCAAATGTCAGAAACACAGAAAAGTTCTAGAAGTACTGAAGTACTGTGGAGGAAAGCAGGATCCGACTGTTGCAACCTCTCCCGTCAGACGTTCCCCACCAGAGGGGTGGGGTGGACAGGGGCCCTGGGGCCACCTGCAAGTTCACTGCGACCCCTTAGACTTGGGCACTGGGAACCCAAGCGGTCCCGTGGGTCCACACTGGAGCCGTCCGGCCCCCGGCAGGCTGAGCACTCACTGAAGACAGGCACCCAACAGGACTTTTCTTTGCATGCCCAGCCCCGAGGAAAGGTCGGGGTGCCACGGGTGCTCAGGGAGTGAAAGCTGGCATTGACGACACCCTGCCCTCTGCTTATGGTGCATCTGGTCCAAGCAGGAGCCCCGGCTTATCTTCCCACCCATCCTCACAGCTGCCCAGCAAGGCGCTGAGGCAGCCTCTCCCACCCTCGAGGGCAGCACAGCTCAGGTGGTCTCACCTGCCCAGGGGCAGCCAGCAGGTGAGTAGCACAGCTGCACTCACATGCAGGTCTTTGGGCTCCAAAGCCAGGCCCTCAATGTCAAAGCCAGAGCCTCCTGCAGACCCACTCCTGGTGGGGAGGAGGAAGCAGGGAGGCGGGGACGGGAAGGGAATGGAATCGTGAAGTCGGCCGCCTGAAGTCCACGTGGCCCAGGACTCAGAACTCTGACAAAACCCCTAAAACCCCGAAGCATCCTGAGACTTCCACCCCAGAGCAGGGGAGAGAAGGTGGGATCCTCCCTCCTCCTTGGGGCCTGAGTCCAGCTCCCTCCTCCAGAGGGGCAGGGGCGAAACTGGCTGCGGAGCAGAGGACGGATTAGACCTGGGCTGTCTCTCAGCTGCTGTGTGACTCTGAGCAAGTCTGTGCCTTCTCTGAGCCTCTGGATTAACACGGCAGAGCACCAGGCGCGTGGGACTCGTCAAGGGGCCACTTCACCACTCTGAGGGTCCACAGCAAACTACACCTGGCCTGCGTTCAAAGTAATAGCCCCTCCAAGGACCCGGGAGCAGAAGCAGCCTCTGTGTGGATTTCACAGCAGGGGAATCGCCTGAGGGCAACTGCCTGGGGTGGGGTGGGGGGTGGGAAGGAACCCAGATCCTGCCCCCCAGGCAGCTCCTCCTGCCACTCTAGCTGCCACTGGAGAGGATCTCCAGGGCGTGCCATCTTTGGTTGAGTGAAAACTAGATTTGGGGGACTGATTCTTCCGGCCCCTCTGTTATTTTGAGTAATGAACTTAACAGGCAGTGGGGGCTGAGAGGACATGGGACCTCCAGAAGCACTGGTCTCAGCAAGGTCATCCTTCCTGAGAAAACTTGTCACTTTTCCTGTCACCATCCCACGACATGGACAAGCAGGATGGACTGGGTGAAGGTTAAGAACCAGGAGGAAAGCAAAAAAGGAATAGCAGATACTGGCCTACACAAACCCGTGACACCCTGCTGCTTCACTCCCGGGCCCGCCGTCAACTCAAACAAGCCTCGTCCCAGGCACTTGAGCTTGGGCGAGCCACTTCACCTCCCGGAGTTTCTGTGCCGGACTTCTGAAATGGAGACCACCTCTGGTCAGAGAGGTCCGCAGACAGCTTACTGCCATGATGAACAGAGGCCTTTGCAAGTGACAGAGCACGGAGCATGGCAGGTCGCCAGCTGAGTGCTACTAATCTCCTCTCCCTCTGGCTCACAACTGGTTCGAACAAGGGCATCTTCAGGCTGCCCTGCAGGCTGCATGCATGCTCAGTCGCTTCAGACATGTCCAGCTCTCTGCGACCCCGTGGACTGTAGCCCACCAGGCTCCTCCGTCCATAGGATTCTCCAGGGAAGAATACTGGAGTGAGCTGCCATTTCCTTCTCCAGGGGGGTCTTCCCTACCCAGAGTCTCCTGCATTGGCAGGTGGATTCTTTGCCACTGAGTCGCCAGGGAAGCCCTTAAAATGGGTTTGTGTTTTTCAGTTGTGTCCGACTCTTTGCAACCCCACGGTCTGTAGCCCGGTGGGCTCCTCTGTCCATGGGATTCTCCAGGCAAGAGTACTGGAGGAGGTTGCCATGCCTGTCTCCAGGGGATCTTCCTGACCCAGGGATCAAATCCACATCTCTTATGTCTCCTGCATCGGCAGGCAGGGTTTTTTTGTGTTTTTTTTTTTTTACCACTAGAGCCATCTCAGGCTGCCTAGTCGACAGGTAAAAGGCAAAAGGAGCCAGCAGGGGGCAGATGGAGAAACAGTAAGGGCCTGGAAAGACCATAAGGGGAAAAATAATTTTAAGCTTTGAAAAGGAGGCTCTTTCAGGCTGTGTGCAAATGGACCCCACACCAGGATCTCTGGCCGAGCTGGGTTCTCTGTTTCCGAAGTGAAGAGCCAATCTTTGCTCTCCTTCTGAGAGCAAACTCAAAAGGACATGTTTTTATCTTTGAAAGATGCAAGTTACAAACAAGATGTGAGGTTTGGTTATCCAGAAAACTTCCTTAAACTAACACTTCATTCCCATCAAGGTCCCTGCAGAACCCCAGCAGGCCCCCAACGGTGGGCCCGTCTAAAGCCTCCCCACAAGCTTCAAGGCCATGCCTTTCAAGCAAGCTCTATGCCCAGGGCCTCCCCAGCCTGCCAGCAGCCCAGCTTCTCAGCTACCATCTCCTACTCATGAAATGGAGGGGAGTAACAGAGAACCACAACTGCCCATCTGCCACTCCGAAATCCTCAGAGGTGCCCACATTTTTCCCAATTCAGAGGTAGACAGACCCTGCCCTAAACTGACAGGAGGCCATTTTCAGCCTTCAGCGATCCCACGGAACAGGAGGCAAGCCAAGTGCTGTCCCGCCCACACCCAGCTGGGGGTCTTATATATATGAATGATATCCCTGGCTCTAAAATCTGACCAATTGTGAATCCCCACACTTCCTTTTCCTTCTTCCCAAAGACAGCCTCCAGACTCCTCTCCACCCCTCCACTCACAAGCCCCTTCTTCCGCCTTCCTGGGAGAACCAGGCCTACCCACTGAGCATCTGGGGCCCTGCACAGCAAGGACAGCCAAGCCTACAGGCTCTCCCAGCAACCTGCCAGCCTGATCCTCTGACCACGCGACCTCAAGGCCACCACCCTGGACACCAGGCCAAAGACGCACTGCACTGTCTGGGTTCAGAGCAGAAAATCCCTCTCTCTTCAGGACAGCGGCAACAATGGAAACCCGCAAGAATGTCAAACTGGAAAGTTGCCCCTTTTCCCTACAAACCTCAGAAGAGGCACTACATCAAAAATCTCTTACATCAGGTCCTGGGCACATGCACACCCGCCTGGCCTTAAATCTCAGCTCCTCCCGCCCATCAGCTGTGTGACCTTGGGCAAGCAACCTCCCCTCTCTGAGCCTCAGTGCCCACCATACAGTGGGAGTGCCAGCGATCACCTGGGCTTCACACAGCGGTCATGAAAGCGACATTCTAATGCTAGGAAATGTGACTGCCCTGGGTCCCGGAAGCCAGGATATACCAGGGTGAAGGAGGCGGCCCTGAATCAGGGGGGACACATCGGACACTGCACTCTGGGCATGGGCCAGTCCCATCCCCCAGCCAGTGCCCACGCAGGAAATGAGGGACGCACACAGCCCTGAGGCCCCGTTTCACCCCCTCCCCAAGATCAACACCAGGACTTGGCGCTCATCAAAGGGCTGAACCGAACCCAAGAACAGAGAGGTTGAGTGACTGTCCAAGGTCACACAGCCAGCTGGACAGCGGGAGGGGAGGCAGTGAAGGGTGGCGGGCCTGGGCCTGTCTGCCTGGCAGCCGCCGCCGCCGCCAAACAAGGCTCCATCCCCACAGGACGCCACCTGGCCACGGACACCGGGGGCTCAACCTCCAAACACCTGGTTTTCCCCCAAACCCCGGGCCGACCACCCCCACCCCGCCCTGTCGGGCTCCAAGCGTCGCGCCCCCGCCCTCGGCCCCCCACCCCCAGTCGGCCCCCCGCCTCCCCGCGCGCGGGCCGCAGCGTCCACGCCGGCGCGCCACAGAGCCGGCCGGGGCGGGGTCCGCGCAGGGCTCACCGGACTTGGGGTAGGTGACGATCCACACGTCGCTGGGCCGCACCGGGAAGTTGGCGATCTCCTCCATCTTCCCGCGGCAAAAGGGCGGCAGCCGCACGCCGTGGAACTCGAAGTACTTGCTCTCGAACTCGCCCGGCGTGCTGGGGGTCTCCGCCTCGCTCTCCGCCATGCCGCCGCCCGGCCCCGCAGCCCCGCAGCCCCGCCGCCGCCGCCGCCGCCGCCCCGCGCCCTAGCCTGCCGCCCCGCAGCCGCCGCGCGGCGCTGCTCCGCAGGCGTGACGTCACGGCGCTCCTCCGCAGGCGTGACGTCACGGCGCCGCCCGGCCCGCGCCCCGCCCCAGCCGGCGCGGCGGGAGGGCCCCCCCCCCGCTCCGTGTTGTGACGTCACGACGCCGGCGTGAATGCGGGCATGACGTCATGGCCCGAGCCCCGCCCCAGCCACCCCTCGCCCACCCTCCCTGAGGGCCGTCCAAGACCCCTTCCCCGCCCTCCTCCTGGCTGGCAGTCTGCATCACTTTCATCACGCATATGTTAACCAACCCAGGGATTCCAGCGATTCTGTCCTTCAGCAAAGCTTCAACACAAACTCAACAAACACTGCAACTAGCAGTGACCCGAAAGATTCATTCATCATTCATTCAACAAATATTTAGGGAGCCTCTGATCTGATCTGTATCCGCCACGGGTTGAGAGTCCAGACCAGTGACACTGGCAAGAGCCCAGCCCCCTTGGAACTTACATTTGTGAATAACCAAGACAATTTCAGATCAGAATAAGACCTGTGAATCACACACTCACAATATCCTGAGAGCAGGAAAGGGTTAAATCTGTTAATTGAAGATTTCCAGGGCCCACTCCAGAACTCATGATACCCAGAACCCTTGGTGTAGTGCTCCACAAGTCTGCGTTTAAAACGTACTTACTTCTTAGGCAGACTACAATTCGAGAACAACTGAATTCTATAGAGGTTTTAGTACAACCCCTCATCCATTCACTCAAGAAACACACACAGGCAAAGCTCATTTTATTGTGCTTTGCAGATGCTGTGCTGTTTACAAATAGAACATTTGTGACAATCTTGCATTGTCAAATGATGATTAGCAATTTTTAGCAATAAAACATCTGTTAATTAAGTCATGTTCATTCGTGACTTTTTTTTAAAGAAACAGTGGTATTGCACAGGTTCAGTGAAAAGAACTGACTGAAAAAGACTGTGAAAAGAGAATGATACTCTCTACTTCTAGGTACTGTAGTTGAGAGGACAGAGATAATTACACCAGCAAGAATTCAGAGCTGTGGGACTTCCCTGGTGGTCCAGTGGCTGAAACTCTGCACTCAATGCAGGAGACCCAGGTTCGATCCTTGGCCAGGGAACTAGATCCCACATGGCACACAAAGATCAAAGATCCCACAAGCTACAACTAAGACCCAGCATAGCCAAATTAATTAATTAATTAACTTAAAAAAGAATCCAGAGCAATGCAGGTGGATAGGACCTACCTTCTCTCTCTGCTTCTTCCCCAGGATTGAGACACTCACAGTCTGGCAAGGGGGACATTGGCCACGTGTACACGGTGGATGAAAAGTGCAAAGAGAGCATTAACTCTGATTCAGGGGGCTTGAGGATGTCTTCACAAAACTGCAAGAGAAGATTCCAAATACCAAAACATCATTAAGAACAATTAGGTAATGGCACAAAGACAGGTAGCCAGAGGCTGGAGGAACTGAGCAAATAAACGAGCGGGTGTTTCAGATGAAGGTCTCACTATGGAAGAGCAAGGAGGAAACCTGTCCCTTTAGATTAGAATCTAAGGTATTTCATGAATTTATTATTTATTTTTAAAATCTGTTCCTTATCTTTGCTGAAAAGGCCTTTAAGCACTGTATTCCAGCAAAACCAGGAACAGCCAGTGCCCAGATCTTGGTTTCTAAATACTTCCCCACCAAAAGGAACCAGAGTTTCTCAGAGAAAAGGCCACTTCCAGGGCTGGGCAAAGAAAGTACAAGATGAGCCTAAAATATCTTTGGGGCAGAAGAAGAAACCGTTAAAAATGATGGGGCTAGATCAAAAGATCACAGGAGCTAGCTTGAAATTAGGAACAAATTAACACTTTGTACCTGTTAGACAAGAATTAGAAACAACTCAAATGTCCATCAACATTAGACTGGATAAATTGTGATATATTCATACAATGGAATTCTTACTACACAGTGATTAAAAAAAGGACGATTGGTGTATGCAACAATATAGGTGAGTTTCACAGTCAAAATGAGCAAAAGAAGCTAAACATAAAAGGTGGTATGTTGGATGACTCTTCATATACAATTCAAAGACGAACAAAATTAATCTATGATCAGAGGCCGGAACAGTGTTTAATTTGAGGCAGCAGATGGGGCTGACTGGGCAAAGACACAAAACTCAGAGGCGATGGCACCCCACTCCAGTACTCCTGCTTGGAAAATCCCATGGACAGAGGAGCCTGGTAGGCTGCGGTCCATGGGGTTGCTAAGGGTCGGACACGACTGAGAGACTTCCCTTTCACTTTTCACTTTCATGCATTGGAGAAGGAAATGGCAACCCACTCCAGTGTTCTTGCCTGGAGAATCCCAGAGACGGAGGAGCCTGGTGGGCTGCCATCTATGGGGTCACACAGAGTCAGACACGACTGAAGTGACTTAGCAGCAGCAGCAGCAGAGTATTGGAAACATTCTATTAATGTCTTCCTTTTAGTGACGGTCACATGATGATATAAGCATAAATACAGATGAATACAGACGTGGATATAAATTTAGATGCAGACTCCATACCACATTAAAGATCCCAAATCACTTACATGGTTTTCCCACCAAAAATTCATATCCTGGATCTAATAAATGAGGACAGAATACAAAACCAAAGGAAAGGAACAGTCTGTGTAACAACTGACCTGTACTCTTCAAAAATGTCAATGTCATGAAAGACAAAAAAGAAAAGTTGAAAGAACTAGTCTAGATAAAAGGACTAAAGATAATTGAAAAGGACATTCTTGGGGCAATTTGCAACATATGACTATGGACTCTTTATAAGCTGGTAATATTGTATTATTGTAATATAATAGTGACAGAATTTCCTGGCGGCTCAGCAGTAAAGAATCCACCAGCAGTGTGTGTGTGCATACTCAGTCACTTTAGTCCTGTCCGACTCTTTGCCACCCCACGGACTGTAACCCCCCAGGCTCCTCTGTCCATGGGATTCTCCAGACAAGAATACTGGAGTGGGTTGCCATGCCCTCCTCCAGGGGATCTCCTGACCCAGGGATCGAACTGACGTCTCTTGCATCGAAGGTGGATTCTTTACCACTGAGCCACTGGGGAAGCCCTCACCTGCAGTGCAGGAGACGTGAATTTGATCCCTGGGTTGGGAAGATGCTCTGGGGAAGGAAATGGCAACCCGCTCCAGTATTCTTGTCTAGGAAATCTCATGGACAAAGGAGCCTGGCAGGTTACAGTCCATGGTGTCACAAAAAAGTCAAACATGACCTGGTGACTAAACATCAGCAACATTGTATTAATTTTAAATTTCATGAACTTTAAAACTCTACTGGGGATATGTAAGAGAATTTTTTTTTTCTTTCTTAGTGGGGAGATGCTGAAGTATTTGGGAGTGTAGAATTCTGTCTGCAACTTATTTTCAAATAGTTCTATGAAACACAACTGTAACACTAATGTGTATACATGCATTGAAAGAGAGGAAAATGTGGCAAATGCTACAATTGGTGACTGTAGGTGATATATATATTCATTGCTGTCTTCTTTTTCTATCACTGCTATAGTGAATTACCACAAACTCAGTGGCTTTAAAACAACACATATTTATTATCTTACAGTTCTGTAGGTCATACGTCTAATGTGTGTGTCACTGAGCTAAAATCAAGGTGTTGGCAAAACCCCATTCCTTTCTGGAGGTTAAGGATGAAGCCAGTTTTCTGCCTTTTCCAGCCACTAGAGGCCACCCGCACTCCTGGGCTCAGGGTCCCTTCCTCCCTCTTCAAAGTCAACAATGCAGGTTTACCGTTTCTCACATCATTTTACTCTGATATTGACTCTTCCTCTAGCTCCCTCTTCCACTTTTAAGATCCCTTATAATTATAGTAGATCTTCTCAATAAATAATCCAGGGTAATCTATTTTAAGGTCAGCAGATTAGCAAGCTGAATTCCATCTGCAACCTTAATTACCTTTGACATATAACATAGTCACAGGTTCTGGGAAGACACGGACATCTTTTGAGGGGGTGGGGAGGTGTTATTCTTCCCTACCACAGTTGTATTACTTCTTGAAACTTTTCTTTTGACTTAATTTTATCTGTTAATATAGAAGAGCCTGAGGACCCTACCAAAAAAGCTGCCAGACTGAATAAATGAGTTTGCTGCTAAGTCACTTCAGTCGTGTCCAACTCTGTGCGACCCCACAGATGGCAGCCCACCAGGCTCCCCCGTCCCTGGGATTCTCCAGGCAAGAACACTGGAGTGGGTTGCCATTTCCTTCTCCAATGCATGAAAGTGAAAAGTGAAAGTGAAGTCGCTCAGTTGTGTCCAACTCTTAGTGACCCCATGGACTGCAGCCTACCAGGCTCCTCCATCCATGAGATTTTCCAGGCAAGAGTACTGAAGTGGGGTGCCATTGCCTTCTCCGAAATGAGTTTAGCAAGCTCATAAGACACAGGACCAGCAAACAAAAATCAAATACCAGCAGTAAACTATTGAAAGTTGAAATTTTAAAAATATTGTTTGCAATATCATCAAAAAGCATTAAATGCTTCTGAATAAATCTAAGAAAACATGCAAGATTCATATAACAAAAGCTACAAAACATTGATGAGATAAATCTGTAAAATTTAAAGAAATGGTGACGTATATCCTGGTCATCAATTAGAAGACTCAACACTGTTAAGATACAATTATTTCAAAATATTTCAAATATTTCAAAATTCATCTGTAGAGTCTATGCAATCCCAAGAGAAGTGTCAATGGACTGTTTTGTAGAAATTAACAAGCCAGTTCTAAAACCTATATAAAAAAGCAAGGTCACTAGACTAGTTAAAACTATTTTGAAAAAGAATAGCAGAGCTGGAATGCTCACACTACTTGATTTCAAGACTTACTATAAATCTATTTACCTTAAATCTAGAAATCAAAAGTGTGGGATTTGCATAAGCATAGACATATAGATAAATGGAACAGGACAGGGAGTCTAGAAACAGACACACATATATGATTGATTCATTTTTGACAAAGGTATCTCTAAAGAGCAGGAAACAGAAGATTCTTATGAGCCGAAACTGTCCACCAAGTCCTGGTCTTCCCCATGGGTAGTGAGCGCCTCTTCTCTGGGGATTGGTAAGAGGCTGGATAGTCTTTTGTCCTGAAGAGACTCTTTCTCAGTAACCTAGATCCGAAGTTCTCTGAGATACTCAAGGCTGCATAGAGACTGCGGAGCGGCCGCCAGTCGCTGTCCGCGGTGCTGAAAGCGCACAGTTCACCAAATCCTCATGATCGCCCAAGGCGGGACTCTGGGTAGACACGACACCCAGTGGCTCCGGTTTTGCTTTGTTTATGTTCTGTCTTGATGCATATTTTCCTATTTGTACGGACTATCAAATCTTTAAGATTATGCTGTCTTTTATTAGGGAAATATGCAAACATAGGAGAAGGCAATGGCACCCCACTCCAGTACTCTTGCCTGGAAAATCCCATGGACGGAGGAGCCTGGTAGGCTGCAGTCCATGTGGTCGCTAAGAGTCGGACACGACTGAGCGACTTCACTTTCACTTTTCACTTTCATGCATTGGAGAAGGAAATGGCAACCCACTCCAGTGTTCTTGCCTGGAGAATCCCGGGGACGGGGGAGCCTGGTGGGCTTCCGTCTATGGGGTTGCACAGAGTCGGACACGACTGAAGTGACTTAGCAGCAGCAGCAGCAGCATGCAAACATATGCAAGATATGTCAAACATATGCAAAAATAAAAAGAATAGAATGAATTTCTATGTATCCATCACCCACTGTCCACTGTTACCAACTGAGGTTTCATCAACTCTCACCCACTCCTCCACACTAAGATTATTTTGAAGCAACTCATGTGTTATGCCATTACTTAAACATAGATCTCTAAGAGATAAGAACTCTTTGAAACCATATTCCCAATACATTAACACAACTAAAAAGTAATGATTACTCCTTAACATCACCAAATATCCAGTTAGTGTACAGTTTCAGACTTGTGGGTGGGATGCTAAGTTCAGAGGGGTTGAGGTATCTGAGGATATCTAACGAAGCCAAGATTTAGTGCTGGGGCAGAGGTCACCCAATAGCATCCCATGATGCCAGACACAGATGGCACATGTCAGCCTGTTGCCACAGATGACCTTCAGAAATTCTGAGCCCAGGGTGCTGGCTCAGGCGGATGGTCACACCCACAGAGTGCCCCTGAGGACAGTAGCGCCCAGGAACTACAGGCTTCAATCACATTCCTGCATAGACAGGTCTAATTCAATACCAGAATTTCTGAAGAAAGTCCTGAGCTTCAATATTTATACCCAGCATTCTAGTGGGCAGACAGGATGGAACCACAGCCTGAGCTAGTCTTTTTTTAATGATCCTATTTATTTTAGATTATTTACTGCTAATATGTTTATTTATTTATTTGGCTCCCCTGGGTCTTAACTGCAGCATGTGGGACCCAGTTCCTTGACCAGGGATTGAACCCAGGCCCCTGCATTGGAACCTGGAGTCTTAGCCACTGGGCTACCAGTGTGGGAAGTCCCCTGACCTAGTCTTGAATGCTAACTCCGTCAATGGTTTGCTGTGGGATCAGGTGCTTCACATATCTGAGCCAGACTCCTTGTTTCTGTAACTTACCAGGGGGCACCCCAAACCTGTCTTCACACCTGCAGCGACACTCCTGGAGTGACTTTCTGCCAACCTAGAACCTAGGGCTCCATAAAGACCCAGTTTAAACACCTAGTCCTCTGTGGCCAATCCCCTCCTGGAATCATCTCTCCTCCCTCTGAGCACGGTGGTATTAATTGTCTCTGTTGTGGGAGCTGGAGGCCCTTTAGAAACTGACTGGTCATTTTAAAGGCAAGGAAACGAGGAACTGATTGAGGAAAGAACTTGCTCAGCATTGCACAGCAGGTACACAATGAAGCTGTGATTTTTCCAGAGATCCTTCTGCTGCCTGGAGCACACACTTGGGCATTTACAGCTTTACCACTTACCCCAACACACAAGACCACTCTGCGCTTTGGTTTCCTCACCCATAAAATGGGGCAGAATAATGCTCACCTCCTAGAGTTGCTGTGAGAATTAACTGAGATAACTGGCTTTGAAAACTGTAAGTGGTGGGCACTCGTGAGGGTCAGACTCCCTATTACCTTCACAGAAATAGCAATAGAGGAATGCGAGCTCCCTGAGGCAGGGATCTGCCTCGGGCTCAGTTCACATTCAGCAGACGGTTGGCGCTCAGAAAGGCAGGACTGGGAGCTGGAGAGCCACTCACCTTTCTATCCCACCCTCATGGCCAGATCCTCCTGGATTCTACTCACCCTTCAGTCGCCTTTTGCTTCTCTGCTCTCACTGCCCCCCAATGACTGCGCAATCCAAACAGTGCCTTCCACGCCCCAACCTCCGCCCACCCCACAACCGCCTCGCTGCCCACAGTGCACTCCATCACCCCCTCTTCATTCTCAACTCAAGGCCTTTGCAAGCGCTGGTCCCTCTTTGCGTGTGCTGTTCCCCCTGCTTGCAAAACTCTTCGCCGGCTCTCACGTCTCATCTCAGACTTCCCCTCCCGTGCCACCTCCCCAGAGAGGCCCTCCAGGACCACCTGGTCCCAGGTTGCTCCCCACCTCCATCAGTCTCACCCTCCTGTCTCCCCACAGAACTGCCATTCCTGGAGATGATCTTATTTTCACCTTTTCCTGTTTCCTGTTTAGCATCTGTTCTCGTACCCCAACCAGAATATAAGTTTTGTTCACAGCTGTGTCCCCAAAGCCTATAACTCATTAAGTCAGATGAATGAATGAATATGTCTCTTGTTCACACATTTATTCCTTTGCATCTTTTTCTCTCACACCTGCCTCCATGTCTCCACCCTTTCCAGTCCTCCTCGGGCTGAGTGTCTCTTAAGGGCCTGGCCAGGGGCACGGTGTGGGCTCTGCTCTCAGGATGGGAAGAGGAGCAACTTCTGAGAGAGGCTGGAGGAGGTCTGGTGTCCCAGCACCTTCTGTGCCAAAGAGAAGGAGGGGCCAGGCTGGAGGCATTGGTCATCAAAAATCTTTTTAAGGAACACATTGGAGAGACCTGTGGTGGTGGCAGCCAGTGGCCTTTGGGAACCCCAACAGAAGCACACGTAGCTGAGATTCTGAGATTTTAATCCCTCTCTCTCCTCCCACCCTCCCATCTCCTGCCGGGGGTTCCCTGGGGAATAGACCCAGAGGAAGTCAGAGGTCAAGGTTTCTAGACTAATGCAGATCACAGGGATTACCCCCCGAGGGCTAGCGCATGACAGAGAAAGTCAGAAAGGGTCAGAGAGGCAGCACTCCTCGCCCCGACATTTCCATTTGTTCCCTGATCTGTGCAAGTGGAAGCGTCAGTCACTCTGTCATGTCTGACTCTGTGTTACCCCATGTAGCCCGCCAGGCTCCTCTCTGTCCATGGAATTCTCCTGGCAAAGATCCTGGAGTGGGTTGCCATTTCCTTCTCCAGGGGATCTTCCTGACCCAGGGATCAAACCCAGGTCTCTTGCATTGCAGGAGGGTTCTTTACCTTTTGAGCCCCCAGGGAAGCCAGGGATCTGGTATGCCCGTTTCTCTACCTTCCCTGAAGCTCCCTGCACGCTGCTCTATGACACACCCAAGCCCTTATTTCTGGAGACGCTGCCCCAAGTCCCCCAAATGGAAAGTCCAGAACCAGACATGTGTCTCAGCCCCTGGCTTCCTTCCTCCCTGTGATGAGATGGGAGGATGACCCGGGGCTGTACCAAGAGGCTGCGCCTCACTCGGAAAAGAAGAACCTGAAGCCCCAGGAGCAGGGGCTACGGAGAGACTTGGGGGGCTCTTCTCACTCCTGGGGGCCACCTGCCCACGTGGCCTGGGACAAGAGTCTGTCCTCTCCACCCTCCACGTGGCTGACAGTTCCGGTGCCCACCCTGGGCTAGGGGTCAGGCTCTGAGCTCCAGGAGATGGGTCAGGACTCAAGGACTGGGGGCAGATGTGGGCATGGGACAAGCGCCACGATGGGAGTCAGGGGAGGCTAGTCGCTGGGCTGGGCTGGCACGGTCCCCTCAGGCCTGATGGGCGGGTCTGGGCTCCTTGGCCAGGTCCTCGAGAGGAGCAGCCTTAGGCTGGAGGGGGCTGGTGACAGGCAGGCTGCAGAGGAAGCAGAAGCCAGCAAAGGCGAGTTTTCAGAGCCTGGGATTGGGTGAAGCCCTGGGTTGCTCTTCTCCCAAATTCTGCAATAAACCCTTATCCTGGCCAAGCAGAGGCAGCAGGAAGGTTCCAGGGTAGCCGCTCCCTGAGAACACTGTGCCAACTTCCTTGTTTAGCAAATGGTGCCGAGTGGGTGTAACAGGCAGGGGAGTGGAAAGCTGGAGTCTCCAGCCAGGAGGGAGGGAAGGTTGGGGAGACCCCACATCAGGCCTGGGTGACGTCTGGAAGGAATGCAGGAGATCTGGAGGAGCAGAGACCCACTCATCCCCCGTGACCTCAGGCCATCCCTGTGGATGAAGGGGGCAGGGTGACCGCCCCCCAAGACTGATGGATGTGACCGGCCAGCTCCTGCCTCAAGGCCATCACAGGTCTGGCCCACAGCAGAGACCTGGCATGTGCTCCAGGGGTGTATGAATGGGTGGATGGGGACACGGACGATGCAACTGCCCGCCCAGGGTCTGGGGAACCAGTGGCACCTCCCCCGGCCCATCTCACCTGACCAACCTGAGGAGCGGGTCCTTCGTCCTGGAATAGACCTCGAGGGCCAAGCTCCTCAGCAAGTCTTGCATCCACCACAAGTCGGCCGGCATGTCCGGCAGCCACGCCACCAATCTGGAGGGAGAGGCAGCAACAGTGGCCCTGGTCTGTGCCCAGCCGAGCATGCAGCCTGGCAAAGCCCTCCCTCCCCATGGGGCCGACGCAGAGCTGGGGGCCCCCGCACCAAAGCAGCAGGGCTAAGGGAAGGAGGAAGCGGGGTACGGAGCTCCAGCTGCATTGACTGCACTGTGGAGCACGTCAGCACCTGCAGAGGCACCAGGGGGCAGGGAACGATCCCCATGGGCCATGAACTTGACGGAGACCACCAGGCCTTCAGGGTCATCGACTCCAAAGGGCACAAGGGGGAAGCCCTGGGGTGGAAAGGCCAGGGCCCTGGGGTCAGGCCGGCTTGCACTGTAGCCCCGCTGCCCCGTTCATCCATTGTGTGGTCTCGGCAGGTCAGGGAAACTTTCTGGGCCTCAGTTTCTCACCAACCGAGTGAGGACCATCCCCTTCCCGCCTCCATGCTTCTGTCCCTCTTCCTCCTCCCCAGAACAGCCCCTGGCCTCCACCCTGCATGCCCTTCATCCATGCTCCTTTAGGCTGCCAGCAGCTTCCTAAACACATCTGACCCTGGCCTTCCCCTGCCCAGCGCCCCCTGGGCCTCCCCACCTAGACTACACAGGATCAGCAGAGGGGAGCATCACCCAACTACAGCTGAGAGGACGCCTGGCCCGGCGCTTTCTGAGACTCAGAGAGCCCACCACGTGTACCGCGACAAGCCAAACACAAATTGAACTGTCCCCTCCCTTGTTTCTGGACCTCCTGCCCCTATTATTGTAACCGATATGTCGAGTATGTGCCTGCTCAGCCTCTCAGCTTCGTTTAACTCTTTGCGACCCCATGGACAGTAGCTCACCAGGCTCCTCTGTCCATGAGGTTTTCCAGGCGAGAATACTGGAGCAGGTTGCCATTTCCTGCTCCAGGAGATCTTCCTGACCCAGGGATCGAACCTGCATCTCCTGCGTTGCAGGAATTCTTTACCATCTGAGCCACCAGGGAAGCCCCAAACTTAAAGTTATGTTCTGCTCCGTGGTGTTTTTCGAGGGTGTTGTTGTTTAATTGCTAAGTTGTGTCTCTTTTGCGACCCCATCGACTATATCCTACCAGGCTCCTTTGTCCATGGGATTTTTCGGGCAAGAATACTAGAGTGGGTTGCCATTTCATTCTCCAGGGGATCTTCCTGACCCAGGGATCAAAATCCCTTCTCCCTGCATTGGCAGGCGGCTTCCTTACAACCGAATCACCAGAGAAGCCTTGAAACATCACCCTGCTTTGGCCAATGATCGGACCCGGGCCTCCCACGTGGCAGGCGAGAGCTCTACCACTGAATCATCAGTGCTGTGGTTGAGCATGTAGTTTACAGAAAAGACCCCTGCGGTCTGGGCAGGCGACTCCATCAATACATTGATCTTCTTTTTGTAACTGAAATGGCTAGAATTTGCATTGGTCTTTTTTGATTTTAACTTGTGGTTGCAGTCTAAACAGCTCTGCATAAGAAAAAGTCCACATCAGCAGAAAGCTGTCTCCCAGCTTTGGGTCACCAGCAGTTCAGACAGCAGGGCTGACCCTGTCATGCACTCTGCATGGAGCGAGCCAGAGACCAGTGGCTCACTGTCACAGACCCTCTCCAGGGAATGGGGAATTAAAAAACAAAAAAAATACAGATCTCTGCATGACACTTTCCTGCCAAAATCCTCCACGGCCTTCCTGTAACCATCAGGATAAAGGCCATACCCCTCACTTGGCCACAGACCCCTGTGTGTCTAGCCCCCACCAGCTGCCTCAGCTCCATCTTGCACACACTCCAGATTTTGGCTTCAGCCACACTAGCCTCCCTTTCTGCTCTTCAGATGAGCTTTACTGCCTCTGCCTTCTGTCCCAGGGCCTTTGCACAGGCTGCTCCATCCTTCTTGGCCTAGTGGACTCTTACTCATCCTTCAGATTATAGCTCAGAAGCTATCCCCTCGAAGCAGCCTTTCCTGATCACACAGCCACTGTACACCTCTCCCAGGAATCCATAGCCGCTGTCGATCTCTCTAGGTATCTGCAGGCACAGCCGGATGGCACAGATAAATATGTGACGATCGGTGGGCTGTGATCCCCAGAAGGTCGGGGCTGGGTCTCGGTCAGTCCTGCCTCCCAGCCCCCAGCCAAGGCTTGACCCTTGACGGGCCCTCAGTAACTGTTGGTGGAATGAGTGAGCCAACAACAGGAAGTGACCCATGAGCCAGCAAAGTGAGACGGTTAGCAAGGGCCTAGCCACAGCCAGTCTGCTCTGGAAAGGCCTTGTTTTACAGAAAAGGAATCTGGGGCCCAGAGAGGTCAAGATGCCTGGCTTGGGCCACACAGTTAATCTGAGGCAGACCAACCCCTAGAGCTACCCTCAGGAAGAACTCGTTTCCTCTGAGGCTCTGACAGGTGCAACAGGGGACCAGAGATCCTAGAGACGGGAAGGTCCAGGCTGGCCACATGGCCCCGTTTCCGGTGGACTAAAGCCGCAGCTGTTACCCAACCACCCCATCAGTCCCGTCTTCCAAAGGAGACCAGGACTCCTCAGGGCCTGCAGCCAGCGTCAGGCCGTTTGGGGACACCAGCCCTGCTCTGCCCCCGGCCCCGGTGCCCCGGTGCCCTTCCTGCCACAGGCACCAGTCTCAACGGGTCAGACCCTTCCCAGGACCCCTGGCCATGCCTCACCTTCTGCTCTGGGCGTAGATGTACTCAAAGGGCAGCGTGCAAGGCAGCAGCAGGTACGTCAGCGCCCGCCCAGGCCCCGAGCGGCAAAAAGAGGCCCAGGTACTGGGGGCCCGCATGCAGGCTTTCTTCAGTGCTACGAGAGAGGCCACGGTTGCCCCTCACCCCTCCAGCCGCCCCCTCAAGGTCACCCTTAGGGAAGATAGCCCAAGCCCCCTCTCTACCTCCCACGGCCCACAGAGGACACCCCCACTCCCAGCCAGTCTGCAGGGGAAGCAGCTGCTCTGATGGAGCCCCGCCCAGGCTCCCTCGTCAGTCCTGAAACGGCAGAGTGTGCCCTTTCCCAGATGAGTGGACTGAGGCTCAGAGTGGAGCAGCGACTCGCCCAAGCCCATTGCCAGGAAGTGGTGGGCCCAGGATGGAGCCTGTCGGGCTCCCTGCACTCCTTCCACCCCTCCTGCCCCTCTGGAAAGTCTGCTGTGCCCACCATACCTCCTTCCCATAACATCAGCAGCTGTGACCACATGACCACTTCCTAAGCCCCCAACCCTTTAACTGATCAGAGTGCAAGGGCCCAGCATCCTGGCTGGGACACAGCCAGAACCCGAATCCTGACCTCCAAACTATGGCTTGGCCATGCACACACCACCTGCCTCAACTCTAGGTTCCTGAAAACACAGGACCTGGCTCCCTGTAACCTGCCATGTGGCCTAGGATGGGTCCCTTTCTGTCCCTGAACCAGGTCACCGCCTCTGAAAAATGGGATACAGGTAGTATCTCCATCAGTAGAGGCGGCCAGGATTAGGATTAGGAGATGCTGTAAAGGCCTCCAGAGAAGCTCTCTGGTGCCCCCTTGTGGCCTCAGGGACACCACCGGGGTTCCAGAGCCCCAAGCTTGGACCTCAGGAACTCAGCGTGGATGCTGACATATGTCTTTGTGCCCTATGTGGTCTCCCAGGCAGAAAGAGGGGCTCACCTCATTTCCTCACCCACCCCTTTGCCCCTTTTCTGGGCTCAATCACCATCACCTCTGCTCCCAGCTTCCCACCTCTTCAGCCTGTCGCCTCCCAGCTGGGTGCAGCCAGCACTGGGACCCAGAGTTTAGAGCAGTCGTGAACTCTGAAAGTGAGGGGTCGCCCCAGCGGCTCCCAGTCTCTTTCCTCCTGCAGCTTTGGAGGCCTTCTGCCCCACCCTCCAATCGTCCCCAAGCTGATCTCCGCTCACCCACCTCTCCCTCAGCTGCAGGGGCCCCCTCCCCTCCCCACCAACCCCAGGACATTTGCACAGGCCATGCCCACTGCCTGGATGCTCATCTGGCCCCTCTTTTGTTTGGCCAACTCCTCCGTTCACACTTCACTTAGATGCTGCTCAGACTCCCACTCCCACGACCACGACATGTGCCTGTCCTTTCCTGTTGGGGCCTTCGTGGCATTTAGGTCACCGAGCAGGAGGGCTGACTTTGCAGCTGGGTGACCTTGGGCAGGTCGCTTAAGCTCTCTGTGCGATGGTTTCCTCAACTGCCCAGTGGGGACCGTTCAGCACCACCCTCAGAGTATCTGGGGCGGGCGGTGGGGCGGGGGTGGAATGAGTCTGTCTCCACCTGGAGAGGCACCTTCTGCCCTTCCCTGGGCAGTGGGCAAAGACCTGGCTTTCTCAGGCACAGACTTGGGTTCGAAGCCCCCAGTTGTAGGTCCTGAGACCTGGGCGAGCCCCTTCCCTTCTCTGAGCTTCAGCTTCCTCATCAGCGAAATAGGCAATGAAAAACACTCAGGTCCGCTTGGGTTGTGGTGAGGAGTGAAAGGGGCAACGTGTAAGAGGTGTGGGCACCACGCGTGGCACGCCTGAGCCCTATCTTCTTGCAGACCACGAGCACCTTCAAGGTGGGGTCCCCAGCCCCAGGCCCCCCACGTGCAGGGCACCTGGAAGGTGAGCATGGATGGGATGGGAGGGGCAGTACCAGCCTCCAGCTCTGGGGAGAGCTGCTCAAAGTCGGGCACGTCCTTGACCAGCACGTTGGGCACTGCCCAGTTGAGCGACAGGCCTCTGTCATGAGCAGCACCTGGGGTCCCATCAGCTGGGGCTGGGGGCTCCTTATACACAAAGCTCCACAGCACTGGCTCCTTGGTGAGTCCTGGGTCGGGGGAGAGGAGGGACTCAACAGGTCAGCACAGCTGGAGCCTCCCAGCGACAGTGACCCTCCACCCAGCGCCCCACACTGCCCTCACCACCCGCACGCCTCGACGCTCGAACCTAGCTCTGGGGACCCGTTGGCCACAGGATGAGTGGACCCTTGGCTGGTCCTGAATGCCTTTGTCCTGAACTCCCCGGCCCTGCTCTGTCTGCCGTCTGATTCCTCTGCACTTTCTAGTGGTTGACAGAGCCCAGGCCCGGAAGACCCAGCCCAAGGCTCAGATCCTGGGGTCCCCACCCGCCAGCTCTGGGATCTAACAGCTCCGTACGTGGCTTCCCTCCCTAGAAAACAGGGGGAACATTAAGACCTGCTGTGTATGGTTGTTTGGATGCAATGAGTCAGATACAATGAACGCACAAAGCTCGAGCCCAGATCTGAGCTTTTCACGTCTGAGCACTTATTATGTGCTCCATGAGTGCCTCCTGCTGCTGAGGCTTTGGGGCCATAAAGTGGGGGTCCAGGGTCATGGACCCTGGAGCCAGAAGGCCTGAGTTCAAGTCTCAGCCCTACCATGTTGAAGAGCATGGCCCTGTGGGATGACAGCCAAGCTCTCCAGCTAAGAGGACCTCTCTGACCCTCCCAGTGCTCCGTCTCTCTCACACACACACACAATCCTATGGCCCCACTGAGGTGTGCACCCTCGAAGTGCCCAGTTCTGTTCCTCTGCCCTTGCTCTTCTCCCCGCCTAGGGTGTCCTCTTCCTTCCCATTGTCAACATTCCTGCAGCCTCCATGACTAGTTAAAACCCAGCTTATCAGTCACCAACTCCAGAAAGCCCTCCTTGCCCACCCAACCCACCAGACTGGGTCAGGTGACCCCGCTGGGCTCCCGTGGCCCTGAGCATCCCTCCATCATCCCTGGGGGATGTCTCTCTCTTGATCTGTCCCCCTGGCACCAGGCAGTGGGCAGCTGGCGACTAGGACACATGTGCGATTTCTCCCTGGGTCCCCAGCATCCGGCACAGAGCAGATGCTGAGGAAGAGAATGAATGAGCCAAGGTCCTTGAGAACTCAAATAGGGGGGGGCGATGCCCAGTTCCTATGGGGGGCCGCCACCTACCGCATCTCTCCAGGAACCTCAGGGCATCCAGGTAGCCTTGTCTGCAGCTGTCGGCCACTACCTGCCAACACACAGGTCAGGCTGAGGTGCAGCAGCCTGCACCTACCCCTCAAGCCAGTAGCCACAGGCCAGAGACTCATCTTCAGCCAGACCCCAGGGCAGCCTGTGCTTCCCGAAACCCCCTCTCAGCAGGGTCCGAGGACCCCGAGGGTGTCTGGCCAGCACTGGATGGGGAGAGTCTCAGGACCTCGGGGAGACACGTCTTCTCCAGCAACTCCCTCCCTACAGCTTCATTCACCCTCCCACTCTCTGATGCCCTGGCTGGGGGCTTTTGCTCCAAACTCTCCTTTCTCTGGCCTCAGTTTCCTCCTCTGGAAAATGGGATCACAAGGCCTGGCCAGGGATGTCTGGGCCCCTACAGATCAATACACGGCAGTCCCTTTGCCCTTGGATATTCGTGGCCAGGACCACCCTGAGATGGCCAAGGTTCTCAGTCAGAGCCCTACCAGGAGCAGGGAGTCACCTGCAGGCCCAGGAAGGCTTGCGAGTGACCTCTCGACGGCTCCACCACCTTTCTGAGAGCCTCGCCTTCCTTGGCTGTAAAATCGGGCTGAGATTTTCTGTCCACTCCATGGGTGTAGGGAGGATCAGCTTAAATGAAGAGGACTTAGTTTCATGAATTACAAAATACTACACAACCACAAGAGAGGTGGGGGGCTAGGGGAGGGCCGGGGTGTGACTGGTGTGAAGGAGCTTGTTAGGGTGACAAACAGCTGTCAAATCACCCACATCCCAGAAATCCCAGAGAGCAAAAAGCAGGAAACGAGGGTCTCTTGTCCAGCTTTTTCTGTTCTGTGCATTGCTGCCATACAGAGGGTCAATCTGGCCACAGTCTAGGGCAGCCGTTAAGACTGAGCATGGCTTTGGACTAGGATCTGAAGTCTGGCTTTGTTGTTTCCAGGCTGGGTGACTTTGAAGACGTTTGCTTACCCTCTCTGAGCCTCAGTGTCCTTCCCTGAGGAGTGGAGATGACCACAGTACCTTGTCACCAAGCCTGACCCCAAACAGTACCCGCAGAGGCCTGGCTTAAACCCCAGTTCAGCAGAGGTGGCCTTGGGGTGCTGCCCCGATGGGAAGCATGAGGCAAGGCACATCGGGAGCCCAGGCTGAGTTCAAGGGCTTGACTGTGAGACTCGGGACACACGTCCTAACTGCCCCGAGCTTGTAGGGAGGGCTCTCGGGCACAGAGTCTGACTCACCAGGCACTAGATCATGGCCAAGCCTCTAACACCTTCAAGGCTGGTCATGGGGTGGGGGCCAGACCTACCTCGGGGCTGGAGGGCATGAGGGAGCTGATGCCCAGGAAGAAGTTCTTGGTGGAGATCTGGAAGCTGGCGTTGAAGACATTCAGCTCGTGTGTGCTAGCCGAGCTGCTCTGGGGACAGATGTCCGCCGTCCCGTGGAAGGGCGACACGGTGATGGTGGAGGACGAGTCCGCGAAGGGCATGTTGTTGCTTAGAGTGCCATTAGTGTACCGCTGCAATTCAGGGGGCCTTGCTGCCCTCGGGTGCTCTCCGCCCACACAGCCACGAAACCACCCCCAGAACCTGGCAGCGGCAGACCACCTCCAGCTGCCCCGAACCACTAGGTTGACCCCTAGCCCAGGATGCTCTGAGCACCCCTGAGACCAGAGTGGGGGGGCTGACACACCCAGTGAGTGCTGCAGGAGCCCTGGTTCCTCCACCCACACACCTCTCGGTAGGGATGGGGCGGACTGGGTCACTGAGCCCCCGAAGTGCACTTACCTTCCATCTGAACGTGGGCGGAATCGTCCCACAGTAGAAAGGGAGAAACATGGTGCAGACCAAGGCCTGGGAAGCCAAGCCAGAGAGAACGCAGCTGTTTACGCTCCTGGGGTTCAGAACCTGCTCTGGGCGTGGACTCTAACCTAGAACAGCCCACACTGGCGTCAGGAGAGCTGCGTCCAGGGAGGGAGGTATCACCTCATCCCAGCCTCGTTCTCAAAGTTAAGAAGGGATTTGAGAACTGCGGTCCGGTGCTTAGGGCTCAGCGCTTCCACTGCAGAGGTAAGGGTTCAATCCCTGGTCAGGGAACTAAAATCCTGCAAGTGGCGGAGTGCAGCCAAACACCAGAAACATAAGCGGGGATTTGAACAGGAGTCCCTCTGCCCTCCTCTTCCTGCTAGGCCCCTTGCTGGCTCAGGACTGCTGCTGGGCCTTTTCCCTCAAGGATAGACACCAAGTACCATTTCTCCTTTATCCAGCTGCCAGGAATTCTCCACTGAGAATCTAGGTATGTCTCCTGAAGTGTGTTCCCTGGACCAGCGGTCATCCTACGAGGGACACCTCTGACAAGAAACCCTGATTCTCTCCTCATTTGGAAAACACTGTCTACTCCTCCCAGTAGAGGCTCTGACAAGTCCTGCAGTGAGAAAGATGCTTAACAGAGACCCTGATACGGGTGACGTTTGGGGGTTGGAGGAGTCTCCCTTGGGGGGAGGCTGCTGTCCTGTGCATTGCAAGGTGTTTAACAGCATCCCCAGCTTGTACCCTGTAGCTGCCAGTACTTCATGCGTGTGTGGGCAAACACACACACACACACACACACACACAAACTCACATAGAGCTGTCACAGCCAAAAATGTCTCCAGTGTTGCTAAATGTCTCCAGGGGGGGAAATCACCCTTTGTTGAAAACTGCTGACCTAGAGCTTACCAGACTCATCGAGCATAGAACCCCGTCTCTTAGGACTCAACTCCTGGAAACATCCCTCCAGCCCTTTCTGAGAGATGCAGAACCCATCCCACCTCTGACAGGATAGAGGTGCCGGTGGGAGCTTTGTTCCCATGGGTTCGTCATCAGAGCAACAGCAGCTGACGTTTACTGAGCGCCTCCTAACTGCCAGGCCCTGTACTATGTGTCATCCAGGCCAGGATGCTGGGACACTCACTGGAGTCCCAGGAGCCCATGGACATGAACGCACAGGAAAGGACTGGCCCTGCTCTTGCACACACTGGGCTTCCCCCTGCCAGTGTGGGAGACGTAGAGATGCAGGTTTGATCCCTGGATCGGGAAAATCCCATCGAGGAGGGTGTGGCAACCCACTCCAGTATTCCCGCCTGAAGAATCCCATGGACAGAGGGGCCTGGTGAGCTACAGTCCATAGGGTCTCAAAGAACTGGACATGACTGGAGCGACTTAGCACAGCACCCCATACACCAGTCAGCACCCAGAGATGGTCCCCGTGCTGGGCGATGGGGCACCACGGTGAAGAGGATTCTGCTGCAGGGACCCGGGTGGCAAGGCTGAGCAGAGCTGTGCCCGACACCTCTCTGAGCTCCCCGTGGCCCTTCCCTGACCATGGGGCTCCCTGTCATGTCCCCTTCTGATACTGGATTGCTTCTTACTTCCTTACACGAGCTTGTGGCCACTATCTGTGCCCTCACAGGTTTGAATCGGAGCCCCCGGAAGACAAAGATTTTTGTTCTGCTGCCCCACTTGGGGTGGTGACTGGCACATGATAGGGAACTGGTGTTTCTCTGCTGCATCAAAAAGCACCTGGAGGACAAGGAGCGGGGTGACAGGTACCCCGCCTTCCGGGAAGAGCAGACCCGGCAGGGCCCTGACTGAAGAGGCCTGACTTCGCCCCGGCCCCCAGCCATATCCCTCCGCGTAGAGCCGAGGGGGCCCCCTGAACAGCAGGCTCGCAAGCCGTACTCACGAGGCTGCCCCTCTGTGCAACTCAGCTCTCTCCTTAGTAAACAGAATGAGGTCCGTCTCCTGCTTGATCCGCCCCGCTCCCCAGGGCCGCAGAGAAGTGTCTGCTCTGGAAAGCGCCTGCAGGCCACTGGGTAGGAGACGGTGCTCACCCACCTGCTGCCAGGCCCCGCGTCCCGCCCCCTGCTCACCTCAATGACCTCATCGCGGGTGGCGAAGTCGGTGACAATGAAGTTCTCGCCGTTGGGCCAGTGGGTCAGCGAGATGCCCAGCCGCCGGGAGGCCAGGATGTGGATGTCGGCGGGCAGCGAGTTCTGCAGGCCCTGCCTGACGGTCTCGACGGGCATGAAGGAGGGCTGGAAGACGCCCAGACTCAGCTGCTCCACTCGCTTGACCATGGCCAGGATGCAGGAGCAGCAAAAATCTGCAGGGCGGGGCAGGGAGGGGGTCCTCAGCCCCTGCCCTCCCTCCCGGGCGCCGTGGGAATGAATGGTCGCCCCGCTCCGACTCCAGCTCAGACTTTCTGTGTCCAGCGCTGTCTTCAAACACTCTGCGCAGGGGGCCTCCCTGGTGGTCCAGTGGCTAAAACTCTGGGCTTCCGAAGCTGGGAGCCTGGGTTCCATCCCTGGTCAGGGATCCCTAGATCCCACACACTGCAACTAAAAGATCCTGTATGCCACAACTAAGGCCAGGAGCAACCAAACAAATAAATATTAAAATAACTACTAAATAAACGCTCTGTGCAGCCTCTTGACCTTGGGAACAGTCTTCCAGGCTCTAAGCCTCAGATTTATCCTCTGGAAAATGGGGATGCCTGTGGTCCCACGTCCTCAGGGTTCTCATAAGGATTAAGTGGAAACGGGCTGGCTGTAGGGAGCTCAGGGCACCGCGCCAGGCTCCCTGAGACACCCTCTCAGGTCGGAATCAGCCTCGACTCGCGCTGGTAAGCCGATGCTCCCTGCGCTGCCGGTCCACGCAGTCAGTCCCCGGACTCACCGACAGACATGCCGCTGACGATGCTGACGGCGATGCGCGCCCCGGACGAGGCGCCGTAGAAGCGGCTGGCGCCGCGGAGGAGGCGCGGGGCGCGCTGCCTCAGGCAGTGGATCACCCCTACGTGGTAGAGACTCAGGAAACCCGCGCCCGCGGACAGGCTCCAGCTGCCCTTCTCGAAGCAGCTCGTGGCAATGGGGCCAGACTCAGGGGTGCGGCTGGAACAGGGCCGGGAGTAGGGGATCGCTGGCGGACGGGGCAGAGAGGAGGTGCTCCAGCGGGAAGTTTCACCGGTTGAGTGCCGAGTTGGACTTGTGGCCAAGAGGTGAAGCTCAGGCCGGAGCCCAACGCCCGCCCCCGGGCTGCATCACCCACCAGCCACCAGCCAATGAGGCCCCTCGAGCCGAGACCCACCCCCCCCCCCCCGCCCCGCCCCGCCATCCCCATCCCCGGGTGTGCACCAGGTGTGCCCTGGAAGCGTCAGCGGGATGTGGGCATCTTAACGCACCCCCACACGCATGCCCTCGGTCCGCAGCGCAGTCCCAGATTTCTGGGTGACGGGACCAGCTCTTCTGCCGGGTCTCTGGCAGTCGTGACGGAAAGGCTGTTCCTGCCCCCATTTCGCAGATGAGGAAACTGAGAGTGCAAGGGAACCTGGTAGCCAAGAACTGGGGGAGCTGGACACACAATATCCATCGGGTCTTGGGGGTCAAGTCAGACTTAATTCTGCAGCTGTGCTGGATCAGGGACCTGGGGCAGCCCTGGGAAGGGGAGTCTGGGTTCTAAGCTCTGCCACCTCCCCCACCCCCCACCTGTGCCTGGGACTTTGCTCACGTTCCTCACTCTGTCTGTTACCACTTGACATGGATGAGGCTTGGATGAGGACCTACAGAGATCTTTCTGCTCTGGTGGCTGATCCCCCAAATACAGTCTGTTAATGGACGTTTAGGTTGCTTCCATTTCTTGACTGTTGTAAATAGTGCTGCTGTGTTGGGGTGCATGGGAGAAAGAAAATTCCAGAAAAACATCTACTTCTGCTTCATTGACTATGCTAAAGCCTTTGGCTGTGTGGATCACAACAAACTGTGGAAAATTCTTAAAGACATGGGAGTATCCGACCATCTTACCTGCTTCCTGAGAAATCTGTATGCAGGTCAAGAAGCAACAGTTAGAACCAGACATGGAACAACAGACTAGTTCAAAATTGGGAAAGGAGTACATCGAGTCTGTATCTTAACACCTTGCTTATTTAACTTGTATGCAGAGTACATCATACAAAATTCCAGACTGGATGAATCACAGGGTGGAATCAAGATTGCGAAGAGAAACATCAACAACCTCAGATTTGTGCAGATGTCACCACCCTTATGGCAGAAATCGAAGAACTAAAGAGCCTCTTGATGCAAGTGAAAGAGGAGAGTGGAGAAGCTGGCTTAAAACTCAACATTCAAAAAACAAAGATCATGGCATCCAGTCCCATCACTTCATGGCAAAGAGAAGGGGGAAAAGTGGTTACAGTGACAGATTTTATTTGGGGGGGGGGTTCAAAAATCACTGTAGGAGGTGACTGCAGCCGTGAAATTAAAAGACGCTTGTTCTTTGGAAGGAAAGCTATGGCCAACCTAGACTACATACTGAATAGGAGAGACATCACTGTGCCAACAAGCATCCATATAGTCAAAGCTATGGTTTTTCCAGTAGTCATGTACAGATGTGAGAGCTGGACCATAAAGAAGGCTGAGTGTTGAAGAGTTGATGTTTTTGAATTGTGCTGGAGAAGGTTCTTGAGTGTTCCTTGGATTGCAAGAAGATCAAACTAGTCAATCCTAAAAGAAATCAATCCTTAATATTCACTGGACAGACTGATACTGAACTCGAAGCTCCAGTACTTTGGTCACTTGATGCAAAGAGCTGACTCACTAGAAGAGACCCTGATGCTGGGGAAGATTGAAGGCAGGAGGAGAAGGGGATGATAGAGGATGAAATGGTTGGATGGCATCACCGACTCGATGAACATGAGTTTGAGCAAATTTGGGAGATAGTAGAGGACAGAGGAGCCTGGCGTGCTGCAGTCCATGGGGTCACAAAGAGTCAGACCCAACTTAGTGACTGAATGGCAACAACAACTAAACGCGTTTCTGCTGTGTATTTTAAATAGTGCACTGGTGGCGCCTTTCGGCCAGAGCGTGAGTGGAGGGGCCATTGTTGCTGGCCCTTTCCTCTTCCCCACCGTCCAGTTAGTGGGTTGATTAGGCCATCGGTCCTCAAGCCACGACGTGTCTCTTATTTAGTTCTGGGGAGCGCCTGGCCAGCATGAATGACGTAGGGGAGAACAACTTTGGGGCCAGAGAAGCGATCTCAAAGTAGGTCAGGTGCACCAGGATCCTGGCGTCGAAAGAGCCGACGTCACTCTAACATCTAACCGGAGGAGACATACAGGCAGCAAGGCGAACCCCTCAGCGTGTACACTCAGTGCTGTGCCCGTTGAGTGGCGGCAGTGTGGTTCATGACCAGCGAACTGGACGATCCCGAGGATATGCTTTCATTTATTTCGAGAGAGTAGATGACTCAAAGGAGGCTAAGGAAAGGGCAAATGGATGGGAACTGGATGGTAGGAGAGTTCGTGTGGATTGTTCTGTCCCCCAGAGGGCCCACACCCCTACACCAGGCATATATATACACTGCCAGCCCGCCTTGCAGTGGTGGAGGCGGAACCGAGCTTCTTACTCTGCTGGAGGGTGTGACCGTGGGCAGGACAGATATGAAGACTGTGATCACCGGCACAGAAGATCCCTTCTCCTTACTGTAGTCGATACAGATCATGGTCAAGCGCTCCGTCCTACAGCCCAAGATGCTATTGATAAACAGAGTGGTCACAGTTGAGGACATCTTTCTTTCCTTTTTTTTTTTTCCAAATTCTGGATTTCCCCAAGCTTCTAATCCTCCCTACTCCTTAAAAAGAACCCTTTAAAAATCTTTATTTAACATCTGCACTTTGTCGATTGTATTGCTGCTTTCCACCCCTTTTATTATATTCTTAAAGATGTAATTGTTGTCATTTTGAGTAGTAAACATCTTGAGTGAAAAAGGAACCGTCAGAGTTACAGTTTGTAAAAGTTTTTTTTTTTTTTTTTTTTGCTTTTACAGAAAATTAACTCCTGGCAAATCAAATGAGGAAAGGAATGATCTTTTTAAATCTTCTTTTGTGTTAGATATTGCATTAAATCTTGCATTAGAGACTTGTATTTACTGCAAACTCCTCTTTTAACTTTGTTTTGGGAAAGTCGGTAACACATACAGCAGCTCAGTCATGTCAGTCTGTCTGGGGTAGCATAGAGCAGTCAAATAGTTGAGCGTAGAAAGTTTGAAACCACAAAACAAAACACTTAATCATTTCTTTCGAAGAACAGAATTTTTGAATCCTAAAAATTACGTCGTTTTTTTAAAGATGTAAAACCTGTGGACTCCTGAAAAGCATTTTGCATTTAAAATACATTTGTTAAAAGTTAAAAAACATAATGTATTAACTGCCTGGAAGATGGATTGGAAGATCAGCTATCACGTATATCGGCTGGTGTGACTATGGGGAGTGGATGGCAAGAGAAACGGAAATGGAGAGGAGGAGGCAACGAATGAAATGTCACAGAGAACATGCATCCGAGGACCTAAGGAGAAGGGACGGGACACAGTTGGGAGAGGACTGATAAGACGCCTTTGCAGGTGTTTGCCTTCTACCTGGCACTGGGTCAAGCCCTTTTCCTAGGTCACGTGTTTGCCTTCTACCTGGCACTGGGTCAAGCCCTTTTCCTAGGTCACGTATTTTATTTTCGCAACTGCCCAGTGAGATATCATCAGTCCCATTTTACAAATGAAGGAGCTGAGGTGTAAACCAGAAACCAGGGTAAGGCGGGAAGCAGATGGGAAAGTGTATCTTTCAGGTTGGAGGACTCCAGAGGGGCTGGCTGGAGGGCATGGGGCTTCAGAATTTAGGGAGCAGAAGCTTCTCTATAGGAATTGGGGGAGAGCAGTGCTTCTCAGGGAATCCTGGAAGCTTGAGCCCAGGACATCTTCTTATGCCAGCAAGCAAGCAAGCAAGTGTTCAAGAAATGACGGAATGGTGGCTTGTCCACATCCCAGTACTCAGAACCTGTGAATATGTTGTCTTACATGTCAAAAGGGTCTTTGCAGATGTGATTAAAGGAAGGATCTTAAAACAGGGAGATTATTCTGGATTTTCTGGGTGGATCCATTGTAATCACAAGGGTCCTTAAAAGACAGAAGAGGGTGGAGGAAGAGTCAGAGAGAGATTTTAAGATCTTGCATGCTGACTTTAAAGATGGAGGAAGGGGTCATGAGCCACAGACTGCGTGGCTCTAAAAGGCAAAGAAACCAATTGTCCTCTAGACCCTCTAAAAGGAACAGAGTCTGCTAACACTTTGATTTTAACCCAATGAAACCCCTTTTGGACTTCCAAACTTCCAAACAAAAATATTCCATACCATCTTATGCAAAAACCCGAATGGACTTTTTGCCAACCCAATAATAAAATTGTGCTTTTGTAAGCCACTAAGCTTGCTAAATTATAACAGCAACGAGATACTAACACACATCACCCCTGTAGGCTTCTGTGTTCAATCCCTGGGTTGGGAAGATCCGCTGGAGAAGGGATAGGCTACCCACTCCTATATTGTTGGACTTCCCTTGTGGCTCAGCTGGTAAAGAATCCACCCGCAATGCAGGAGACCTGGGTTCGATCCCTGGCTTGGGAAGATCCCCTGGAGAAGAGAAAGGCTACCCACTCTAGTATTCTGGCCTGGAGAATTCCATGGACTCCATGGGGACTCAAAGAGTCAGAAAGATTAAAGGACACCAGAGATGTGGCATCTGAGCAACACACAGCTCTGGATTTGATCCTGGCCTGGAGGGAAAACAGCCCTAAATGACGTTGTGGGGACGGTTGCTAAAATGTACGTGTAAGCCATGAATGAAATCACAGAGCTGCACTGATGTTACACTGGCAATTTTGAAAACTGTACTGTGGATTCATAAAAGAAAGTCTGTTCTTGGGGAATACATTGAGATATTTAGGGTCGAAGAGGCATGGTATCTGCAACCTAATTTCCAGCAGTTACAAAAAAAAAAAAAAAATCACTATCTTTCTGTAGCTCGTAACCACATCTATTTGTCTATGTCTATTATCTGGAGAGAAGCCAAACATGCCAAATGTTACTGATCCCAGAACCGGAGTTATGGGGACAGGAGAGTATTTTGGGACCCAATTCTTACAACTTCTCTGCAAGAAAACATGAGGTCATATCAAAAGGAAAAAGACAGGAGACAGTTATCCCTTTCTGGTCTGGCTCAGGGGACTTGAGGTGGGCGGTCTATCTTCAGCCATGAGTGGTGAGTTCTGTTCAGCATAAGGGTTTGGATGGGGGTTTTAGACTCGCCAGAGATCACGGGCTCACCGAGGGTAGAGCGGTGACTTTTTCAGAGCTTCTGCAGAGAGCTGGTCGCTGAAGCAGTGAATGTCCCAAGCAGAAGGCCAAAAGAGAAAATAAAGAAACCTCTCCAGGGGCTCCCTAACTGAGCAAGAAGGAAAAGATAAGGAGGAGGAAAAAAGGAGGAGAAAAAGGAGGGGGAAAAGGAGGGAGCAGGAGGGAAGGCCAACGTTGTGTGCGAGAGGAGGGGTGAGCGGGGAGGTGAGGACAGGGACACCCCGAGAAAGAACAGAAGACAGAGGTGGGGAAGTGGTTTCTGAGCCTTGAAGACGGCTTTAAGCAGCGTGTCTGTTCCAGGGAAGGACCAAATCTGACTCCTTGTTGGATCTGTATTTCTTTAACCTTGTTTCCCGTGGCTTTTGTTCACTAAAAGGATGGTGTCTATACATAACGGCCTGCCTTGGGGAGCCCTGCCCCTCTGCCTGAATGTTGAACCAAAGTGCGTTTGTTCAGGAAGTCATCCTGACCCTGTCTACCCATGAATGATTGCAAGAAAGAAGAAATTAGCTCATCCCCTCTCTGAGACTGGCCATAACAGGAGTTATTTGCAAGATTAATGGCCTTTTTATTTCCTCTCCTCTTCCTCCTCTGTGTTCTATAAAAGACTCTGGACCGATAAGACTCTGGTAAGATGGTTATTTTGAGACGCTAGGCTTCCATCTTCTCGATCTGCCGGTTATTCCTTGCCTTAACATCTTGTCACCCGATTCACGGGCCTGTTGTGTGGCTGGCCGAGTGCGCAGGGACTCAGTGACTTGCCCTCTACTCGAAGGAATGGGACTCTGGTCTGGAAAGGGCACAGGGTGGCTACTCCCTGAGCCTCAGGTAATGTTACCTGCTGGCCAGGACAGGGATCTAAAGATCATCGCCCATGCCTCCCCCACCCTGGGATTCATCAGCATTCCTCTTCCTTGCCCCCACACCGTTAGGACGTCCCCTGACTCCTCCAACCCCTGGATCTCTTTTTAAAATAATAATAAAAATATATGTATTTGTTTGTCCGTGTAGCATCTTAGTTGCGGTACTCGGAATCTTCGATTTTTGTTGCAGGGTGTGGGGTCTAGTTCCCTGACCAGGGATCAGTGTAGGGAACAAGGTATAAAGAAGGTTGAGAAGTGCTTGCAAACGAGACTCTCAACCAGGGCTGAACATTCTTGCAAACGAGATGTTCAGCTAAGAATCTTGTTTGTTCCCGTGGGAAAAGAACATTTCTTGCACACAAGGATGTTTCTCTGATTCCTCAAAAGGAACAGACCCTGGGACAAAAAGGATTCTAAGTTGATAAAAAAAGTTCCCCAAAACAAAGTCTTAGCTGCAGTAAATAAGTCAAGGTAAAGGTTATCTCGCCCTGCGCCTGCGCACTGTATAGTCTCTGAATCATAGTGCTTGGCAGCTTGCCCTGTAGGTTGTTGTGCAAGGGATATAAAATAAAGTAGCTGTAAGAAGCAAGTGTTAAAATATAAAGATTTAAACCACTCTGCAGTGTTGGTGTTTCATTCCGTCGCCGGCAGATCAGTCCTAGGACCCTGTATCGGGAGCTCAGAGTCTTGGCCACTGGACTACCAGGCAGTCCCTCGCTGTCTCTTTTTATAAGGGTTGATATTGATCAGTCAGGCCTTCCTGAGGCTCAGACCTGCACTCTCCTTTCTCTTTTTAACATTAAAAGGGGAACAAGTAAACTTTAATAAGTTACTGTATTCTTCTCCCAGCCGTGAGTGATCTCATCCTTCAAAACTGGGTGAAGGTCACCACCTGAGCTACAGAACGGTCTGACCTCTGGCTGGACCACAAGCCTCCAGATGGACTTAGGTGATGGAGGCGGCTGGCACGAGCTGTTGGAAGTGGAAAGGGGCTGCCAGGCTGCAGGGCACCGTGGGCACCAGGAGTCCTTGCCAGGTCTGCACCCAATGGGGAAGACGTCCGGCGAGCACTGTGATTGGGTGGCTGTTGTTTCACAGAGCAGACTTCATTTCTACAAGCTTTGAAAACTGGAGATGCAGTTTTCTGGGGGGCAAGCCAAGGGGGGAGGAGGATGTTGAAATGGCCCATGGACAGCGGCTGGGCAGTGCTGGGTGGGAAGGCCAGGCTTTCTGACATAAACTGGCACAAGGGTCAGAGGCGTCAAATCTGCCTCCTTCACTGCCCATATTCCTAAAATAGGAGAAGACGGGCTGCCTGACTGGCGGCATGAAGGACCGCGTCGGGGCAGGGAGAGCAGAGTGGTGAAGGCTGTGGAAGGCTGTGAACACACAGTGCCAGTAAGTCACGTGGTCCAGGCCACTGACAAAAGGAGAGGAGGAGACAGGGAAGGTTGCCGGGCCACAGGCAGAACCTGTTCCCCATCCGCCCTCAGGCCTGCCTCCGTCTTGACCGTTGCATCTGGTCCCTGGGGTTGCACCAGGATCTTCCAAGAGCATTTCACCCAGGACTCAAGACCCAGATGTAAGAAGTGGCTCCCCGCCTACGTGGGTTCTGAAGTGGACTCTGTCACTGGGGCTTGTTGCCTCTTTCTGCCTCTCTCTTCCCACCTGTGAATTGGGAAAATCATTACATCATAGCTCCAACCTTTTCAGAAGGAGAGTGTCACCTCACGCACATGCACATCTGGAAAGTCACCTGACCTTTTAGTCACCTGAGTCAATTGACCTTTTAGCATCCAGTGATGGAGAAAATCCCGAACCACCGAGAGCTGCCCTGAATTCAGCAACACTTGGGAAAGGTGAGCCGAGTGTCAGCTGTACTGATACTCTGTACACTACTTTCCAGACAAGTACTGGAAAACGCTTGTCCCTGTGTGTGTAAAGTCATCTATTTACCTCCAAACCAGGCTCACATGGTGCGGAGCCAGGTCCAGGGCCTCCGCCAGTTCCCTTCTGACCAACCCGGAGGCTGGACACAGTAGGTCCTGACGAAGTCCAGAGGCAACACGGCTGAGTCCAGCTCCAAGGGAGGTCGGTGTTAGGATCAGAGAGTCCATTCAAGTCCCACTTGAAGAAATCCAGGAGAACGATTTCCATGGAACATTTATCAGAAGACTTCAGGCCATCAGCGAGGAGGCTTTGCCTGTGAGATATTGGGAGTTGGAGCTCTTCTGGACAGATGGGACTTGAGAGGCCGGCAGGGCTGTCCCAGGTCCCGCTCTCAGTGTGTTTAGGGCAGAGTGACCGACAAAGACCCAGCAGAGGTCCACAGAGGATGGAGAGGGGCTGGGATGGTGCCCCAGGCCTCCTTCAGGACGCAGCGTCCAACAGGAGACCGAGGATGGAGGTGCCCCTTTCCAGGGCCAGGCGCAGAGCCCTTCCTCGCAGCCCTCTCTGATGTCATAAAGCGGGGTTAATTATCCCCTTTTCACAGATGAAGGGACTGGAGCCCAGAGACACTAAGGGACTTGCCTGAGTCACACAGCGGGTTAGGGTCCTGCCAGGACCAGGTTGCTGGGCCTCCAGACCTGCCTGCTTCCGAAATGCTGCCTCAATTCTGCCATGGAAGAGGGGCCAACTCTTCACAATGTCACCAAGGCCCGGCCCCGAAAAGGGGAGCATGCAGCCCTGGGGCTGACCTGCTAACTGGACAGCCTCAGTGTAGCGAGGTGCCGGCGGGGGGCCTGGGACTGTCCAGGTTAGTGGATTTCCACTGGACGGCCCTGGGATGGGGAGGACTTCTGAGTGAGGTGACTCAGAGCTTCAGCCTTCACTCCCAGCCCACTCCTCGGGCGCCAGGTGCAGGGCGCTGACCTGACTTCCATGCCCCAGCCCCAGCCCTGGGGAGAGGCCAGGGGCCTCTACCTGCCCCTGCCCCCACGCACGATGGGACAAAGGGGCCCCTCAGCCTGGGACAGCCCCTAAGATGACCACTGGAGCTCTGAGGGGACGGGAACCGTGCGTCTTACAGATCTAAACACCAAGCCGGTCTTCCTTCCTTTTCTCATCTCTTTAGTCCACCTCCATCCACAAAGGACTTATGGAGGACTTCACTGGAGGTCCACTGTTTAGGACCCTGCACTCTCACTGCTGAGGGCCCAGGTTCAATTCCTGGCTGGGGAACTAAGATCCAGCAAAGCCACACAGTGAGGCAAAAACAGAACAGAGGTGTGAACACTGAGCCCACAGCCAGTGCCCTTTTCCCTACAAGCTGCTCTTCCCTCTCTGTGCTCTTCACCCCTGAAAGGGGACCAATGAGGGAAGGCTGCTGGGAGGAGGGGTTTGGGCAGAGCCTGGAAGGGAGGAGGAGCGGGGGAGGGAAGGAGGCAGGGAGATTCAAGCAGGGCATTCTAGAGCAAAAACACATGGGCAGGAGAGCATGGGGTGTGCCTGGGACTCGATGAGGGGCTCTTAGAATGGACCGGAAGGAAGAGATTCCAGATGAGGCTGGTGAGGCAGATGGGGCTCTAGTGGGTGGGCAAGGCTGGGCAGGGGTATGGGCAGGAAGTACCCTGTTAGCAGCTGGGCCCAGGCTGTGTGGGAACAGATGAAAGTTGGGCCTCCCTCCCCCCACAGGCGTACCCCTCTGGGATCCAAGGGCCCAAGCCTCCAGGAAGGGAAGCAGGGCGGTGTCTGGGCAGCTGCGCCTGGCATCCTCGGCCTCCCCATGGCTCCAGCCTCCCCATGGCTCCAGCCTCCCTTGTAGGGGTGGGGGCACTGGGGGGCGGGACACTGGGCCCAGCAGGGCTGAAGAGCGTCCCCTGCCCTCTATGAGCTTATCTCTGCCCCTGTGAGACGGGAAGAGCCATGCTGCCTCCGACTGGCAAGCGTTTCACAAAAGATGGACGTATATGAAAGATGGTGACTGGGCTGGGGCCTCCGCCACCGCCGCCCCTCCCGGTGGTTGGGGAGCTGGGCTTAGGAGGCCTTCGGGGTGTGGGAGGAAGAAGGGCCAGGACAGAGTTCTGCAGACTCACCGGCCACCAAGGCCAAGGGCGGCCTGCTGGTGAGGAGAAGGGTGGCTGTGGCCGGACCACCTTTGTGGGCTGGGGCAACGCGGCAGGGGGCAGGGCAGGCAGTGCCCACTGAGGGGCAGCACAGACCACTGGGAAAGGCACCCCTCCCCAAAAGCGGGTGACTGAAAACCCCTGTCCTTGTGGCTACCCGGTGCCCGGTCCTGGGCAGCCAGGTGCCCAGCCAGCTCCCGATGAACAGGCTGCCGGGTGGGGTGGCTGGGAACACGTGTACGTTTCCCACCTCTCGAGAGGCGCGCTCTTCTCCTGGCCCCGGGTCACCACCCAGGTCCTCTCCCCGCCTGGCTCCCTGCAGGCAGCGGCCCTCGCTCAGCCCACCCCCATCTCTCTCTTTTTGGTTTTGGCTGGGCCACATGGCTTGTGGGATCTTCATTCCCGGCCAGGATTTGAATCTGCGCCCCCTGCAGTGGAAGCCCATTGTCTTAACCCCTTGACGACAGGAAAATCCCCACCCCATCTCTTTTGGAGATGCTCCCCCAGCCTTGAATTTTCCATCCCCTAGAACAATCTCCCCCACCTCTCCACTCCCTCTCATCCTCTCCCAGGGCTGGAAATCGAGCGTGGAGCATTGCTGGGCCTCCCCTCCCACTCCCACCCCGCGCCGGCTCCCTGGATTCCCTCAGCATCTCACCTCTCCCCTCCTCCCCAGTGACTCTCACCCCATCACCTGCAGCTGCCTCCCACTGCCCCCCACAGTCTCCAGCGTGGCTCGCAAACCTCCCCCGGACCCCTCGCCGACCTGTTCACTCAGGTGTCAGCCCAACCCTTCCAAGACAGAGCACCCCCATGTGCCTCCGGATCCTGCCGCGATGGCCGAACCCACCCGAACCCCAGCCCCACTCCTGGCAGGCAGGTCTTGCTGCTGTCTCCATAAAGAGCCTTACGGAGAAGGCGCTGGCTGGAGCCTGGGGCTGCACGTCTGAGCTGGGTCCTGGCTCACATCTCCCAGGCTGGGCCACCGCAGGCAGGTCACTGCCCTTCTCTGAGCCTGTTCGGGGTTGACAACGCCTATCTGCCTCACTGCTGGCTGACAACGGGCCTTCAGAACGATCAGAAGGAAAACGCACGTACACGCAGCAGAGGACAACTCACACCATAGAGGGAAAGACTTCAAAAGAGGCACCACATCCGCAAAGGGGGCCCAAGAAAGACCTGAACTCGTCCAGAGGCAAACACCAGCATCATCAGTGAGTCTCCGGCTTGAGAGAGGAGCAGGGGTACGCGAAGCCGCAAAGGCGCACTCGAGGGGAAGAGGGGCCAGCAGCGTTCCTCACTGCGCATCGCGTTCCCCTGCCTGGATCTTGTTCTTTCCCCTTTTTTCCTGTTTTATGCTGGGTCGGTTGCTGCCCGCAGGCTTTCTCCGGTTGCAATGAGCGGAGGCTTCTCTCGTTGCCGAGCACTTTGGCTAGAGGGCTCAGTAGTCATAACATTCGGGCTCTAGAGCACGCAGGCTTCAGTAGCTGTGGTTCAAGCTTAGTCGCTCTGGCATATGGAGTCTTCCCGGACCAGGGATCGAAGCCGTTTCCTCTTGACTACTGGACCACCAGGGAAATCCGAGTGATTTTTTTTTTTTTTAAGGAGAATTCTACAGAGTATAGAGAAGGAAATGGCAACCCACTGCAGTACTCTTGCCTGAAAAGTCCCATGGATGGAGGAGCCTGGTAGGCTACAGTCCATGGGGTCACAAAGAGTCGGACACGACTGAGCGACTTCACTTTCACTTTACACAGAATATAAACACATGAGAGTAAAAGGGTAAACTATCTCTGGGGAGAGCCACAAGGAACTACAATGCTGATGCCCCTGGGGAGCAGAGATGGAGGGATTTATCAGGGGAGACACACGTTCCTGCTACCCCCTTTTATCCTGTGTATGCATTAATCCTCTTTAAAGAATTAGCACATAAGAGAATGGCCCCCTTTCCCTAGAAGTATGGGTTACCTGAGATTCGCACAGATCTGCGGAGAGAATGGAGAGACTGATAAGCACACCCCAAAGCGCTTTATGGACTGCTGGGCCAGTCCAGCCTGGCTGGCTTTGCGATGATTCACGCTGCCTGGATTCCAGTTCTGCCCCGAGTGCTTCTTGGCTGATGACCTTGGCTAACTTAGCCAATCCGTATCTCCTCTCTCACTGTTGTTCGCTTGATCACTTGTCTCCGACTGTGACCCCATGGACTACAGCATGCCGGGCTTCCCTGTCCTTCACCATCTCCACGAGTTTGCTCAGACTCATGTCCATCGAGTCGGTGATGCCACCCAACCATCTCCTCCTCTGTTGCCCCCTTCTCCTCCTACCCTGAGTCTTTTTCAGCAGCAGGGGCTTTTCCAATGAGTCGCCTAAACCCCCGCCAATGCTGTAGGACCACGGTGGGGACTGAATGAGTCAGAGCAGGGCGGGGGGCGGGTGTCACGCCTCACACGTGGTCAGCATGTAATCCACCGTTGCTGTCGTGTTATCATTTTAATCATGTGACACGAGCCGCATGCTGTCAGGGACCGTGAGCCCCTTGAGGAAGGGGCCACGCTGCCACCGGTGCCTGGAGGAAGTGGGGCTCAGAGAAGGTGGACAGGATGCCTGATCGGCCACCTGGATGGATCATGTTCATAGGAAGAGGAGGGAGGTTAGGATTCCCGGGGCAGTGAAGCTGCCCTGCAGGTGCTGGGCACAGCAGGTACCAGTCTGGATGCCAGCTGGGCCTCAACCCCTTCTCCCCACCTCAGCAGAGCTAGGTGGTCCCCACTTTGCTGATCCCACGTTGGGCACCACATCCGGAGCCGAACCCCTCCTTCCTGGTGCTGAGCCCAGCCTGACGGGGAGCCTGCCCACCTCCTCCAGGGAGTAGTTCCAGCAACGGCAGGGGCTCACTGCTGCTGTCCCAGGCCAGGTGTCAGCCCACGGAAATGCGGCTGGCTCACCACCAATTCTGGATGAGCCCCCTTGGGAATGTGGGAAGAGGGCAAGCTGGAAGCAAGACACAGCCCTTGCTTGCCCTGCCCGACCCAGGCCCTCCCACCCCTAATGGACAGAGGGCCTGGCATGCACGTTTGGCCCGTATAGACAGACAGATGGGGGCCCCCTAATAGAAGCCACATGGAAGGTGAGAAAAGGGGGGCCCCCAAAAATCCTCTGCAGCAAGTCCTCTGAGCGGACCTGGCACGCAGGCCTGAGTGGCAGCAGGCAGCCCTGGAAAGGATGGGGAGGGGGCATTAAAGGAATGTATCCTTTGCAGAAGGCAGCTTGGCCCTGGGGGCCAGGGGGCACAGGGAGCCTGCTCACGTTCTCGTCAGCCGACATGGTCCCACAGGGGTGTGAGAGCGGCAGGCACACTGCAGAGGCGCCCCCGAGGGAGCCACCGGCCAGACAGATGCTGGAGGAAGCCTTGGAAAAGACGCGGCCACCGCTGACCTGTGAGCTGGCCCCGAGCGGCGGGAGGCTCCCAGCCCCTCTCCTGTCCTTACCATGTGCCTTCCACTTGCCCTCCCAGCTCTCCAAAGCTGCTTTTAATTTTTCTGTGCTTTCACTGAGATATAGTTACTTTTCAATGCCACAGAAACGGTAGGCGTGCAGTGGGGCGATTCACAAGTTTTCGAGGTTAGCGAGTGAGCTCAGGTATGATACTCCACTCACAGTTATTGTGAAATATTGGCTCTGCTCGCTGTGCCCTACAATGCATCCTTGTAGCTCACTCTTTCATGCGCAGCAGCTTGTGCCTCTTAGCGCCCACCCCTATCCTGCCCCTCCCCCTCCCCTTCTCCCCGTTGGTAACCGCCAGTTTGCTCTCTACATCTGTGTCTGCTTACTCATTGTGACATTCTTTAGCTTGTTGTAGTTTTTAGACTCCACATATAAGTGATATCATCCAGTATGTGTCTTTCCCTGGGTGACTTATTTCACTTTGCATAATGCCCTCCAAGTCCATCCATGTGACTACAAATGGCAAAATTCCGTTCCTTTTCATGGCTGAAGAATATACGCCCCACGTCTTCTTTACCCGTTCATCTGTCGATGGACACTTCAGTTGCTTCCGAATCTAGGCACTTATAAATAATGCTGCTATGAACATTGGGGTGTATGTATCTTTTCCTATTAGAGTTTTTGGGTTGGGGGGATACATATCAAAGAATGGAATTATTGGGTCATATGGTGGTTCTTTTTGGCGTGTGAAACCTCCATCCTGTTTGTCATAGTGGCTGCACCAATATACCTTCTCACCAACAGTGTCCAAGGGTTCCCTTTTCTTCACATCCTCACCATTTGTTATTTGCGTGCTGTTGTTGCTGTTGTGTTTTTGATGATGATCTTTCTGACATGTGTAAAGTGATATCTCAGTGTGGTTTTGCTTAGCATTTCTCTGATGATTAATACCCTTGAGCATCTTTACACGTGCCTGCTGGCCCTCTATATATCTTCTTTGGAAAAATGTCTGTTCGGGTCTCTTGCCCATTTGAGAATTTGTTTTGATATCGAATTGGATGAGCTGTGTATATATGTTGGATATTAGACTTATCAGTTATATTATTTGCAAATATTTTCTCCCATTCAGTAGGTTGTCTTTTCGTTTTGTTGATGGCTGGGACTGGTGCAGTAGGCAGCAGGGATGATGATGATGGTGGGGCTGGGATTAAGATGGCCATAGCAGAAGACACTCCTGAGGGAGAAGGCGCAGGGCCCATGGCTGGAGAAACTGGAGGTGAAAGAAGGGGAGCAGTCCGGAACACCCAGGTTTCTGCTCTGGGTGCCCAGGGGAACAGCAGTACATGGACTGAGCTAGGGATCTGGGGGACAGAGCAGGTTTGGGGGCAGGTGGTGAATTCAGCTCCAGGATCTGAGGTCTGGAAAACATCTAGGTCAGGCCCCCCAACTCCAGCTGAGGCAGGCGAGACCCAGAGAGTGACATGCCCCAGCCCCCACACAGCAAGGTGCTGGCTGTGGCAGGGATGTCGTGCCTCACTTCCTCACTATTGTTTAAACTGTCTCAGGACCAGACGAGAGCCTGGCTTCTCTAAGTGGAACCGGCTCCCCTAAACTGCCCCCAGATGCAGCTCTATCAGGGCACGCGGCTGGTTCACTGTCGCATCTAGGTGACAGCATGTGAGGTCTGTGGCACCAGCCTCTCCCCTTCGGTCTCCCGTCTAAGTACTAACCAGGCCTGACCCTGCTTAGCTTCCAAGATCAGACACAATCAAGCGCGCTCAGGCTGGTGTGACTGTAGACTCCCCTTGGGTCTGTATTTGAAAATAGCCAGAAGAAGAGTTCCATCCAGACACGTCTTGTGCATGAACAAATATCCTATTGTTTAACCCAGTGATGCCCTCTGTAGGCTCTCTGGGGTTGGACTCTGAATTTCTTGGTCTTTTTTGTCCTTCTGTCTGGCTTGGGAACTGAGCTGCTTTGGGAATCCTGCATTAGCAGCATCCTCTATTTAGAGACAGTGGGCTGAGTGTTCACACTGTCTGTCCTGAACTAACTTAGCTGGCCTGGTGCCAAATAACCCAAGGCTGTCTCTAGAATGGGCTCCAGCTGGGGGTCAGTCAGAGGCCCCAGCTGATTGAATCCGACATCAAACAAAGCCCAGGACCACCCACAACCACACGCACACACACACACACACACATGCACACACAGGCATAGCTGTGCTGGGCGCCGGAGAAGCTCTGTCCAAAAACCCCTAAGGACTCTGAGATCCAGGGACCCAGCCCATGCTCAAGTCCCTTTACCATTATCCCAGTGGTCATCCAGCCTTGCTTGAACGCCTCTGCCAATGGGGATCTTCCTGGTTGGTAAAGGAAGCTTCTTTCCCAGGAGGAAGATCTATTAGCAGCCACCTCCCCAGAATAGAGCCACTCCTTCCACCTGGGGACAAGCTTGCACAGTCAGGTACCTGGTGTCTCAGTCCCTGTCTGGGTGGGTCTCCTGAACCTGTTCCAGGTGGTCAGTGCCCCTCCAAGATGCAGGACCCAGCACAGAAATTCCTACTCCTGGGACAGCCACAGGGCTGACTTTCACCTTCTTCATTACAGACACTCTGCTTCTTTTAATGTGGCTCAGGTCTCATTAGCCTTTTGGCAGACCTTATCATATTGATATTTCACGGGCAGTTTCCAGTCATTTAAATGCCAGATCCTTGTCAGGAAGGCTGCTCTGTACCATGCCTCTTTCATCTTCTACTTGGGCAGCTTTTCCCCCCTTAAAGTCTAGAACTCCTTCCCTAGTGGCTCAGATGGTAAAGAACCTGCCTGCAATGCAGGAGAGCCAGATTCAATCCCTGGGTCAGAAAGATCCCCTGAAGAAGGGAATGGCTACCTACTCCAGTATTCTTACCTGGAGAGAGGACCCTGGTGGGCTACAGTCCATAAGGTTGCAAAGAGTTGGACACGACCGACTGACTAACACACACAAAGTCAAGGACATTACGGTCCAACAAAAATGTAAGACAAGCTTGCTGTGTTACTTCTAATTTTCTGGCCACACTGAAAAAGTAAAAAGAAAGAGGAAAGATTATTTTAATAATGTATTTTATTTACCACAATGTATCTAAAATATGATCACTTCAACTTGCAATCAATATAAACAAATATTCTTAAGAGATTTTATTCTTTCTTTCCCTAAGCTTTCTAAACCTTTTTCTATTAAAAAAAAAACCAACTCAATTAGGATATTAAATTTTCAGCAAAATACAATCCTACCAAAGCAATAAAGTGGAGCTTAATGAGGAAAGAGTTTCCACTGCTTTTCACTAGCTGTATTTTAAGTGCTCAGAAGCACAAGTGGCTGGTGGCAATCACATAACAGAACGCAGGTCTAGAATTCAAAGTAGAAATTGACATCTCCCAGCACGCACTGCCTCCCAGACCCCTGGTGTCTCTGAGAGGCATGAGCAGGTGGCTGCCCCCAGGGAGCCCACCATCCACAGAGGAAAACACACGCAGGAGTGATGGGCTGGAGGAGGGTCGAGGTGGGCTGGGCGGGTGGGCAGCTAGGGCAGCCAGTGTGGGTTCAGAAGGGTGGGTGTCATAGACCAGCCGTCCCGGGGCTTAGAGGCTGAGTGAGGATTCCCCTAGCAAGGAAAGGGGGTGGACACAGAAGGAAGAACAGGAGCAAAGGCCCTGGGGCAGGGAGGAGAAGGGAGGGTGAGACTCCAGTGCAGCCCGTGGAGCAGGAGAGGGACGGGCCGCTGCAGGCCTGGAGAGCAGGTTGAGTGTCTGTGTATCGAGGCTTCAGGAATTGGATCCTGCAAACCGCGGGTGTGGCTGCCTGGGGTCCCCCAGAGGCAGTCACCCTGAGGCCGGTCTCAGGCACAAAGGAGGAGGCTGTGCTGATAGCTCCTGCCCCCACCCCCAGTGTCTCTGGGTAACGGGGCAGGCCCGCCCTGTCTCAGGGCTGTTTCTAGGGACAGAGTCCTGCCAGAAACTCCATCCCAGCACGTCTTGTGTTACCCAAGGCTCTTCATGTGGGGGCAGCTATCTGCATCCTGGTGTCTCAGATGACTGCGTCCTCCACCTCTATGCCCTGCCAACTGGGGCAGTCCAGGTGCTTCTGGTTCCACTCAGCTGCCTTTTCTTCCAGAAAGTGGGCCGGCTGTTCCAAAGGCCCACCTGGGAAGGCCTTCCTCCCTCCAACGTCCACAGCCATCGTGACCAGCATTCAGAGTTACTTGGTGTCTGCAGCCGGGACGCCTCCTTGTTGGATGTTCTAGAAGCAGGCGTGTCTTCTCAAGGCTGGCCTTGCCCCCCTCCTCCCTCTGCAGCTCTCCTCGAAGTTTCTTCAAGGGGAAGCCTGTTGCCAGGATAAAAATGCCCTCAGATCGCTTTAAATAGATATGAGGGCTTTTTAAAAGTAAAATTAAGTGTATCTGTGGGCCAACCTCCATTTAGAAACACACATTCCAGGTCACCATAGACTGTCCTTGGAAGGAAAGCCATGGCAAACCTGGATGGCGTACTGACAAGCAGAGACACCACTTTGCCAGCAATGATCAGTACAGTCAAAGGTAGGGTTTGCCTAGCAGTCATGTACAGACTGGTTTTCATTCTGTCTGCCCTCTGATGAGGATAAGAGGCATGTGGAAGCTTCCTGATGGGAGGGACTGGCTGTGGGGAAAATTGGGTCTTGTTCTGGTGGGCGGGGCCGTGCTCAGTAAACTTTAATCCAATTTTCTGCTGATGGGCAGGGCTGTGTCCCCTCTCCTGCCATGAGGGGTAATGGGGTGATAGCAACCTCCTTCAGGAGGACTTACACCAGCACGCAGTGGCTCCCAGGACCGTTGTAGCCAGTGCCCCTGACCCCGTAGCAGGCCACTGGTAACCCAAGCTTCCACCAGAGATCCAGGTCACTCATGGGTAAACCTGCCTCAGTCTTGTGTGGGGTCACTGCTCCAGTCTCCTGGGTCCTGGTACACACCAGGTTTTGTCTGTGCCCTCCAAGAGTCTCTTTCTCCCAGTTCTGTGGAAGTTCTCCATGCCTCCGCAGGACACACTCAAACACTCAAAGGCAGGTCTGGCTCAGGCTCTTGTGGAGGTCACTGCTCCTTGCCCTGGGCCCTGGTGTGCACAAGGTTTTGCATCCTCTGAGCATCTCCGTGGTGTTGGAGAAGACTCTTGAGAGTCCCTTGGACTGCAAGGAAATCCAACCAGTCCTTCCTAAAGGAAATCAATCCTGAATATTCATTGTAAGGACTGATGCTGAAGCTGAAGCGCCAATACTTTGGCCACCTGATGCGAAGAGCCGACTGATTGTAAAAGACCCTGATGCCGGGAAAGATTGAAGGCAGGAGGAGAAGGGGATGACAGAGGATGAGATGGTCGGATAGCATCACTGACTCAGTGGACATGAGTTTGAGCAGGCTCTGGGAGATGGGGAAGAACAGGGAAGCCTGGGGTGCTGCAGTCCATGAGGTTGCAAAGAATTGGAGATGACTTAGCAACTGAACAATAACAAGAGCAGACTGTCACAGTTTTTAAAATTGGACTTCCAGCTGAGTGGGGCACATCAGAAGCACCTGGGGTCCTTTCTCCAAGCCACGTGGCCCCAGTGTTCCTGCCACCTCTCAACACACAGTTTCTGAAATATCTGTCCCCTCCTCAATCTAGGCCCTGGCCCTGTCACCTGTGAGCTGATGGCTGGCACCAGGGTGAGCTCTGCAGTCACGCAGAGGAAGAAGGTTAGGGGCCAGCATTTGCAGAGATTCACAGAGATTCACGGAGATTCATGGAGAGTCACAGGAGAGAGGAAAGGGCCAGTGATAATGGTGGTGGGGGTGGAGGGTAGGGCTGGTCTGAGGGTCTGTGGGAGGTGGGCTGGGCTGAAGGCTGTGGGGACTGGGGCCAGCTGGGGTGGCAGCTGGATGTGGGGTCCTAGCTCCACAAGCCAGACCCTCCTGTTGTGAACATCAGCCTGAGGGAAGCGGTTCCTCCCGGCACGGTCCTGTCCTCATGTTGCTGCTCCGCCCTCTGCTTGGTCCCAGAGGAGCGAGCCCTGCTGTGGGTCTGGCTCCTGGTATACAGAGCAAGGCTTGCAGCAGGCTGTCCTAGTGGGCAAGAAAGTCTGGCAACAAGGCCCTTGGTGAGGCCACGACTGGGGCCAGAGTGAACGCCCCTTACTCACTCCTTCATCAAAGTCACCGAGTCCCCTTGACCTGCCCCAGGGCCTGCGCTGGGCACTGGGGACAAGATGTGGGTCAGCTCACCTGTGTCCCTGCTTCTGGGGGGGGAGCGGGGTTACTGAGATGTGCACGTGTAAATAAATCAAAGTCACCTCTTCTCAGAAGCCCTCTCTGACTCCCTTTCCACCTCCCCAACGGAGGCGACCTTTGTCTCAGTGAAGAAGGAATTTGACTGCCTAGGTTCAAGCCCCGACTCCACCTCCTGCTGGCCGTGGGCCCTGGGCCAGCTACTCCACCTCTGAGCCTCGATCTCCTCACCTGTAAGAGAAGGTGACAATATTACTTACCCCACAGAGCTATTGCCAGCATGAAACCAAATCCAGGTACAACTCCTCACATAGTGAAGTCACTCAGTCGTGTCCGACTCTTTGCGACCCCGTGGACTGTAGTCTACCAGGCTCCTCTGTCCATGGGATTTTCCAGCCAATAGTCCTGGAGTGGGTGCCGTTTCCTTCTCCACAACTCCTCGCCTGGGGGCCGTCAGATAGCATGTTCCCGATAGTACTAGCTATTATCATTGTTGCTGTTATGAAAATCACTATCGCCCTGTTTTTCTCTCTGCTATAGGACTTCCTAGCTTTGATTATTCACGTGTATGTCTTGGTGTCTAAGCGTCCAGAGAGCAGGGACCATGAATCATTCACTTCTGCATTCCCAGGAAATTTCCTGGAAAACAATAAAGCTAGGCGTAGGAACGAGGCGATCGACAGGTATACACCACTAAGGGTAAAATGGATCACCAACGAGAGCCTATTGTGTAGCACAGGGGACTCTGCTCAGAGCTCTGTGGTGACCTAAATGGGAAGGAAATCCAAAAAAGATAGGGCATACGTATGCACATAGCGGATTCACTTTGCTGTAGAGACTGATGCGAGAATGGAAAGGAACTATGTGTGTGCTCACTCACTCGGCCGTGTCCGACCCTTTGCGACCACACGGACGGTAGCCCTCCGGGCTCCTCTGTCCGTGGGATTTTCCCGGCAAAGATACTCGAGTCAGTTGCCACTTCCTCCTCCAGGGGATCTTCTTGACCCAAGTCTCCTGCATCTCCTGCATTGGCAGGCAGAGTCTTTTCCACTGAGCCACCTGGGGAAGCATCCATAGTCCGGTAAAAACTAATAGAAAAAAAAAATTAAAGATAATGAAAATAAATTAAAAAATAAAATGATTCTCTACAGTGCTGAAAAAAGAAAACATACCCAGCAGCAGCAATGATGACCGTCACACCAGTTACCATTTCTTGAGCGTTTGCTCCCTGCCGGACACTGATGGGGGTGCTCCAGGGGGACTTGTGTTCATCTCGGTGACCCTCCCAGGGAGGGTCTGTGTCTCAGCCCTGACCCAGGTACTTAAGACTCCCGTGCCATCTACAAACCAGAGCAGGTCCAGGGGAAGGGGGCCTGTGAGGAGGCCTGGGTCCTGATCAGCCCCCGTGCGCCCCCAAGAGATGACGGGACTCTGCCCCTCTGGGTGCCGCCCCATCCGGGTGTCAGGGCCCTTGCTGACACAGAGGGCACAGGGTGGAGCAGCAGGTCTGTCCTGCTGAACCCCCCCCCCCCTTGCTTCTTCACAGGTCCCAGATCTGGAGCCTCACCTAATGGATGACATTTGGGGCCCATGGGGGCCCCCTCCACACCCGAACCTGGGAACGGCCACTTGCACGTGGAAGGCAGTGAGGCGCCACCAGGGGCCCTCAGAGGGGCTCCGGGAAGCCCTCGGAGAAGGTGCTGGGGTGGGGCAGGGCCCACCTGCGCTGGCCTTTCTCTGCTCCTGCCCTTGGCAGGCTTTTGCTCCATGTCAGCCTCCAGGCACAGATGGGGCAGCGGGGTCTTCATCCTCTTGGGGTCTCAGACGCTTGATAAGAGTGTAAAGAAAGCCCTGAGCCCTGTGCACAGACTCACCCGCGGGGGCCACAGTGTCAGGGACCCCAAGGCCCACCTGCAGCGCCAGCTTAGAACCTGTCTGTGGCCGGTCAGCAGGCTCTCACCGGAGAAATGCAAAATTACGGGTGTCTCCTCAGCGTGTATGTAAAGAGCAGCTAAGACCTCCTGGTTTCCAGAGTGGTGTCTCCGCATAAGGTACGTGGACAGAGTGCTCTTTTGAGAGGGAAATGTCCAGAAGCGTTGAATTGAGTGTGCTCCCCTTGCCCAGCTGAACGTCCTGCACTAGTTCCTGAGATGAACAAGCAGGGGTTCACTTCTCAGGGGATTGAGGGGCACCAACGAGCTGGTGTCTCTTGTTCAACACAAAGCTGAGGTACCTAATGAGCCACAGAGTGTTCAGACTCCATCATCTTCCCACCAAATTCCAGATTCGGGGCATCTTCTGTCTCTGAGCTTTGCGCTGAGTTGAACACTGAGCCTCCAGGTGCTGAGCACATGCCCATTTTACAGATGCAGAAACTGAGGCTCAGCAAGGCTATGCCTTCCCCTGAGCTGGTGACCTGGGCTCCTCCCTCCAAAACCAATCTCTGAGTCAGGGTCCCCCCCTGCTTTGTGTTCTGACATCTAGAAAACTGCAGCCAAACCTTGCCCCTCTCCCAGGAGGGGCATCATCCCCTTCCCCCTCCAGCTGCTCCCCTGCTCCAGCGAGGCTCCAGCCCCATGACCCTACGGCCTTGCCACGACCCACAGCTCCTTTCAGGTCCTCACTTTTCACCTTCCTCAGCTTATATTCTGTGGTGCTCCAATGGCTCAGTGCTAGAGAATCCGCCTGCAGTGCAGGAGACTCAAAAGATGTGAGTTCGATCCCTGGGTTGGGAAGATCTTCTGGAGGAGGAAATGGCAACCCATTCCAGTTTTGTTCAGAAAAGCCCACGGACAGAGGGCCCTGGCAGGCTACAGTCCATGGGGTCACAAAGAGTCAGCATGGACACACATCCTTAATCTGGGATCTAGGAACAAGGTCCACATGTGTGCAGAAGACACCACCCTTATGCCAGGAAGCGAAGAGGAACTGAAGAGCCTCTTGATGAAGGTGAAAGAGGAGAGTGGGAAACCTGGCTTAAAACTCAGCATTCAAAAAACTGAGATCATGGCATCCGGTCCCCTCACTTCATGGCAAATAGGTGAGGAAACAATGGAAACAGTGAGAGACTTTTTATTTTCTTGGGCTCCAAAATCACTGCAGATGGTGACTGCAGCCATGAAATTAAAAGACGCTTGCTCCTTGGAAGAAAAGCTATGACCAGCCTAGACAGAATATTAACAAGCAGAGACATTATTTTGCTGACAAACGTCCGTCTAGTCAAAGCTCTGGTTTTTCCAGTAGTCATGTACAAATGTGAGAGTTGGACTGTGAAGAAAGCTGAGCACCGAAGAATTGATGCTTTTGAACTGTGGTGTAGGAGAAGACTCTTGAGAGTCCCTTGGAAAGCAAGGAGATCCAACCAATCCATCCTAAAGGAGATCAGTCCTGGATATTCATTGGAAGGACTGATGCTGAAGCTGAAGCGCCGATACTTTGGCCATCTGATGCGAAGAACTGACTCATTGGAAAAGACCTTGATGCGGGGAAAGATTGAAGGCAGGAGGAGAAGGGGACGACAGAGGATGAGATGGTTGGCACATGAGTTTGAGCAAGCTCTGGGAGTTGGTAGATGGACAGGGAGGCCTGTCGTGCTGCCATCCATGGGGTTGCAAAGAGTCGGACAGGACTGAGAGACTGAACTGAACTGAACTGTGTGCAGTCCAAAGGGTCGCAGGGTCACAAAGAGTCAGACACGACTGAACGACTAAGCATGTGCTCATTAAAAAGATAAACTGAAGCATATAAAAAATGTTGAGTTTTTTGAGCAAAAATCGATTCAACCTGGGCAGTGCCAAATGGGGAGTGGTTAGGAGCACACCACCCACACGGAGGCAAAGCTTCGCCAGCAGGAGAGTCCTGGGTGGGCTGCGTCCTGGGTGAGCCTTATATGGGAGGCCCCCGGGTGCTGTGGGGTTGGCTGTCCTCAGACTGCCATCTCTTCACCTAGCAGTCTTTCCGGCTTAGATGGGTGTAGATGCAGCTGCTGAATCTGATCTAAGTGAACCTGCTGGCTCCCTTTCAACAAGGAGGCTGGGGTCTCCCTGGCTCAGCATGGCCACACAGAACCTGCACCCTGTCTCACCTCTACTCTCAGTCCCTACAACCCACCGCCTCCTCCTCACACTCATCAGTGGCCTGGCTCTTGCCAGAAAGAGTGCAGTCCCTTCCCACGTTGACAGCACTCACACCTGTCCCCACGGTGCCCGACCCCATCACAGAAGTTGAGTGCTTCCCGGCAACTGCCCATTTCAAAGGCAATAGCTCCCTTGGGACCTTCCACCTCCCACCAGCTCCTCTTCTGTAAGCCCTGCCTCCAGCCTCCCCGCTGGCAGCTTCTGCAACACCCTCACCTCTCTGCTTGAGCTCCTGGCAGGCAACTCCCTCCCCCACCCCCTGCTCTATCTTGCGGCCTGGGGAGGTTTGTGAGGACTTGAATTTGCCAGACTTTCCAGTGCAGCTGAACTGAGTCTCCCTCTGGCTCCTTCCCTCCCATTCCCTCAAGGCTGATCCTTCTTATCAGACCTGTTGTTAAAGCACTAATGTTCCAAGAAGTTTCCCCTGGCCACCCCACAATGACTTCCTCTTATTGTAAGGACAGCTTTTTTTTTTCTGTTTAACTTATTTGATTGAAGTACAGTTGATATACCATGTTGTGTTAATTTCTGTTGTACAGCCAAGTGATTCAGTTATACATATGTATACATTCTCTTTCATATTCTTTTCCAACTGTGGTTTGTCACAGGATATTGACTATAGGTCCCCATGCTATACAGTAGAACCTTGTGGGTTATCTATTTTATGATAGTTAATATACAGTTTATATAGTTGGAGAAGGAAATGGTAACCCATTTCAGTATTCTCGTCTGGGGAATCCTATGGACAGAGGAGCCTGGCAGGCTATAATTTCAGTTTAGTTCAGTCACTTAGTGGTGTCTGACTCCTTGTGACCCCATGAACGCCAGGCCTCCCTGTCCATCACCAACTCCTGGAGTTTACTCATACTCTGCAATGGCAACCCACTCTGGTACTCTTGCCTGGAAAATCCCATGGATGGAGGAGCCTGGTGGGCTGCAGTCCATGGGGTCGCTGAGTCAGACATGACTGAGCGACTTCACTTTCACTTTTCACTTTCATGCTTTGGAGAAGGAAATAGTAACCCACTCCAGTGTTCTTGCCTGGAGAATCCCAGGGACTGGAGAGCCTGGTGGGCTGCTGTCTATTGGGCTGTACAGAGTCGGACTAGACTGAAGCGACTTAGAAGCAGCAGCAGCAGCGTGTCCATTGAGTCGGTGATGTCATCCAACCATCTCATCCTCTGTCATCCCTTTCTCCTCCTGCCCTCAATCTTTCCCAGTATCAGGGTCTTTTCAAATGAGTCAGCACTTCGCATCAGGTGGCCAAAGTATTGGAATTTCAGCTTCAGCATCAGTCCTTCCAATGAACACCCAGGACTGATCTCCTTTAGGATGGACTGGTTAGATCTCCTTGCAGTCCAAGGGACTCTCAAGAGTCTTCTCCAACACCACACTTCAAAAGCATCAGTTTTTCAGTGCTCAGCTTTCTTTATAGTCCAACTCTCACATCCATACATGACCACTGGAAAAACCATAGACTTGACTAGACAAACTTTTGTTGGCAAAGTAATGTCTCTGCTTTTTAATATGCTATCTAGGTTAGTCATAACTTTCCCTCCAAGGAGCAAGCGTCTTTTAATTTCATGGCTGCAATCACCATCTGCAGCGATTTTGGAGCTCAGAAAAATAGTCAGCCACCATTTCCACTGTTTCCCCATCTATTTCCCATGAAGTGATGGGACCAGATGCCATGATCTTAGTTTTCTGAATGTTGAGCTTTAAGCCAACTTTTTTACTCTCCTCTTTCACTTTCGTCAAGAAGCTCTTTAGTTCTTCACTTTCTGCCTTAAGGGTGGTATCATCTGCATATCTGAGGTTATTGATATTTCTCCTGGCAATCTTGATTCCAACCTGTGCTTCATCCAGCTCAGCGTTTCTCATGATGTACTCTACATATAAGTTAAATAAGCAGGGTGACAATATACAGCTTTGACGTACTCCTTTTCCTATTTGGAACCAGTCTGTTGTTCCATGTCCAGTTCTACCTGTTGCTTCCTTACCTGCATACAGGTTTTTCAAGAGGCAGGTTAGGTGGTCTGGTATTCCCATCTCTCTCAGAATTTTCCACAATTTATTGTGATCCACACAGTCAAAGGCTTTGGCATAGTCCATTAAGCAGAAATAGATGTTTTTCTGGAACTCTCTTGCTTTTTCGATGATCCAGCGGATGTTGGCAGTTCGATCGATCTCTGGTTCCTCTGCCTTTTCTAAAACCAGCTTGAACATCTGGAAGTTCACAGTTCACGTGTTGCTGAAGGATGGCTTTGAGAATTTGAAGCATTACTTTACTAGCATGTCAGATCAGTGCAATTGTGCGGTAATTTGAGCATTCTTTGGCATTGCCTTTCTTAGGCATTGGAATGAAAACTGACCTTTTGCAGTCCTGTGGCCACTGCTAAGTTTTCCAAATTTGCTGGCATATTGAGTGCAGCAGTTTCACAGCATCATCTTTTAGGATTTGAAACAGCTCAACTGGAATTTCATCACCTCCACTAGCTTTGTTCGTAGAGATGCTTTCTAAGGCCCACTTGACTTCACATTCCAGGATGTCTGGCTCTAGGTGAGTGATCACACCATCGTGATTATCTGGGTCGTGAAGATCTTTTTTTGTACAGTTCTTCTGTGTATTCTTGCCACCTCTTCATAATATTTTCTGCTTCTGTTAGGTCCATACCATTTCTGTCCTTTATTGAGCCCATCTTTGCATGAAATGCTCCCTTGGTATCTCTGATTTTCCTGAAGAGATCTCTAGTCTTTCCCATTCTGTTGTTTTCCTCTATTTCTTTGCATTGATCACCGAGGAAGGCTTTCTTATCTCTCCTTGCTATTTTTAATAATTTATGGCTATAATTTACGGGGTCACAAAGAGTCAGACACAACTTCGTGACTGAACAACAACAAGAATCCCAAGCTCTTAACTGGCCCCCTCACGCCCTTTGCCCCTTTGGTAACCATAAGTGTGTCTTCCACGTCTGTGAGTCTGTTTCTGTTTTGTATACAAGTTCATTTGCATCATATTTTAGATTCCATGTAGAAGTGAGATCCTATGGGATTTGTCTTTCTTTGTCTGACTTCACTTAGTGTGATACTCTCTAGGTCCATCCGTGTTGCTGCAAATGGCATTGTTTCATTCTTTTTTAATGGCTGAGTAATATTCCATTGCCTATATATACAGCACATCTGTATCGGTTGGTTTCATGTTTTGCATGAGCAAAGTTTCTGTCTGCATTCCCCCACTGGAGACTAAATATAGGAACATACAATAGCCAGACCATGTATAAAAAGAGAATTCTGACACACAATGTGTAGCAACCAGCCAAGGAAACCAACCCACCGTCTGAAGTAACTGGCCCCAGATGCCCGCCACAAGGTGAGTCAGACTTGTAGGCGGTCAGATCACTATCGCTAGCAACCGGTCCAGGAAGCCAAACAATAACCCGGTGACAACCATCCTCACAAGACCAGGATCTGACTGCAGGCAGAGCCTTTGCCGTCTGAGCCACCAGGGAAGCCCTAATCACTGACAGCTTCCCCAGTTTTTGTCTTGCTTCCAACTTAGTACCAGAGAAAGTCAAACACGCTTCAGGGCAGTTCAGTCCAGTTGCTCAGTCGTGCCTGACTCTTTGCGACCCCATGGACCGCAGTATGCCAGGCCTCCCTGTCGAACACCAACTCCCGGAGTCCACTCAAACTCATGTCCATTGAGTTGAGGATGTCATCCAACCATCTCATCCTCTGTCATCCCCTTCTCTGCTTGCCTTCAGTCTTTCCTACCATCAGGGTCTTTTCCAATGAGTCAGTTCTTTGCCTCAGGTGGCCAAAGTATTAGAGTTTCAGTTTCAACATCAGTCTGTCCAGTGAATATTCAGGACTGATTTCCTTTATATTGGATCTTAAAATTGGTTAAACTAGGAAATTTTACATTCAGTATATTTTACCGTGATTGAAAAAAAAAAAAAAGAAGGTCTTCCCTGATGACCCAGTGGCTAAGACTCTGCCCTCCCCATGCAGTGCACTGAGGTTTGATCCCTCATCAGAGAACTAAACCCCACAGGCTATTAATACAACTGAGAGTTCAAGTGCCTCAACTTGCCTCACATGCCTCAACTAAGCGTTCGCACACTGCAGCTAAAGATCCCTTTGATGCTGCATTGAAGACCAGGTGCTGCAAAATGAATAAATAAATCTTAAAAAAAAAACCCCTGCAACCTTGTGTGATACGTGCTTCTGTTTAAAGACACCTTGTATGATGCACATATGATTCATTAATATGGAACTGTACCTGGTGCCATTCCTAAGCTCATCTGACACGTCCATTGTCTCCACAATGAAGGCCAGCACAGCCTTCTTGAGCTTGGCTGCACCAGATGGCCCTCAGCTCTACCCTTGGGGACCATTTTAAGCTGCAAAATCGCTACCGAAAGGCACCAAAATGTGAAACAAATCAGTAAACCGATGACAGAAAGGACGCTAGTTTATAGCAGGGACTGAGACAGGAGGCACAGCTGCTCAGCCACAGCTGGGAACGGCAGGTATGGGGCAACTTGAACGTTGTGGCTGCTCTGCAGATATCCATGAACGGCCAGAAAAAGAGCTGTTAGCATTAATCGGGATTTATAAATATGCTCTAGTGAGTTCTAGGCGAGTTTGTGAATACAGAACCATAAACAGTGAGGACGGCTGAGTGTTTCTTTCCTTTCTGAGCTGGTCTCTCATTCTCTGTGACTTTCTCACTTGTCTCCCAGCCAGTGGTTTGGCTGTTTCCTGCCCAATAAGATGAACAATCCTAGGACTGTTCCTGCTGAAGATTTATAGGCCAGGCAGACCTAACCCTGACATTTGCAAGTGCCATGGGTTTAACCCACTGTCCCAGTTTGTCTGGGACCAAAAGTCTTCCCAGGATGTAGGACTTTCAAGTGCCCAAACCAGGGAAGTCCCTGGCAAACTGAGCTGAGTTGGGCTTTATATACATATGTGTGTGTGTGTGTGTGTGAAAAAGATCTAAAGTTTTTAAGTCTAAATTATTTAATATGGCTGAAAGTTGAAACCTTAGTCAATACTTTTATCAAGATAAAACTATAAGTTTTATAAGTAAAACTATAAAACTATAAGTTTTATAACTATAAGTAAGCACAACTCTACTGTTCCATTCTCACCTAGCTGCCAAAGTAAAGAGTAATAGGTTTCATGCCTCACAGTCAGGCCAGTGAACTAACCAGCTCAATAGCAACAGGTATTTCTTAATACCACAAAGTGTTCCTCAGTCTTTGGGTACAGTTACTGCCAAAACAGCCCACATTTGATCACGATACCACGATGTTTAGGACATGAAGTTGAGCAGGGAATGGACACTTGCTATTTCTGGGTAACACCACTGTGCGCCATGTACCTGAATTGGCCCCAGACTACCAGACAGAGCTTTGATCTGGTCATTCCTAAATGCTTTGACTGGCAGTCAGATTCTTGTTCTGCGAGCTGTTCTAGCAAGTTATAACAGGGAGTGGTGGGACTCTGGTGACGCGATGCGCCACTGGCGTCTGTAGTGGGGCCAGTCTTGTGGACTGAGCCCTTCACCCATGGAGACTGTGTTAACTCTGGGAAACAAGCGTCGGAACTGAACGGAATGTTGGACACCTAGCTGGTGCTTCTGAGGGTTGTTGAAGCGGTGTTGGAAAAGTTGTCAACATAATTGATGTCAGAAGCTTGGTGGGGAAAAACAGCATGAAAGTGTTATTCACTCAGTTGTGTCTGACTCTTTGTAACCCCATGGAATGTAACCCACCAGGCTCCTCTGACCGTAGCACTCTCCAGGCAAGAACACTGGAGTGGGTAGCCATTCCCTTCTCCAGGGGATCTTCCTGATCTAGGGATCAAACGCAGGTTTCCTGCCTTGGCAGGCAGATTGCTTACTGTCTGAGCCACCAGGGAACCCCATAAAACAGCTTAATCCCAGGACTTCCCACAAAGTATTAACATAGGTTAACACTGTACCACCTCTGCAGGATGCAAGGGTTCAGTCCCTGGTTAAGGAACTAATATTCTGCAAGCCTTGCAGTGTGGCCAACAAAACCCCCCAAAAACAAAAACTGCCTACCCTCACATGGTTAAGGAAACTAAGCTAAGAAGTAAAAAATGCCTGCAAAAATCTAACTCTGCTAATGAGTGGCGAAGCCTGCATTGGGGCTCAGCCATCCCTGGTGGCTCAAACGATAAAGAGTGTCTGCAATGCAGGACATCTGGGTTCGATCCCTGGGTCGGGAAGATCCCCTGGAGGAGGAAATGGCAACCCACTTCCGTATTCTTGCCTGGAGAGTTCCATGGACAGAGGAGCCTGGCGGGCTACAGTCCATGAGGCTGCAAAGAGTCGGACACAACTGAAGCGAGTCACACAACACGGATCCCATATCACAGCTCACAGCCTGCCCTGCGGGAGCACTGGGCAAGGGGCTGAGAAAGCCAGGACCAGGGACCCCTGCTCAGACCTTTCTTCTCTTTGTTTGGGCACAAGTGTGTCCACTTGCTATCCATGAAATGCAGAGTCACTCTCAGCCCTGCTCCTTTCCCACCTTTATCCGGTTCACACCAGGAGCACAGATGTCCCTGGCAGCTGCCATGATTGTGTGTCTGTGGACTGGAAGAGAAGGCAAAGGCCAGTGGCTGTTGGCAGGACGACTCACCGGGAACCTGCATTCCGAGCCTCTAATTTTAGTCCTAAGAGCAGCTACGCAGCACAGGAGGGCTGGCGGGGGCAGAAGTCCCTGGTAAGGGGCAGGAGTCGTCGAGAGATTGTGGACCCAGCGGACCCTGCCAACAGCCTCCATTTTCCCACCCAGAAATTTCATTTCTGTCCCAGCCCTGAGTGTAGGGTGGGTGTGGAGAGCAGTTAGTCGGGGCAGGCCCGTGAGTTTTGCCCCACCCTCACCCTAACCAAGCCAACGTGGTCCAGGACAAACAGAGGGACCAGCCCTTTCCTTGCGCTGGACTTCCATCAGTGAAGTGTCTGTGCGAGGTTGCTGTTGGTCCAGGTGGTCACTCCGGTCTGCTCCCACATCCTGGGGTCTGGTCCATAGAGACAAGACAGAATGGCTCACCCTGGGGTCTGCAGTCCCTGAAGCACCCCAGCCTCAGCCTCTGCTCAGATCCTGGCACGCCCCTCCCCCATACCTCCAGGCACAGGCTCAGCTGGAGCAGGGGATGACTCAGACTTGGGAAACTCTGTGGGTGGGGGGTCATGCGTAACCGATGTGGCCAGGCCATAGGTGACATTCGGAATCCTGGCAGCATCTCCACCAGTGGTTTTACAGATGAGGATTACACAGAGGGGGAGGTCTGATCCCAAGGCCCACACTCTACACCCAACATGGGCTTGGTGGAGCGGGGAGGGGGTGCCCCTGTCCACAAAACAGTGGGTGGGATGGCCCAGTAACCTGGTTGCTGGCTGTGCAACTCTGGGCAAAAGCCTAACCTCCCTTTGTGGGCTGCTGTGGGAATTCTCCATGCAGTGCAGTCACAGAGCCCAAGGGGATCCCGGGCACTTCCTAAAGGGTACAAGGAATAACCCAGGCCTGAGCCTCTGGAACCCCGCGATCCTGCACGGCCCACCCCACCCCCCCAAGCACCTGTTATGTACAATTTTGACTTAGAAGTGAATTTTTGAAAGGGACCTTCGTGTCATTATCATTTAATGAAAAATCTCCACCATTTGCTGTGAACTGAAGACATCATGCAAAAACTTGAAGGAAGTCAAAAACATGAAATTCCATTTAGATCCTGGTGCCTACTGCAAGCTTGCTTCCTCCTGTAAAAAGGTAAATGAATACACTGTCAGAAGGATATTAAGAACCTAAGTGGCGGACTCCCATGGTGGCTCAGTGGATAAGAATCTGCCCACTAACACAGGCCACAGGAGTTACATCCCTGGTCCAGGAAGATTCCACCCGGTGCGGAGCAACTAAGCCCCTGGGTCCCAATGACTGAAACCCAGGCGTCCTAAAAGCCCACGCGCCGCAACTCCTGAGCCTGAGTGTTGCAACTGCTGAAGCCGGTGTGCCTAGGGCCTGCGCGCGCAGAAACCCATGCTCTGCAGTGAAGAGGTCCCCTGGGGCAGCAAAGAAGACACGGGGCTACCGAAATTGAAAGAAAAAAATTTTTTTTTTTTAATTTAAACAAAGGACGTTAAGTAGGCAGCTGTAAGTTCTAACTGGTTTAAGGGGTGAAAAGGAACCGGCAAAGAAGCGCTCGATCTCCACTGTCAAAGGAGCTGCGGGAACTTCCTCCCCCACCCTCACCCGGCGCAGGTCTTCCGCTCTCCTCTCCGCCGGGTCCACACCCCTCCCAGCCCCCCGCCTCCAGGGAGGGCGGGGGGGCCGCGCTACCGGCATTGGGCCGCCGGGAGGCTCGCTCGTGTGGTCCGAGCGGGGCGGGGCCGGGTCGGTGACGTCGCGCCGGGAATAACCCGGGCTGCGGCGCCCAGGCCCGACGGAGAGCCAGGGTGGGCGCCGGGCGAAGCCGGGGCGCGCTCGGACCCCGGCCCCACCGCCCCAACCTGCCGCCGCTATGTACGACCCCGAGAGCGGCTGGAGCCTGTCCTTCGCCGGCTGCGGCTTCCTGGGCTTCTACTACACCGGGGTGACCCGCTGCCTGAGCGAGCGCGCCCCGCACCTCCTCCGCCACGCGCGCAAGTTCTTCGGCGCCTCGGCGGGCGCGCTGCACTGCGCCTTGTTCCTCTCCGGGATCCCGCTGGGTAGGTCCCGGGCTCCGCGCCGGGATGGGGCGCGCGCTGGGAGCCGGGGCTGGAAGCGGGCCCTGCGGGGGTGAACCCGGGCTCTCCCCCAAACAGTTGCTTCCTCCAGTGCGTCTTTTTTTTTTTTTTTTGCCCGGCTTCGCGGAGCCCTGAAGGCGGGGCGTGGAAACCCGGAGCGCATCCTCTTCTCAATTCCCTTTTGGCGCCCGGGCTTGGAGGAAGCCCCCCTCTCCACTCCGGGACTGAGAGCCTGGTGGTCTCGAGCGACGGGGAGGAGGGAGCATGACGCGGTCGGGGGAGCGGAGTTCCCATTTGCCCTGTGTGCGGCCAGGAGGGAGGTCTGGGGCTGTGTCCCAGGCAGGGATGGGTACCTTCTTCCCTCTGGGGACTCGAGGGGCTGAGACACCCCCCTCTCCACCGCCCCCGAGGGCCTTTGAGCTCCGCCCAACCCTGGGGACTGGGGGGCGCCTGGGTGCCTCTCAGGTAGAAGGCACCTTGCTGGTTTGGGGTGAAAGGGGGTTGAGGAGAGATGTTTTGGGGAGAGGAGAGGAATTAGCAAAGTTGTCTCCTCTCCTCCTTTCCTGGTGTTTGAGACCCTTTAGGGGACTAGACAGTCCCATCCCATCCTCCCCACCACGTCCCTGCACAGTGCCCTGGAAACAGGTCCTGGGTGTTTGAATCTTGTCTTCGTGAAGGTCTCCGTCCACGTGGGGACTGGAGGGAGGGGAGGACCGAGGCTGGTGGCCAGCGGGCCTGAATTACTAGGGCCTGGCATCCTTGGCCTGTGGTTCTGGCCAGGGAGCAGAGCCTGGAGCGAGTGAGGCTGTTGGCGCCCACACTGGGCGATAGAGCTTCTTTTCACCGGCCCCTGTTTTACTGGGCTTCCTCAACAATTTAGTTTTTGCTCTACCCGGGGACAGCTGTGTTGGAGAAAGTGACTGTTCCTGGAGGCCAGGAATCCCTTGCCAGTACTCACAGCCCTGCCATTGGATAGGATCAGTGAGCAGACCCTGGGCTGATTGCGAGGTGGGGATTGGGAGAGGCCACGCTGGCAACCGTCTCCATCGAGAGGGAGAGGGGCAAAGAGCAGGAAGCGTGACCTCAGGGGTGACTAGACTGGACACACAGACAGTCTGTGCAGCTTGGACTTGAGCTGTGATAAAAGCCAACCCTTGTGTCTCCGGCTTGTGACCTGGAGACATCCACGCAGTCAAATGTTTCATTGATTCAGATGCACAGACCCCAGCACCAGAAGTCGGCCGACTCCAGCCTGGAGGAGGTTCACAGGTAGAGGACAGGTGTAGTGGGGGGGCTGGGCTTGCAGGGGGAGGCTCGGGACGACCAAGGCCCCCGAAAGGGTCTGGAGGTTTTGGCAAGAACTGCTCCGCAGGGTCTGGGAGCCCTGGTTTTCTGCTTTAACTGCCCGTCTGACTTTGGGGAGCTCCGGGGAGCATTCCCAGGGCCTGTGGCTTGGGTAGGGTTCCTGAGCACACCTCTCAACCAGGGCTGACCTGGAAGGAGAGCCTGGCAGAACCAAGCAGCTCTGTGCAATCGTGTACCTTCTGTCTGGGCTCAAAAGGGCCACATGTGCAGGGAGAGCCCAGTGGAGTCGGAAGTGGGTCAGGGCCTGCTGGCGTGTCCGGGCCCTCTGCGTCCCCACATCCATGGATGACCAGGGCTCCGGCTGGCACTGCCTGCCAGGGCAGTGCAGGCCAGCAGAGGGGGCCAGGGCAGTGAGTGAGGTCAGATGGAGCATGAATGGGCCCTGTGTCCACTAGACGGTCTGGCAATTGTAGCATTAGAGGTTAAAAGTGTCTTTGGTGGCTCAGATGGTAAAGAATCTGCCTGCACTGCAGGAGACCCAGGTTCGATCCCTGGGTGGGGAAGATCCCCTGGAGGAGGGCATGGCAGCCCACTCCAGTATTCTTGCCTGGAGAATCCCCATGGACAGGGGAGCCACGAGGCTGAGTGACTCTTTCCCTTTCCAGAGGTTAAAAGTTAAGTCTGGGGACTTCCTTGGTGGTCCAGTAGCTAAGACTCCATGCTCCCAATGTGGGGGACCCGAGTTCCATCCCTGGTTGGGGAACTAGATCCCACATGTTACAACTAAGCGTTCTCATGCTGCAACTGGGAATTTGCATGCTGCATCGACCCCTGGGTCAGGAAGATCCCCTGCAGAAGGAAATGGTAACCCACTCCAGTATTGTTGCCTGGAAAATCCCATGGACGGAGAAGCCTGGTAGGCTACAGTCCATGGGGTCACAAAGAGTCGGACACGACTGAGCGACTTCACAGTGGAAGAACTAGCGTGCCACAATGACGATCGAAGATCTTCACACCGTTCCGTGTGCCGCAACTAGGACCTGGTGCAGACAGATAAATAAGAAAATATGTTTTTGAAAGTTAAGTCTAGTTATTTATGAGGTGCTTCCTCTGGGTTGACCGTGTACAGATTTTAGTGTACCTAACCTTCTCTGTCTCCAAAATGTAGGTGAGTGTTGTTCCACATTAAAAACATACTGTCTGAGGCTCAGAAGCAGTGATGTAACGTGTTTAAGTTGCTCAGCTAGTAAGCGGTAGAGATGGGCTTCAAACTCGGGTCCCACTCTGCGCTTGCTCTCTGCTCCCTGCAGGGTTAGGCCCATCCATGCTCAAGCTCTGATGCTGTGGGTTCCTGGCATCTGGCCTTGATGGAGGGATGAAGACGAAGAGAGGGCTCCCTGGGCCTCTGGAGGCTCGTTCCTCTGGCCCGGAGAGGGGCGGGTTCAAGAACGGCTCTGACCAACAGGATTATGTATATCTTTATTTCCTAGTTGTTGTGGTTCAGTCACTAAGTCGTGTCTGATTCTTTGCCACCCCATGGACTGCAGCACACCAGGCTTCCCTGTCCTTCAGTATTTCCTGGAATTTGCTCAAATTCATGTCCATTGAATCACATGGAAGAAATAAAAGACATCAGTGAAATTTGTTTTATTTATCCCAGTATAGCCAAAATATTACTATTTTCACATCTAATCAGTACAAAACATTATCCATGAGATAGTCAACATTTTTGTTGTTGTTACTGTCGTTCTAAGCCCTTGTGATCCCGTGTGTCTTTTACCCATCAGTGTGGACTAACCACATCTCAGGCTCAGGAACCACCGGCCAGATCAGGCAGCCCAGGCCTACACAAAGCAGAGGGCTGGCAGCTTCCTTGCCATCAGGTTTCTGGTCCCACCACAAAGCAATTGCCACCTCCAGGGTGGTACATTCCTTTGCATATTTCTCTCTCCACCCCCACCCCGCCCTTCTTCCCCACCCTGCCCATGCCCCACTTCACCCCCAACCCAGACCAGACATTGCAGATCCTCATGGACCTCGTCCGGAGTGCCAGGAGCCGGAACATTGGGATCCTTCACCCGGCCTTCAGTTTGAGCAAGCACATCCGAGACAGTCTCCAGAGACACCTCCCTGACAATGTCCACCAGCTCGTCTCGGGCAAGATGGTCATCTCGCTTACCAGAGTGTCCGACGGAGAAAACGTGCTGGTGTCGGATTTTCATTCCAAAGATGAAGTCGTGGACGTAAGTGGCTTATCTGGGTACTGTCCAGTCGGAAGGGCCATTTTGTTTTGGAAGCAACACAGGGAGGGGCTGTTGTAAGCCAATCTGCCCCATTTTTTACTTAAGATGCAGGAGAACCTAGCGGGCCGTGATGCTGGTTGGCTTCCTATACCAGAGTGGTGTAAACTGTGTGCCTCCAGCGGGCTGGTCCAGAGCATGTGCAAACCTGGGGTGTCCCAGACAGTGTCAGGTTCGAACAGTGTCTCCCCCTCCTTCACGACTTGGTTCATAACCTCCTGCTCCAGGGACCTTATGTGTGTGGCCCTCCTCCCAACGATGCCTATTGCTTAATGAGGACCCGCCCAGTGAAGCCCCACAAGGGTGGGAGCATGTCTTGGTTACCTCTGTCCCCTGGCTCTAGCACAGAGAAAATCATCGGCGATATCAACATACCCTTTGGGTTGGCTGGTATCTTTTGTGAGAATGCCCTGGGAGTCATTTCACTTAACACGGGTCCATAGGAGCAAGCTGCCTGGCGCATATAACCAGCCAGTGTCATCTTCCGCTTAACCTTGTTTCCGGGAGCGTTTTCTGGATATCCAGCACCTGCTCATTCCCACAGGAGCCCTTTTCTCTCATTGCACCAGTGTTACGTCATGCTTAATGCTCACTAGCATGGTGAGACACAGAGCGTGGCCCCCTGGGGACCCGCAGCAGCAGTATCTCCTGGGGGTGTTTTAGAACTGCAGGCTCTCAGGTCCCGCCTCCAACCTGCCGATCAGAATCTTAGGGGTGGGGCCCCGAGTCTGTGATTGGCCAAGCTTTCCAGGTGATTCTGATGAGTGTCAGTAATTGCAAAGCCCTGATCTAATCTCCCAGAGAAGGCAATGGCGTTCCATTGCAGTACTCTTGCCTGGAAAATCCCATGGACGGAGGAGCCTGGAAGGCAGCAGTCCATGGGGTCGCTGAGGGTCAGACATGGCTTCACTTTCATGCATTGGAGAAGGAAATGGCAACCCACTCCAGTGTTCTTGCCTGGAGAGCCCCAGGGACGGGGGAGCCTGGTGGGCGTCCGTCTATGGGGGTCACAAAGAGTCGGATGTGACCTAGCACGCAAGCACGCTGAAATAACAAGTGTGTGGGCAGGCTCATCTTCCTCCATTCAGTAAAGCACCCGCTCTGCCAGCAGTGCTTTCAGGCTTATTGCTGTCCTCGCTTGTAGAAGGCTTGTAAAGGCCCAGGGAGTGAAAGGCCGCCTGCTCTGGGCTGTGCTGTGGCCTCACTCTCTTTCGTCTTTGCAGGCCCTGTGTTGTTCCTCCTACATCCCTCTCGTCTTTGGCTTGATCCCTCCTTCCTTCAGAGGTGTGGTAAGTCCACTTTCAAACTGAGTTTCTGGGCATTCCCTGGTGGTCCAATGGTTAAGACTTTACACTTTCATTGCCAAGGGCCTGGGTCCATCCCTGGTCCAGGAACTAAGATCTCGTAAGCATCTTAAAAAAAAAAAAAAAAAAGGAAGGCAAGGCACTGGGCTCAGGCACCCTGGACCCCTGAGACCTGTCCCTAAATGAAGAAAGCCTTTTGCCTCTCAGCCTTCAGACAGAGATTCCATAGCTGAACCCCTTCCAAGCTCTCTTGAAGCAAAACCGACTTCATGTGGGATAATTAACTGCTTACCTGTAACATAAGCTGTTCACATAATCTCCACTTGAGCACCGAAATAGGTGCCCGGTGGCCTACTTAGAGTATAAGATGCTCAAGAGTCAATTTACTCACTTACAGTTTTACTCTGAGGAGCTGAGAGTTTCAATCCTCTCTGCCTCTGACTCTGTCCATGGCTTTGGGCAGAGGCTGCCGACAGGGCTGCGGTTCAACACCCATGTAGACACGTGGCTATTCCTGAGCACCAGCTCAGGAGGAAGAGCAGAAGTTGAGGTGTTGGTCCTGCAGGCTCTGGGCTGGATGCTGGGTCGCCTGGCAGCTGCCTTCTAGGGCAGTGGTTGTCAGATAATTCTGTCTCCCTGTCCCAGGACATCTGGCAACGTCTGGAGACCGGTTAGGTTGTCACAGCTGTGGGAGAGAAGATGAGACGTCCCCATGTCTCAGCAGGAAGGCACTTCAGAAGCCCTTTCGGCTCACGCTTTAACAGCAGTATGAGCCTCACATTGCAAAGCAACTTGCAGAGGCAGGTTGTGAATAGCCTCACTTATGCCCCGGAGCTTCCGCCAGACAGACACACAGCTGGCCCGATTTACAGATGAGAAAACCGAGGCCTGGAGCCATAAAGTGGTCACCTGCGGTTCTCACAGCTCCTGCCAGGCAGACAAATCTAGAATCGAGTGTCTGCTTTAGCCCATGTTAGCTGGGCCACGTTGACACGTTCCTTTCTTTCTTTCTAACATTTATTTGCTGATTTGGCTGTACCAGGTCTCAGTTGCGGTAGTCTGGCTCTTCGGTTGGAGCATGCAAACTCTTAGCTGTGGTGTCCCCAGTCTAGGTCCCTGACCAGCTATTGAACCCGGGCCCCCTGTATTGGGAGTGTAGGATCTTAGCCACCGAGCCTCCAGGGAAGTCTTTGGACACATTTCTTAACTCTTAGATTGAATTGCAAACTGGGAGTCGATAATAGTGTGCGGTTGCAGCACTGCCGTGGAAATTACCTGCAATAATGCAGCGAAGCGCCCAGCACAGAGCCTGGCACCCTTAAGTATTAGGTAAATATGGGTTGTTTTGTCGTTGTTACTGTCATCTTTGCACTTCCCCTTGGCTGCCCCCGCTGTGGTGCACACACGGTCACACCCTCAGCGTCCTCAGACAAAACCTGCTGAAAATCAGAGCAGAGTGTTCTTGAGATTCCACTGAGCAAACTCAGAACATTCCTCCAGGACAGTTCAGGCTGGAGGAAAAATCCCACACGACAGAGGAGTCATTGGACTTTACAATAGAGCTTGAGGGGCAAAGGAGGGGATGTGTGTGTGTGTAACAGATGGACTTTGTTGTACAGCAGAAACTAAGACAGCATTGTGAAGCACCTAGACTCCAGTAAACATGAATTTTAAAAAATAAAAAATAATTGAAAAAACAATCGCTTGTTTCCCCCCCATCTCAACCTTAACTCAACTTTCCTGACGTTGGGTTCCAAGTCCCTTTCTGCCAGTGAGGGTTTTGATGCTGACAAACAGCAACAATATAGAAACTAGTCCTGTGCGTGCACACCTAATCGCTTCCGTCCTCAAGGGAGGATGCTCCTGATACCTAAGGCATGCCTGAACATGCCCGATGCTCTCCGGGACTCATTTTAGGCCAAAGTGTGCCCTGGCATTTCGCCCTTCGGAAGGACTGGCTGGGGAAAGCCTTCCAGTTGTGATATTTGAAGGCCCCCCCACCCCCACCATGGGCACCGACAGCTGGGCTATGATGGTTTGAGCTTCGGGAATCATTCAAGATGTTGGTTTCATAGGTCCAGACTTGATCTAAACTGTAGCAAAACGTGCCTGCCCCAGCCTTGCTTTGGGCACTAGGGTTGTTCAAGGCTAGGAATACATTAATAGGAGGGCTTCCCAGGTGGCTCAGTGATAAAGAACCTGCCGGCCAATGCAGGAGACGCAAAAGTCTGGGTTTGACTCCTGGGTCAGGAAGATCCCCTGAAGTAGGAAATGGCACCCCCATTGCAGATATTCTTGCCTGGAGCATTCCATGGGCAGAGAGGAGCCTGGCGGGCCACAGTCCATGGGGTCGTAAAGAGTTGGACACAACAGAGTGCCTGAGTGCTTACCATGGAATATGGGGAAATGGATTCTCACAGCACTTACCCCAAATGCACCTTTCCTGTGGGATAAGATGCCATTTTTTAAGAGCGCAGGTCCCAGGTTGCCATGTCATTTAAGTCTCCAGCGCTGGTTCTCATTGCCCAGGTGTGGACAGAGAGTCAGGACCACAGGTTAAGTGTCTCGTCCAAGATTGCTCAAGCAGCAGCGGGCCTCTGGAATCGAACCCGTGACCATCAGTCTCCTTTCGGCCCGATCTACATCACACCCTGCCCTGAGTGCACGCAGCGCCCCTAGTGGATGTGAGTTACACGGACTCGCCTGGGGGCGCTCCTGACTGGGCCCAGCCACGCGGCCAGGCGCCCTCCTCCGTGTGCCTCTTGACCCGGCACTGTTCTGGTGCAGTGCGCACACTACGCAACAGCACGTGGCAGTCCCGAGTGCCAGCCTGCAGCCTGGCCTGGCACAGAAATGCTCACTGGGGATTTGCTGCAAGAGTTGTTCCAAACGCCCTCTTCTCTCACGAGGTCTGCCTGTGGCTCTGAGAAGTCTCTATCCCTAATCTGAAACACGCAGAAAACTCCAGCCCAGAGCTTCTGACAGTGTGTCTTTTTTTTTTTCCTTCTCCCTTAAAAGCGATATGTGGATGGAGGAATAAGTGATAACATACCCTTCGTTGATACCAAAACGACCATCACTGTGTCCCCCTTCTATGGGGAGAGCGACATCTGCCCCAGAGTCAAGTCCACGTTCTTTCTTCACGAAGGCTTCACCAAGCTCAACATGTCCTTCTGCACAGAGAACCTCTACCTGGTGTTCCGGTCGCTGTTCCCGCCGGATGGCAAGGTGAGGGGGGCTCTGAGTTCTGGGGGTGCTGTTCTCCCCTTTGCATCCCTCTTTGCCAGGGGACCCAGCAGCTGTTCAGGCTTCCCTGATGGCTCACTGGGTAAAGAATCTGCCTGCAATGCAGGAGACGCGGGAGATGAGGGTTCAATCCCTGAGTTGGGAAGATCCCCTGAGTCGGGGGAAGGAAATGGCAAGCCACTCCAGTATTCTTGCCTGAAAAATCCCATGGACAGAGGAGCCTGGCAGGCTACAGTCTAAAGGGTCACAAAGAGTCGGACATGACTGAGTGAGCAGAGCAGCAGCTGTTCTGCACACTGACTAGACCAACAGCAACAAACCCCATCCTTGAAAAGGGACTCAGCTCAGGGCTGCCTCCTGCTGGCCACCGGAATCCCCTGGGGCCATTGAACCGGAGGGTGGGGGTCGCCACTGAGATCCCACTTCGAGGGGCTATGGCTTAATATCCACAGCCTGAATCCATCTGCCATTGCAGGAGATGCAAGAGACTCGGGTTTGGTCCCTGGGTTGGTAAGATCCCCTGGAGAAGGAAATGGCAACCCACTCCAGTATTCTTGCCTAGGTTATCCCAAGGCAAATGAGCAAATGAGTTGGACATGACTGATCATAGCACATCACAGCCTGGGCAGTAGGGTGTTTCTGTGTTTTATTTTTTTAATTATCCCAATGATTCTCTTTTTAAATTAATTACTTTGGCTCCACTGGGTCTTAGTTGTGGCACACAAGGTCCAGTTCCCTAACCAGAGGTTGAAACCCCCTGTCTTGGGCATGCAGAGCCTGAGCCACCCGACCACCAGGCAAGTCCCCCAATGATTATTGGCAGCCATGGTCAAGAATTACACTGCGTTTGATGGTCTAATCTTTTTTTTCTTTCCAGCTGTGCCTTGAGACTTGTAAGCTCTTGAGGGATTGAACTTGAGTCCTTGGCAGCGAAAGTGTGGAGTCTTAACTGCTGGACCACCGGGAAATTCCCCGTTTAATCTGTTTTTTGATTGTCGCTATAGTGTGGTGGCCCTTACCACCCTAATATAGTAAGAAAGTTGGTAGAATCTGCACAGTGACAGCTCTCTGGGGAGAAAGAAGGCCATGCCATACAGCATACGTGACAGCGTGTGCTCACGGGTAGAGATAAGGCTGGACCTCAGCATCGGGTGCCCGTGTGGTTTGGGTGCAGGGGAGGCAGCCCAATGTCCCACGACAAGCAGATCAGGCCCCGGTATTTGTGAGGATGGAGGCTCATCCAGGGACCAGAGGAACCAGCTCCCGTCATGCTGGGGTGCCAGCCCAGGCTGCTCGCGGAGCGGGTGTCGTTTGAGCGGAGTCCTACCAGGAAACAGGGCTGCCTTCTCCTGGGAGCCCAGAGCCCTGTCCGCACGCGCTGTCAACTCGGAGCTCGGAGGGTTCCTGGCTCTGCACCTGCCGTCTTCAGGTGCTGCTGAACGGAATGGCGCTTAGTGACTCTACCTGCGGTTCACATCACGTGGTTTGTCCACAGGTGCTTGGAGAGCTGTGCCTTCAAGGATACGTAGACGCGCTCAGGTTCTTGGAGAAGAACGGTGCGTATGGTGAGGGCGGCAGCCGCGCCCTTTGAGCAAGTTTTCTGTTCAGTCTTGGTCACCAGGGGAGCCGTGCTGGCGCTGTCATTCAGTGCTCAGCACAGTCACCAGCCATCTGGCTCGGCCCTGAGAGGTAGGAAATCATTGCCCCCATTTTACAGATGGAGACATGGAGGCAGCCATGGCCTGCACTCTGTGGAGCAGAGCTGACTCTGCAGAGGCCACAGCCCCGGGGCTCCTTTCCCTCTGCAGTGTCCCTGTCTGCCAGCCGAAGGCAGCTCCTTTGTTTTGCGTTTTGCTTGAACAATTGTGAACTTCAGTTTGATGAAGAAGGAAGAGAAACGGTTTCTGGGTCTCAGGTGAAGCCATCAGGAGAGCTGCCTCCAGCCAGGTGTGGGCCATGCCCACCAGCCCAGCTGTGTTCTGGGAAAACGTCCTGCCTGGTCTGGGCTGGGGAACTTGGGTTCTTCAAATGTTAGTGTGGAACCAAGCCTTAGTTATGTTTTGAGCTATTTTTCCCTAACGGTTGCTACAGTCACGGATCCTCTGAATTAGTCTTTGTCCTAGACCGAGGAGCTGGTGTGGTTCATGGGACACACATGTATTTATCTGCTCAGAAAGCGCTTCCTGCATACCTTCTGGGCGCTAAGCAGTTGGCTGTGTGCTTGGGACTCCACAGTGGATAGACAGATGTAGCCTCTGCCTTCCTGGAGCTTAGTCTTGAGATTGGGGAGGGGGCCAGGTACATAAATAGGAGGCTGACAGAGGGCTCAGTGCCCAGCAGGAATGTACAGGATGCTGCAGGTTCATCTGGGGTTCAGTTAGGGGAAGGGGGTGGGGTTCTGCAAGGCAGGGGAAAGCAGGGCTCCTGGGAGGATGCGAATCCGCAGTGATGCTTTGAGGGTGCACAGGCATGTTCTAGGCATGGGGGGTGTGAGCATGAGTGCTGCAGACGAGGTGGAAAGAGGCATGTGTCGTGAGTGGTGGGGGTGGGGGACAGAGGAACAGATAAGAGGGGGGCAGGAATGGGGGTGAATGGAAAGAGGGGCAAGGCTGGGCCTCGTGGAGGTGGAGAGGGGCTTGCATCTCACAGCCAGAGGGAGCCAGGGAGGGCTGCTGACCCAGGGGTGAGGGCAGGCAGAGGGAGCTTTGCCAGGGCCCCTGGCTGCAGTACAGAGAGGGTGAGGCCAACATCCTCTGTCAAGGTGGCCACCATGGGCTCGGCTGGGGTCACGGCAGCAAGGGTGGTAGACGGGGCCCGAGGGGACAGGACTTGGAGATGACCGACCAGAGACTTCCGAGGAGGAGGACTCGGGGATGAAGTCCTGCCCCTGGCTTCTGTGGCTGGGACCGGAGCAGAGGGCGGTGCTCATGGTTTGGGCCCTTGGGAGGGCACGGGTACTGCAGGAAAGCTCGAGAGCCCCATGTGTGGTGCCCTGGGACAGATTTAGGTGGTTGGGCAGGAGGCACTGGGCCTTCCCAGGTCACGCTCGTGGTAAAGAGCCCCCTGGCCAATGCGAGAGTTGCGGGAGACACAGGTTTGTTCCCTGGGTCAGAAAGACCCCCTGGAGGAGGGCCTGGCAACCCATTCCGGTATTCTTGCCTGGAGAATCTCCATGGACAGAGGAGCCTGGCGGGCTACAGTCCACAGGGTCTCAGAGTTGGACACGAATGAAGTGATTTAGCATGCATGTACGCAGGAGGCATAGTGATGTCAGCATTCAAGGTTCTAGAAAGCAGGTCTGGACTGGGATTGAAATTTGGGAGCCACCTGGGAATAAAAGACAATGAGGGACCCTATAGAAGTTGCTAGGTGACTTTGGGCAAGCCCCTTCTCTCTCTGGGCCTCTGTTTCCACATCTGTAGCAAGAGGAGTTTGGAGTAAATGATGCCGACTGATTCTTAGTAATTCTAAATCCTGGCGTGGGGCTGGGCGCTTGCAGCATGGGTGCTGGGTTTGGGTTTAAGGATCTAAGCCAGGTTCTGCCTCGGTCAACCTGGCTTCCTTGGGGTTCAGCAGAGATTGCATGGGGGCAGGACAGGTGTTCCCTGGAGACAGATTCTCTGACACATTCCTAAGAGAGAATAAGTCCCTGGAGGCTGAGCTGTGTGTCTGTCAGAGGCTGGATAGATGCAAGGGAGTCGAAGTGGGAGGTGTAGCTTGGGAGTGAGGCGGGGGGCATGCAGGGCCAGCCCCTGGACTTTTAACCCGAGGTTGGAAGCGAGAGGTGAGCCGGGGGAGGTGTGGGCATCCAAGTCTACCTGTCCCACTGTCCCCACCCAGTGTGAGAGCAGGAATCACCCACTGGGATCAGCCCCTGAGCCCTGGCACCCAGGGCAGGGCCGGCACACACTCCCCGAACTGTGGCTTCTTCTCAAGGTCTTGTGATGGAAGGGTGCCATCTTTGACGTCAGACCCGGGTTCGAATATCGCTCTGCTGCCTGTCGGCTGTGTGACTTTAGGCAAATTGCTTCCCTTCTCTGGGCTTCTGATTGCTCGGCATTCAGTGGGGAGCAGCTGCGTGGCTGCTGCAGGGCCTGGAACACTGGGCTTCACCAGTGGTTCAGCTGTTATAAATCGTCCTTTCCTCTGAACCTCATGAATCCACATGTGGCCGTAGAGCCCACGAGGCTGGTGCATGACGGAGCCAGCTGCCCGCCTCATCCGTCCAGCTTCAAAGGCCCACACCGCGCTCTCCCTGTTGGGAGTGGTGGTCCCTGTTCGAGGTGGAGCCGGGGGGATCCCAGGCGGGTTACTCCCAGGTGGATCCCCGCTGGGTACTAATAACAGGCCTGTTCGCTTCCTCTAACTGGGTGGGCAGGGTGGCTGGGCAAGTAGTGGCCCTGCTGCCTGAGATCGCCTGATGGGTTGTGTCTCTGTGCCCTTCGCAGGCATCCGTGAAGGGCCCCATCCGTGCCTGAGCGCGTCCCCGGCAGAGTCGGAGCCCGGGAGCCTGGAGCCTTTTCCGGGTGTGGTCACCTGGGAGGCGGGGCCTGAGTCAGTCGAGCTGCTGGACCACATGCGCCTCAGCGTGCTGTCCTGGGACGAGAGCGTCCTGGAGACCCTGTCGCCCAAGCTCATCACGGGTACTGGCTCTGGGGGCGGGGAGGGGGAGCACAGAGGCGGTGGTGGTCGGTGACCCTTTCAGAGGAGGAAGGGCGGCTTCCCTGTGAACTGTGACGGTCGAGCCGCGCTGCTCGGGAAGACACAGGGCAGAGTGACCAGCGCAGGTCGGGCGGGACCCCCACCTCCGCGCATGGACCTCCCATCCCCCTGGGTCCTTGCTCTGTCTCCCTTCCCATGCGGCCATGGCCAAAAGGAAACAAACTCCAGCTGAGTTTTTATTTTATTTATTTATTTATTTTTAACACCAGAAACATTTTATGTTGGGGTGGAGCTGATTAACACTGTCGGGATAGTTTCAGGTGAACAGGGAAGGAACTCGGCCACACAGGCATCCGTTCTCTCTCAAACCCTCCTGCCATCCAGGCTGGCACATAACATTGCAGCTAGGTTGGTTTTTTTTTTGTTTGTTTGTTTATTTTAATTTAATTCATTTTTGGTTGCACTGGGTCTTCGTTCTGTCTAGTCAAAGCTATGGTTTTTCCAGGAGTCATGCATGGATGTGAGAGTTGGGACTATTGAGAAAGCTGAGCGCAGAAGAATTGATGCTTTTGAACTGTGGTGTTGGAGAAGACTCTTGAGAGTCTCCTTGGACAGCAAGGAGATCCAACCAGTCCATCCCAAAGGAGATCAGTCCTGAATACTCATTGGAAGGACTGATGCTGAAGCTGAAACTCCAATACTTTGGCCACCTGATATGAAGAGCTGACTTACTGGAAAAGACCCTGATGCTGGGAAAGATTGAAGGCAGGAGGAGAAGGGGATGACAGAGGATGAGATGATTGGATGGCATCACCGACTCAATGGACACGAGTCTGAGCAAGCTCCGGGAGTTGGCAATGGACAGGGAGGCCTGGCATCCTGCAGTCCATGGGGTCACAGAGTCAGACACGACTGAGCGACTGGACTGAACTGGGTCTTTGTTGCTGTCCCTGAGCGAGCAGGGGCTGCTCTTGGTTGTGGTGCCCAGGTTCCTTGTTTCAGGGGCTTCTCCAGGGCGTGGGCTCTGTTATTGTACCGCAAGGGCTCAGTAGGTGTGGCACACAGGCTTAGCTGCTCCCCAGCATATGGAATTCTCCTGGACCAGGGATAGAAGCCATGTCCCCTGCACTGGCAGGAGGCTCCTTATCCCCTGGACCACCAGGGAAGTCCTCTAGCTGACTTTTGAGTTAACCTGCTGTGCTCTCTGCTCGAAAGTCCAAACACATTGGGTTTCGAGGGGGACTCCTAGGGGTGGCCTCTTCTTTGCCGATGCTGTTTGCTGTCTATCCTCCCATCTCAAAGCCTTCTCTCTCTTGAGGAGCCCCTCCTAACTTCTTCCTCCTCCCCAAACCACAGTTTTGAACCTTCACTGAAGGTGATGTATTTTATCATGTCATCACAAACTATCTGATGGACAGATGAGTGCACCATCCAGTTTCCAGTCAGGCTTTTGGGGAAAGCTCAAAGCTGGCCCACTGGAAAAGCCCCTGATGCTGGGAAAGATTGAGGGCAGGAGGAGAAGGGATGACAGAGGATGAGACGGTTGGATGGCGTCACTGACTCGATGCAAATGAGTTTGAGAAAACTCCAGGAGATGGTGAAGGACAGGGAAGCCTGGCGTGCTGCAGTCCACAGGGTCACAAAGAGTCGGACACAACTGAACAGCTGAATAAAACAAAGATGAAAGGGATGCTGTTTCTTGCCTCAGGTACTAATGTCCTAGGAATCACACTGACCAGCAGCTACTCAGGTTATTGTGATTTGAGGCATCGTGAGGTCATCACAAAGGGAAAATAGAAGGCTAGGGGTTCCAGGTGGAAGAGTGGAATCCAATTGCAGATGCAAAGAAAAGCTCATGAAGCCTGGGCTGGGGAGATTTGAGACATTTGTGTCTGCCTCCAAAAGTAATTTAAAGTAGTAGTGAAGTGGGATTTCCATTCTGGAAGACTCAGTGCAGTGGCTAAGACTCAATGTAGCTCTCAAAGCAGGGGGCCCAGGTTCAATCCCTGGTCCAGGAACTGGATACCACATGCCACAGCTAAGATTCAGCACAGCCAAATAAATTGAATAAAAAAAAAAAAGTAGTAATGTAGTAGTGAAAGCTGCTCAGTTGTGTCCAACTCTTTGTGATCCCATGGATTGTAGCCCAGCAGACGCCTCTGTCCATGAAATTCTCCAGGCGAGAATACTGGAGTGGGTTGCCATTCCCTTCTCCAGGGAGTCAGTTTAAAGGAGACTCTTTAAAAGGGCTTCCCTGGTGGCTCAGAGGGTAAAGCATCTGCCTGCAATGCAAGAGACCTGGGTTCGATTCCTGGGTCAGGAAGATCCCCTGGAGAAGGAAATGGCAACCCATTCCAGCATTCTTGCCTGGAAAATCCCATGGTCAGAGTAGCCTGATAGGTTACAGTCCATGGGGTCGCAAAGAGTCGGACATGACTAAGAGACTTCACTTCACTTTAACAGGGATCCTGTGTCCTGTCGGTGATCCAAGGGCTGTGTAGGCACATCCCACATCTGACCTCATTTGTGATAGCTTCTGATTCCTCCCCTGGTGACTCAGATGGTGAAGGACCCACCTGCAATGTGGGAGACCTGGCTTCGATCCCTGGGTTGGGAAGATTCCCCTGGAGAAGGGAACAGCTGCCCACTCCAGTATTCTGGCCTGGAGAATCCCATGAACAGAGGAGCCCGGCAGGCTACAGTCCATGGAGTCACAAAGAGTGGGACACGACTGAGAAATTTTCACTTTCACTTTTTCACTTTCTGATTGCTTAGCTGCCAGGATTGGTAGGATTTATAGAAATTCCAGGCACCAGCTGGGGAAGGTGGCTTGGTTTTTACGCTGGTGGGAAACAGACCTCCAACTTGTGTTTTTCAGCACTGAGGAAGGCAGTCAGAAACCAAGATGGGTACATAAACAAGATTTGCAACTTCTTGCCAGTTAAGATCATGTCCTATGTAATGCTGCCCTGTACGCTGCCCGTGGAGTCTGCCATTGCTGTGGTCCAGAGGTGAACGCTTTCCATGGCTTTCTGGCTTCCTCTCGGGGCTGGGGGGTAGGGTGAGGATTCAGTGAGCGGAGTCACACTGGGGGCTCAGTGCAGAGCCTGGGTCCTTACACATCTGGGTGGAGCTCACAGTCTGTGTGGAACACCCTGGAAAGGTGCCTGGTTGGCGAGCCCCCGGCCACCCCAGCCCCTTTCTCATTGCTCCTGCAGTTTGTCCCTTCTTGTAGGTCTATGTTTTGGGGAGGGAGGGGGATTTATTCCTAGTGTGTTGGAAGGATCCCGAGGCTTACACTGTGTGGCTGCTGGATTCCTGGGCATTTGTTTTCCCTCCATTTTCTTCAGATTTTCTTTAGTGTTTATTTTCTTTTCAGCAACTTAGTCAGTATGTCTTTCAGTCTGTCTGTTTAAAAGTCCCAAAGTGAAAGTGAACGTCGCTCAGTCATGTCCGATTCTTTGCGACCCCATGGACTACAGTCCATGGAATTCTCCAGGCCAAGAATACTGGAGGTAGCCTTTCCCTTCTCCAGGGGATCTTCCCAACCCAGGGATCAAACTGGGGTCTCCTGCACTGCAGGCAGATTCTTTACCAGCTGAGCTATGGGGGAAGCCCTTAAAAGTCCCAGCCGTCCTTCAAAATCCGGCTCAGTTCTCAGGCTCTGCTGAACCTCCCAGATCACTCCCACAGCGCTGCCAGTCAGTTACCTGCCTTGCCCTGGGAGGAGGGCTGGCTGCTCTGGCATATTTTTTCCTTCCTTTCCTTTTGTTTTAAAAAAGTAGTTTGATGACTTCTTTTATTTGTTTATTGTGGTCATGCTTGGTTTTCAGACCAGGATGCACGTCAGCTTCTCCAGTTGTGGTGAGCGGGCTTAGTTGCCCTGTGGCATATGTGATCTTAGTTCCCTGACCAGGAATCGAACCCTCGTCCCCTGCAATGGAGGGCAGATTCTTTACCACTGGACCACCAGGGAAGTCCCTTGACATTTCTTTTTTTTTTTTTAACACCAAAAACATTTTTATGGGGGTATAGTCAATTAACAATGTTGTGATAGTTTTGGGTGAACAGTGAAGGGACTCAGCGATACATATACACATATCCATTCTCCCCCATAACCCCCTCCCAAGCAGGCTGGTGCATAACACTGAGCAGAGTTCCATGTGGTATACAGTAGGTTTTTCTTTCTTTCTTTCTGTTTTTAATGCAGGAGACCCAGATTTGATTCCTGGGTTGGGAAGATCCCCTGGAGGAGGGAATGGAAACCCACTCCAGCATTCTTGCTTGGAGAATCCCAGGGACAGAGGCTCCAGTCCCTGGGGTTGCAAAGACTCAGACACGGCTGGGCAGCTAACAGCTTCACTTTAAAAACATTTCTTTATTTCTGGCTGTGCTGGGTCCTCACTGCTGCACGGGCTTTTCTCTAGTTGCGGAGAGGGAGGGCTGCTCTCCGGTTGCAGTGCGTGGCTTCTCATTGCAGCGACTCCTCTGGTTGCTGAGCACAGGTTCTCGGGCACGTGGGCTTCAGCAGTCGCAGTTCCCGGGGTCTAGAGCGCAGGCTCAGCAGTTGTGGCGCACGGGCTTAGTTGCCCCTCAGTGTGTGGGACCTTCCTGGAGCAGAGCTCGAACTCGTGCTTCCTGCGTTGGCAGGCGGGCTTTGCCACTGAGCCACCAGGGAAGTTGGCCGCTGACATTTCTTGAAGCCCGAGACGTGGGGTCCTTTTTGTGTCCGGGGTCTTGGAAGCCTGGAGAGCAGAGGTCAGGCCTCCTTGGCAGCTTCCTCTGCAGGCATGCATGTGGCCGAGCACCTTCGATGTGGGTGCAGGGGGTGGTGTTTCAACCAGAAGATGCTGTGTCAGGGTCCATGTTGCCCTGGAGGAGCGGGGTCTTGGAAGACCCAGGCCTTTTATCTCCATGCAAGTCCCTTGAGCTTTCCTGAATCAAAGTGGCCTCATTTTGCTCTGGGGCTTTTAGGTGGGCTTGCCTTGCGGAATTTATCAGCTTGGGGTTAGAAGTGGCCCTGGCAGTACCTGCACGATGGCACTGTCGTCAGATGTCTGCCTTCGGGTGGGGTTCCTCTGGTCCTTTTTGCTGTGGCTTGTCTTCACCCACGTACGAGGTGTGTGTCTCTGCGTTTCCTTCCTGCAGACTGGTGACGTGGCTTCCAGACATGCCCAGCGACATCCAGTGGCTGTGGTGGGCCACCTCCCACATGTGTTCTCAAGCCATGGTGCGTCTGCTCCCCGCTTCCAGGTAAGTGATTTGCTTGTGGGTCTGGGGGTCCACTAGGCACCCTCTCATCTGCTCAGGCCTCACGTGCCATGCTAGGAATGTCATCAGGCCCCAGAGAGGAGGCAGGGACCGTGTCCCCTGGTGCCAGAGGCCCTGCCTTACAGGAGGCAGCTGAGCCCATCAGAGGTCCCATTGTGCCTGCTGGAAGCTAGTGACCAAGACTCATCTGCAGAGGGTGTGCTGAAGCCTGGGGAGGTATGTCCATGGAGTGTAATTTTTTTAAAAGTTATTTATTTAGCTGGGCCAGGTCCTAGTTTCAGCACGTGGGATCTTGAGTTGTGGCATGTGGGGTCTAGTTCCCTAACCAGGGATTGAACTCCGGCCCCCTGCACTGGGATCACGGAGTCTTAGCCACTGGACAGCCAGGGAAGTCCCCCACTGAGCCCATTTTGATGGCAGAGGAGGGAGGAGCTGGCTGATGGAGCAGGGGCAGGGCCAATGGACAGGTAGCATTGGTTTGCCTAAAGGGAGTGACTCTGGGTACCGGTAGCACGGGGAGGGCGTGAGGCAGGGAGAGAGGAGCAGGGCCCCTCTGTGTGTGTGTCTGTGTGTGAATGTGTGCGCATCTGTTAATGCAAATTCCCGTCTGACCGTAGACTCCCTGAATCCCGGTCTCTTGGGCTGGAACCCAGCCACCTGCATCGTTAACATGGTCCGGGTACTGCTGCTACCACTCCCTGAATTCTGAAAACTAATGAAGAGCAAGAAGGGCCTGGTTCCAGTCATGATTCTGGGATTTTTGTCCTGAAAGTCGTTGACCTTGGCTTCCTCCCCTGTTCACTGGGGCTGATCCTCCTCACCTCATTAGGTGTCTGCGAGGCTTTGGGGAGCCCCCAGCTCAGTCCTGACACATGGCAGGTGCTTGGGAGACAAGCCCTCCAGTTTTTCTATCAACAGACATGGAAGGTTTAAAGTAGGGATGGAGGGGTCTGGCTTGTGCTGGGAAAATGACAGTAGAGGCCTTGCGGAGGCCGGATCCCCAGAGAGGGCAGAACTGGCCCAGCAAGGGGAAGGGCTTGCTCTCCAGAGAAACTGGAGGACTGAGTGCTGTCCGCAGGCTCCAGGTCCGAAGGGAGATAGCAGCTGCGAGGTGTGCTGAGCTCCAGGCTGGTCGGCAGGCAGGAGCAGGGGGTGGGGGGGATGGCGGTGTGGCTGCAGAAGGCCACCCAGGCGGGTGAGCTGGTGTGCGTGGCGGTGACCGATGGGCTCCTCCGGGCCTGTGCACGTCCATTGGGAGGTATCCAGGTGGCTGGGAGGGCCACAGGTTTGGAGGCCTGGGATGGTGATGTCAGCCCAGTACGGGGATGGGGGACCCGAGGAGGCGGTGGGCTTGGGCTGGGCCACCCTGCAGACCCCAGACCGTCATCCCCACTGACACTGCAGACCAGAGCGGCAGGTCGGTGGCTGAGTTGGAATTCTTCATTTGTTTCAGATCCCAAATCCCAACAAGCGGCCAACGGCCTTCCTCCACAAACCAGAACACCGTGGGCGACCGCCAGGCTCTCTGCTCCTCCGTGGACCCGGACGCCCGCCCTGTGGACGTCCCGCAGAGGCCAGAGCTGACACCTGTGATGTACGCAGAATGACCTCCGTGCTGAGTTTGTAGTGTCCTGAAACCAAAGGCAATCTTTCTGTCTTACAAAGAGCTTGGAAGCTACTCTTGGTGTGTGCGGTGGGTGCAGAGCTCGGGGATACCCAGGATATGTGTCTCTGAGTATCGTTGGCTCGGCTGGGAAACTGCACAAGGGCGACCGGCGTGGGGGAGTCCGTGACTGACTTGTCGCCCACTCAGCTGTCCCGAGGCAGGCTCCTAGGGTGACTGGTGTTTGGATCGGGGACCTTGCGGCAGGGAGCTGGGCTGCCCTTTGTGCAGTCTTGGGGGTTGTGGGAAGGATTGTGGTCCCATCTCTCTGTACAGAAAGCAGTCAGTGTCAGGCGAGGTGGGGTGCCATCCTCCCAAGGACACCCCTGGTTTTGGGGGGGCATTACAACGTAGTAACTTACTTGCACTCTGGTACATCTTGCTGCTGCTGCTGCTAAGTTGCTTCAGTCGTGTCTGACTCTGTGTGACTGCATAGACGGCAGCCCACTAGGCTCCTCTGTCCCTGGGATTTTCCAGGCAAGAACACTGGAGTGGGTTGCCATTTCCTTCTCCAATGCATGGAAGTGAAAAGTGAAAGTGAAGTTGCTCAGTCGTGCCCGACTCTTAGCGACCCCATGGACTGCAGCCTACCAGGCTCCTCCATCCATGGGATTTTCCAGGCAAGAGTACTTACCTATCCTAAATATTTGGTGGAATTATAAACATAACTCTTGGCAGGCACTGAGAGAGGGCCTCAGAGGGCAGACAGACAGAAATCACAATCACAGACAATAGGCCAATCTGATCACACGGACCACAGCCTTGTCTAACTCAGTGAAACTAAGCCCTGCCATGTGGGGCCACCCAAGACGGGCGGGTCATGGTGGAGAGGTCTGACAGAATGTGGTCCACTGGAGAAGGGAATGGCAAGCCACTTCAGTATTCTTGACTTGAGAGCCCCATGAACAGCATGGAAAGGCAAACAGTTGGACACTGAAAGATGAACCCCCCAGGTCAGTAGATGCCCAATATGCTACTGGAGATCAGTGGAGAAATAACTCCAGAAAGAATGAAGGGACGAGCCAAAGCAAAAACAATACCCAGTTGTGGATGTGAATGGTGATAGAAGCAAGGTCTGATGCTGTAAAGAGCAGTATTACATAGGAACCTGGAATGTTAGGTCCATGAATCAAGGCAAATTGGAAGTGGTCAAACAAGAGATGGCAAGAGTGAACATCGACATTCTAGGAATCAGCGAACTAAGATGGGCTGGAATGGGTGAATTTAACTCAGATGACCATTATATCTACTACTGTGGGCAGGAATCCTTTAGAAGAAATGGAGTAGCCATCATAGTCAACAAAAGAGTCCGAAATGCAGTACTTGGATGCAATCTCAAAAATGACAGAATGATCTCTGTTCGTTTCCAAGGCAAACCATTCAATATCACAGTTATCCAAGTCTATGCCCCAACCAGTAATGCTGAAGAAGCTGAAGTTGAAGAGTTCTATGAAGACCTACAAGACCTTTTAAAACTAACACCCCAAAACGATGTCCTTTTCATTATAGGGGACTGGAATGCAAAAGTAGGAAGTCAAGAAACACCTGGAGTAACAGGCAAATCTGGCCTTGGAGTACAGAATGAAGCAGGGCAAAGGCTAATAGAGTTCTGCCAAGAGAACACACTGGTCATAGCAAACACCCTCTTCCAACAACACAAGAGAAGACTCTACACATGGACATCACCAGATGGTCAACACCAAAATCAGATTGATTATATTCTTTGCAGCCAAAGATGGAGAAGCTCCATATAGTCAGCAAAAACAAGACTGGGAGCTGACTGTGGCTCAGATCATGAACGCCTTATTGCCAAATTCAGACTGAAATTGAAGAAAGTGGAGAAAACCACTAGACCATTCACGTATGACCTAAATCAAATCCCTTATGACTATACAGTGGAAGGGAGAAATAGATTTAAGGGACTAGATCTGATAGAGGGCCTGATGAACTATGGGCAGAGGTTTGTGACAGTGTACAGGAGGCAGGGATCAAGACCATCCCCAAGAAAAAGAAATACAAAAAAGAAAAATGGCTGTCTGAGGAGGCCTTACCAATAGCTGTGAAAAGAAGGGAAGTGAAAAGCAGAGGAGAAAAGGAAAGATATACCCATTTGAATGCAGAGTTCCAAAGAACAGCAAGGCGAGATAAGAAAGCCTTCCTCAGCGATCAATGCAAAGAAATAAAGGAAAACAACAGAATAGGAATGACTAGAGAGCTCTTCAGGAAAATTAGAGATACCAAGAGAACATTTCATGCAAAGATGGGCTCAATAAAGGACAGAAATGTTATGGACCTAACAGAAGCAGAAGAGATTAAGAAGAGGTGGCAAGAATACACAGAAGAACTGTACCAAAAAGATCTTCACAATCCAGATAATCATGATGGTGTGATCACTCACCTAGAGTCAGACATCCTGGAATGAAGTCAAGTGGGCCTTAGGAAGCATCGCTAAGACCAAAGCTTGTGGAGGTGATGGAATTCCAGTTGAGCTATTTCAAATCCTGAAAGATGATGCTGTGAAAGTGCTGCACTCAATATGCCAGCAAATTTGGAAAACTCAGCGTGGCCACAGGACTGGAAACAGTCAGTTTTCATTCCAGTCCCAAAGAAGGGCAATGCCAAAGAATGCTCAAACTACCGCACAATTGCACTCATCTCACATGCTAATAAAGTAATGCTTAAAATTCTCCAAGCCAGGCTTCTGAACCATGAATTTCCAGATGTTCAAGCTGGTTTTAGAAAAGGCAGAGGAACCAGAGGTCAAATTGCCAACATCCTCTGGATCACTGAAAAAGCAAGAGAGTTCCAGAAAAACATCTATTTCTGCTTTATTGACTATGCCAAAGCCTTTGACTGTGTGGATCACAACAAATTGTGGGAAATTCTGAAAGAGATGGGAATACCAGACCACCTGACCTGCCTCTTGAGAAGTCTGTATGCAGGTCAGGAAGTAACAGTTAGAACTGGACATGGAACAACAGACTGGTTCCAAATAGGAAAAGGAGTACGTCAAGGCTGTAAATTGTCACCCTGCTTATTTAACTTATATGCAGAGTACATCATGAGAAACGCTGGGTTGGAAGAAGCACAAGCTGGAATCAAGATTGCCGGGAGAAATATCAATAACCTCAGATATGCAGATGATACCACCCTTATGGCAGAAAGTGAAGAACTAAAGAGCCTCTTGATGAAAGTGAAAGAGGAGAGTGAAAAAGTTGGCTTGAAGCTCACCATTCAGAAAATGAAGATCATGGCATCCGGTCCCATCACTTCATGGGAAATAGATGGGGAAACAGTGGAAACGGTGGCTGACTTTATTTTTCTGGGCTCCATAATCAGTGCAGATGGTGATTGCAGCCATGAAATTAAAAGATGCTTACTCCTTGGAGGGAAAGTTATGACCAATCTAGACAGTGTATTAAAAAGCAGAGACATTACTTTGCCAACAAAGGTCTGTTTACTCAAGGCTATGGTTTTTCCAGTGGTCATGTGTGGATGTGAGGGTTGAAATATAAAGAAAGCTGAGCACTGAAGAATTGATGCTTTGAACTGTGCTGTTGGAGAAGACTCTTGAGAGTCCCTTGGACTGCAAGGAGATCCAACCAGTCCATCCTAAAGGAGATCAGTCCTGGGTGTTCATTGGAGGGACTGATGCTGAAGCTGAAACTCCAATACTTTGGCCACCTGATGCAAAGAGCTGACTCATTTGAAAAGACCCTGATGCTGGGAAAGATTGAGGGCAGGAGGAGAAGGGGACGACAGAGGATGAGATGGTTGGATGGCATCACTGACTCAATGGACATGGGTTTGGGTGGACTCTGGGAGTTGGTAATGGACAGAGAGGCCTGGTGTGCTGTGGTTCATGGGGTCACAAAGAGTTAGACGCGACTGAGCACCTGAATTGAACTGAACTGATATTAAACATAAAGGATTCTTAAAATCGGTTGGATTATCTATTATGAGAATCATTAAAGTATTCAGAGAAGAAGCCTTGAAAATAAAAATCCAGCGCATAAGACAGTCTCCCCGACACCTGCCCCACCCACCCCAGCCCCCTCCCACCGGAGCTCTAATGGAGACGAGCAGGAGGCAGGTTCGCCCTGTCTCTCCAGGGTGGTAATCTGTTGCCAGGCACAGATGACATGGGCCTGCTGCCCCGTGTAATAGGACCCAAGGTGCAATGTGCGCATGTGTTTTTCTTATTTATGCATTTGAGGATGCCAAAAAGGAAAGGAAGAATAAGCTCAAATCCTACTCGTGGGCATGAAAAGTCACAGCTCTCACCCACATCGTGTGGGTGTCCTGGAGCCGAAGAACCAGCAGGGCCAGACAGAGCACCGCAGTGTGAGGGCAGCAGGCAGGGGCTGCCTGTGAAAACACAGGGTCGGCACGCAGTGCAGGAAAGTGCCCTGTGGGGGCTCCTGGCTGGCTCGTCATTCCTGGGGCCTCCTGTGCTGGTAACCGTCACTACCTGAGTGAGGCAAGGCTGAGTGGTGGGCTCTCTGGCCACCTGGGCCCCAGGACAAAGCACTGTCCCCTTGCTGAGCTGACCTGGACTCCTGGTGACACCCTCTCACACCTTCCCCGAACCTAGAGCTCAGGGTCCCAGTGGCCTTCTCTGCCAGAACCATGGCACGGGTCTAAACACAGGCAACCACACCTCAGCAGCACTTTACAATGTCCAAGATACTTCCATTCAGATCGTATTCTCTGCACTGGCTCTGACGTCATTGTAAGGAAAGAGATGTGTTAAGATAGGATTACATGGGACTTATTTTCTTACTATTTGTGATTATTCCACCTTCTTACAATGAGCATGTGTTTTATTAATTTTTTTCAAATGTGCACTAAGACGAGAAAGTGTATTACTTTCTCTTAGGAATATCCAGGGTTCCACCTCACTGGCGCCTTAACTGTGACCCGTCTCCTCCTCATTGGCTGACCCCAGGTCACGGCCCCCCGACATCCTCACTGCCCCCCCACCCCAGGCCCTCACCTCTCCAGCACTGCGGGTTTCTCATCAGCGCATAAAACATTCTCAAGTTTCTCCCACCGTGTCAAATACTGATGATCCCTTGATATGCTGGGATGCTCCAGTATCAGGAATCAGCCGCGTGCAGTCTGATTCATGCCAGGGAGCAACCGTCTGTTTGGTCGACAGATAGCAGAACTTGCTGAGAAGCATGAGCCCAGTCTTGCTAAGGAAATTGTGTGTGTGTGTGTGTGTGTGTGTGTGTGTGTGTATTTAGAGTGGAGCCTGAAAGACTGTTGGCCCAGTTACTGAAGGTGGTTACCATGATGTCGTTCCCTGTAATTACATTTTATATTAAATTTCTGCATTCATCAGGAAATAATTCATAATAAATGTGATTGTTCAACTGCTCTCCCTTGTCTCTGCATCCTTTGCGCAGTGCTGCTTTCCTTGCCTCACGGCCAAGCTCCTTTAAACTCCTCTGCCAACCCCCACCCGCATCCCTAAGCAGGTTCACGGGCCCGCTGCCCCAGGTGGGCCCGGCCCGGCCAGGTGGCCTTCACATGCTCTGTCCTGGACACTGAGGCCCAGACCCTTCTTCATCTGGGACCCCAGACTCCCTGATTTCATCCTGGGTACCCGGCTTTTCCCCAGGGCCTGGACGTGCTGCTCTGCAGAAAGCATCCAGCCACCCCGGGGAGGCCTCGCTCACTCCGAGGATTCCCGTCTCTGGTTCAGGGGAGGGCCCACCTAACATTCCCCGACCTGCCCCTGGTTGCCTCCCTCACACCCTCCCCCAGGGCAGAGCTCCTCAGCTCTGTCATCGGAGCCAGGACCCGGCGCTTGAGTCCCCCCACCCTTCTCCCCCAGCTAGTCCCTGTCCTGCCCGTCCACCTCCACCTCCACTTCAGGCACATGGAAGCCAGTCCCTCTTGGGAGCCTGCCCCTGCCCTGGGCTGTGGCAACAACTTCCGGGTAGGGGCTGGTGGCCTGAACTCTGCCTCAGGCCACTCGGGCCCAAATTCGGTCAAGTCACCTCCCATCCCCACCCAAAGAAGCTGCCTTCCTCGCAAGGCCCCCAGCCCCGGGCATCCCGCCTGGATTTCCGCTTCCTGCCAGCACCTGTGTCCTTTCCTCTCAGCCGCTCACCTTCACTCCTCCAGTAGTAGGAGCCGGGGAGACAGGATGGAGGCAAGGCCCTCACCTCAGGGCACCCCAAACTAAGAGCAGGGGTCACCACTGCGAAGACCCAGCGTGCCTTCCTCATGGCCTCTGAGACTCGGGGTTTGACTTTGTCAAGTGAACCAGTGTGGTCACTAACCTGCATTTAGGTCAGCCCTTCGTAAACCAAGTTTTCCAGAACACTGATGTCCTTGCAGATGGGACTAGGGACTTTTATCAGTTAGGATAAATGGGGTTATGTTCCCGAAAGTTTCACTTCTCAGGGTGCGTGCCCTTCGGACCCGGGTGGCCCAGCCCGAAACTTTCCCTGCCTCTGGACCCAGGGCTGGGATGGGCGGTAGGGGAGGAACATGGTGCTTAAAGGTTTCCATCCAGGGTGTCAGCTCTCCCTTCTGCCCACCACTTGTTGACCAAAGCAAGTCACATGGATGGGGTCATGGAAACACAAGCCTATCTTTCGCCCCAAAGAGGAAGAGCAGAAATTCTGGTGAACAGGGCCACTGAAAACCTCAAAAAAACCACAAAGTCTTTATGGCAGAATAAATAACCCAGGAAATACTGGGTTAAAGAAACCCTAACAGGTGTACGCATCACAGGATGTCTCAGAGCCTTTGAAAAGTTAATGTACGGGGAATTCCCTGGCCGCCCAGTGGTTAGGACTCTATGCTTCTACTTCAGGGGGCATGGCAGGGGGCAAGGACTTGATCCCTGGATAGGAACTAAGACCCTGCATGCCACACGGCGTGACCGGAAAAAAAAAGCATACATTGTGGCCACCAGAGAGGGCAGAGCTGTGACTCTGTTCCACACGTCCTCAGCCACCCTGGCCCTTGTACACAATAGGCTCTCAGATATTTGGCTGAGGACTTGTGTTGCAATCTGCAGGTCAAAGTCATGGCTTATCTTTGAGAGGAGGCTTTCGTAAGAGAATAACAAGGAAATGCAGGAAGAAAGCCTAGTTTATTCAGCGTTCAGTGAGCCAGGCCCCATGGTCTCTCTCCTTAAATCCTCACTACACCATTATGCTTTAGGAACCGCTGTCTTCATCTTGTACTTGAGAAAACTCAGGTTCAGGCAACAGGAGGACGGATTTTAAGATAAGTGTCCAGCCCGTGTGACTCGTGCTTAAAATCTGCTCCTTCTCCTAGATTATCTTTGGAAATCTGTGTCCAAGTTTTCACACATCGCAATCTTTTGTGTCTGAGCTGGGGATGGGTAAGACCCTCAAAGCCCCACTTTGGTGGCCAGAGGCAGGTGTCCGGGGCCCCAGGGGCCGGGCCTGTGAGCACTGAGCCGAGGCCCTAGGGGTCTTGCCGGGAAACAATCTGGCACAGCCTGTTATATATACTCCCCCTCCCTTTTAAGGGTCGGGAGGCTTCTGAGTCATCATCTACTTCACCGCCCTGTCTCCAGATCCTGGGACATGTGGGCATCATTCAGAGGTGGCCAAGAGCCAGTAGCGGGGCCATGTCACTCTGGGTCCAGCTTGGCTATAGGGTAAGTTGCTTACTCTTTCTGGGTCTGTTTCATCCTTTATAAAAGCTCCCCTAACTGTGATGGTTAACTGTGTGTGTGTGTGTGTGTGTGTGTGTGTGTGCGCGCCCACACACATGCTCTCTCTAGGCCTGGTTTCAGGCTGTTTGTCCACACGTGCGCACATGTTCTCTTTCTCACAGCTGTGAGTGTGTGTGTATGCACGCACATGCACACGTGCTCTCTCTCTCTAGGCCTGGTTGCAGGCTGTGTGTGGGTGTGCTCACGTGCTCTCTCTAGGCCTGGTTGCAGGCTCTGTGTGTGTGGGTGTGCACGCGTGCACACATGCTCTCTAGGCCTGGTTGCAGGCTGTGTGTCTGTGTATGTGTGCATGTGCACCTGCCCTTTCTATCTAGGCCAGGCAAACCTTTACATTATTTACTAACCTTATGAGATGGATACCATCACCACCCTCACTTCACCAAAGGGGAAACTGACCCAGAGAGGTACAGGCCCTGCCCAAGTCCACACAGCTTAGCAGTGACAGAATCATGGCTGAAACCCAACCACCGCATCTGCCCATAAAGCCAGCTCTCGTAACCATTAAAGGGGAGCTAATCTGGTTGTCATCTCCTGCCAAGGGGTGATCCAAAATGGCCTAAACGAGTACAAAAGCCCAGGACCCGTTACTTCCCAGTGTGAAATAGAAAACACTTAAAAACCTTGTTTCTGGTCCTTAGCAAGCTCACCTCTGAGAGTGGAGAAAAGTAACCCTTAAAGAGGGTGTGACTTGCCAGGGATCAACTGCTAACTTACAGCCCAGTTCTTCCATCAGCTCGCTGTCTTTCAAACGTATGCCCAGACCCAGAAGCCTCCGGGCCAGCCTTGACCCTGCCCACCCTTCCCCTTCCCACTGGAGGCCGCCCCGCCTGCAGATGCTCCCTTGCTGACCACCTCTTCCACTCAATTCTGGCCAAGTTCCTTATAAGCAGGTGAGTAGCCCAAGTCTTCAGAGACTTTATAAATGAGTGATAAAGTCAAACACAGACCTAAAGGTTTTTAGAATGTTGCTGTTTAATCACTAAGTTGTGTCTGATTCTTTTACAACCCCATGGACTGTAGGCCGCCAGCCTCCTCTGTCCGTGGCATTTTCCAGGCAAGAATACTGCAGTGGGTTGCCATTTCCTTCTCCAGGGGATCTTCCCCACCCAGGGACGGAACCTGCACTGCAGGCAGATTCTTTACTGTGGGGTTCTTAAACATAATGGGTAAAAGAATTATGTAGCCCACTTTAAAAAACTCACATCTCCAGGTTCTACTTTCCAGAGGTTGGTTCAGTAGATCAGGGCTGCGGCCCAGGAGTGTGCATTTTAAATATAAGCAGGGTCTTTCTGTCTGCTGTAGCAGTAATTCGGGAAATATTAACTGAGTCCCTGCACCACGCCACGCACCGTGCAGCCTCGAGCGAAGGACTGGGCCCCGCCTCCAGGCACCAGTCCAGCTCAGAAAACAGACGACTAGGTCAACTGGCAAGGAGTGCAGTGTGGGAAGGGGTGCCTGGGAGGGGCTAAAGTTTTCTCTCTTCCCAGGCAAGAAGGGGAACATGGACTTAATATTTACCCCAGGAAGGCAAGAGAATGAAGGTATTGCCACTTAAATGGGAAAGGGTGTCAGGGTGTCTGGGAAGGGGTGGAAACGTGAGACCACATGATACTGAAAATCCTTCTCTTGTCCTGTCTCTTCTCTCCCTGCATGTATCACCATGTGCTGTTACTTATTACATGCTGTCATTTGAGACAGGAAGCTGTTTCCACCACCAAAATAAAGCCCCGTGTTGCAGGGAGAAGTCAATTCTGACTCCACCTTGACATTGTTCCACTTGCTTTCTGCTGCTTTTGTTATTACAATCACACATAATGCCCTGCCTCAGAGAATTCTGCCCCTCTGCCTGTTAAGTGCCTTTGTGCATAACCCTGTCCACCTGGAGAAGGCAGGAAGAAAGAAGTTAACACATCTCTCTGCCTGAGACATGGCATTCTAAAAGAATATTTCCAAGATTAAAGGCCTTTATTTTACTTTGTCTCCTCACCCCTCCCCCATCTCAGATCCATAAAAGAACCTGGCATCCAGACCCCTACAAGATGGGTTACTTTGAGACATCAGTTTGCCCTCTTCTCAGTCAGCCAGCTTTCCAAATAAAGTCACACTCCTGGCCTCATTTCCTCCTCTCCCCAGATTCACTGCCTATCCTACCAGGATCAGAGCGAGCTTAGACTCAGCAACACCAGAGCTGTCTTGCTTTACAATGTGAATAGTCCCCGCGTCAACCCCTGGTTAACACTCTTGACATTCACTGCAGTTGAAAGAATAGGAGCCATTGACTCGCTGCTCAGTCAGTGCCCAGCCCTGTGCCCGGCGCTTTTACACTCTCCTGCAAAAGCCTTGTAATCCATCCCTGCTAAGCAGGTAAGACGTCACCTTCATTCTGTCAACGAGGAGCCTGAGCCCCGGGAACTTCAGAGACCTGAAGGGTCCACGTGGCCAGCGGGAGAGGTGCAGGACGCCAATCCGGATTTGTGAGGCTCCGCAGGCAGGGGTGGGGGAGGCCACAGCCGCAGCCAGGCGTGGAGAGCCGCGGCGCTTCGCCAGAGTGCGGAGACAAGCGCGGCACCGCGGAGCCAAGGACATGAACACGAGTTTGACCAAACTCCGAGGAGGTGGCGATGGACAGGGAGGCCTGGCGTGCTGCAATCCATGGGGTCGCAAAGAGTCTGACACGACTGAGCGGCTGAACTGAACTAAACACGAGGTTTAAGGGAAACACATGAGGCCCGACGCGCTCACCAGCTGGTGTGCTGTCCCCCAGGGGCAACTCCGGGGCGCCCAACCCACCCTCCTACCCAGTTCCCCACGGAGACCCGCTGTGCACTCGCCGCTAGCTCCTCTGAGCGCTAACGAACGCGCGGAGCTGGAGCCATCTCCAGGTCTCAGGGTTTCGGGCGCCCGCGTGTACATCCGGGTCATAGAGGCCTATGAGCCAATGAGCGAAAGCATCGTGAGCCAAGGGGCGGGGCGAAGGAGGGACATCATGGCCGCCCCCAGTCCGCCGCGTTAGGGGCTTGTGGGTGTTGCCCTAATCCGGAGCTCGGTCACCGGAGCCCCGCCCTCTGTCCTCACCCGCCGAGCTTTCGTCCGGCCGGGACTGCTCTGGGAGGCGGCGGCCAGAGAGGGAGCCATGGGGACGGTGCACGCCCGGGTAAGAGGCCCAGCGACCCGCGCGGGCTGCGTGACCTCGGGGCGGGCGTCGCGGGGAGACGCTCTCGCGGCTGCGCCCGGGGTTGCCCCGGTAAAAAGAGGGCGGCGGCGCCCGAAGGCTAGCGGGGAACGGTGCCGGGGTGGGGGTGGGGGAGCCCCAGTGCTGCGCCGCCGCAGGCCGGATGGAGGAGGCCGCAAAGATGCCTCCACCCGCTACGGCAGGCTTCCGAGCTGGAAAACCGATACCCAGAGGAGAGACCTGACTTGCCCAAGGTCACTTAGCAGTGGGGCCGGCAAAGGGCCAGCGGGCTTTCCGCGATGTCCTGCAGCGGAGGAATAAATTTTTTCTGCCCTGAGCGGTTTCAGGCGTCTGAGTTCCTTCAGTTCAGTCTCTCAGTCGTGTCCGACTCTTTGCGACCCCGGGAATGCAGCATCCCAGGCCTCCCTCTCCATCACCAGCTCCCGGAGTTAGCTCAAACTCATGTCCATTGAGTCCGTGATGCCCCCCAACCGTCTCGTTTTCTGTCGTCCCCTTCTCCTCCCTCCTTCAATCTTTGCTAGCATCAGGATCTTTTCCAATGAATCGGTTTTTTCGCATCAGGTGGCCAAAGTATTGGAGTTTCAGCTTCAGTATCAGTCCTTCCAAAGAATATTCAGGACCGATTTCCTTTAGGATGGACTGGTTGGATCTCCTTGCAGTCCAAGGGACTCTCAAGAGTCTTCTCCAACACCACACTTCAAAAGCATCAATTCTTCGGCGCTCAGCTTTCTTTATAGTCCAACTCCCAGATCCATCCATGACCACTGGAAAAACCAGAGCTTTGACTAGATGGATCTTTGTTGGCAAAGTAATGTCTCTGCTTTTTTGCTTTTTTCCAGTGTCTCCTGCTCAGCCGCTGCTGGGGTCTTGCTAGGCTTTCCTAGAGCAGGAAGCATCTTCTGAAGTATTCCAACCCAGGCTCAGGAGTCCTCATGTCTCCTGGTTACCGCGCGAAGAGGGAACTGGGCTGAGTGGAGGCGGTAATAATATCCACTCACTGGGCTGTTGGGAGAATTGAAACACACAATGCATGTAAATGCGCTTGCTTGGGTACAGTAGTAGGCAGACTGCCCAGCTGCTCTCCTTTATCGCAGGCTTAACTGCTGCTGCTGCTAAGTCACATCAGTCGTGTCCGACTCTGTGCAACCCCATAGACGGCAGCCCACCAGGCTCCCCTGTCCCTGGGATTCTCCAGGCAAGAACACTGCAGTGGGTTGCCATTTCCTTCTCCAATGCATGAAAGTGAAAAGTGAAAGGGAAGTCGCTCAGTCATGCCTGACTCTTAGCGATCCCATGGACTGGAGCCCATCAGGCTCCTCAGTCCATGGGATTTTCCAGGCAAGAGTACTGGAGTGGCGTGCCATTGCCTTCTCCCAATCTTAACTGAGGCCCAGAGAAAGAATATCTGTCCAAGGCCTTACCGTTCAAGCCTCAGAATGTTCTGAAACTGAATGTCCTGAACCATCTGCATGTTCCTGAGTCCCAGCCCACAGCACAACTTTTTCTGCAGCATAGATAGTTGCGCTGCTTAGAAGTTTTCAGGAGTTTTCCTGAAAGAATTTGGCACAGATGTCCCAGCATGGTGTCCAAAATTGAACTTAACCTCCCTTTGCCTGGAGAAGGAAATGGCAACCCACTCCAGTATTCTTGCCTGGAGAATCCCATGGACGGAGGAGCCTGGTGGGCTATAGTCCACGGGGTCGCAAAGAGTCGGACACGACTGAGCGACTTCACTTTCACTTTGCCAGATATTTCCTTCACATAACACACTATTTGGACCGTACTGGTGGGCGTAGCTCCCCTCTCTCATCACTTGCAATAGCTGACAAAACGGGCCAGTCTTTTAGAAGTGAAGTGAAGGTTCCTCATTTGTGTCCGACTCTTTGTGACCCCATGGACTATATAGTCCACTGAATTCTCCAGGCCAGAATACTGGAGTGGGTAGCCTTTCCCTTCTCCAGGGGATTGTCCCAACCCAGGGATCGAACCCAGGTCTCCCGCATTGCAGGCGGATTCTTTACCAGTTGAGCCACAAAGGAAGCCCATGGTTTTTTAGAATTCAGTTCAAATCATTTTCTACACAAACCTTGTCTCCCCTCCGTTCCTCGTTTTGGATGTGTTACCAACCTCCTTGATTGACACTTCTCTTCTGGTGCCCTGTTTCAGCTCTGCATTTTTCGCTTAACCTTTTAGATTGTTAGTTTCTAGATGACGGTAGGAACCACATCTTATTTGCCTTGGATCCCTTGTAGCATCTTGGCAAAGTAAACATTTGTTCATTCATTCAGCTCATGTTTACCGATGGTCAGCTGTGTGCTGCCTGGCACTGTTCTAGGTGCTGAGAGTATAGGAACAAAAAAACTGCTTTTATCGAGCTCCTTTGACACTAAAACTGCCACTCCTTTGTTGAATATATTGACAAAAAATAATTTCAGTTCTTTAACTTCGCTAGCCAGTGTTTGAATTTTTTGGTCAGAACTCACAGTAAGAAAACTTCCCATATTTGCTATCTAGTACCCTCATGCGTATGTGAAACAAAAGTTTTCTGAATCAGGACTTCGCCAGCGGTCCAGTGGTTGGGATGCTGTTTCCATTGTGGGGCGGGGGGGTGCAGGAAAGGTTCAATCCCTGGTTGGGGAGCTAGGATCCCACACATTTCGTGGCAAGACCAAAAAATTAAAAAAAAAATTGGAATAAAAAAGTTTCCTGAAACAGTATTTACCATCGATATCTATTATCTTTTCTGGTATTTTCTGTCTCATTCTAGTCTGTATCACTTTAAAGATGGTGTTCATAACTCATTAAATTTATTTCATGTCCTGTTTCTCCCGTTAGCACTGCCTTGCCCAGTGCTTGGCATGTGGTGCTCAGTAAAGTTTGTCGACTCACAGTAGACATCTGCTTAAAGGTTAGAGGCTAGGTCCAAATATTTATTTTAATTCATTTCACTGACTACTTAGCCAGACAGTGCAATGTAAATTCTGTGAAGGTGAGACTCTTGCAAGTGCTTGTCACATAGTGAATGGATATTTGGTGAATGAATGAATCTCTGTTGGTGAAATAGTTAATTTAGGACATCAAGCTTTGGTGCAGTTAGTGAGACTGTAAAGACACCATCTGTTGAACTTAAAGTGTAAATTTCGGATTTAAGACTACAGATGGGTGTGGCAAGTTTTTGGTGAAATATGTTGTATGCTTCGAGATTTTAGGAGCCATAAGGGAATTTTTTTTTTTAGCACAATAGCACACGAACTTTATGTCCAGACAAAATCTGTTTGTCAAGCATTCGGATTAAGAACAATGAATATGTGTGGTGTTCCTAACCATAGTATATACTCTGCATATAGGATTTACTTGTCTGTAATACACTTTTTAGCACTAGGTAAACATAAATACAGAAGCATGTTCATGAAAGGCTGCATTAAAAAGTTACTATTTTAGGGACTTCCCTGGCAGTCCAGTGGTTAAGACTTCACCTTCCAATGCAGGAGGTGTTTGTCTGATCCCTGGTCAGAAAGCTAAGATCCCACATGCCTTGTGGCCAAAAAACCAACAAATGTAAACCAGAAGCAATATTGTAACAGATTCAATAAAGACTTTAAAAATGGTCCACATTAAAAAAAAAAATTTAAAAGTTACTATTTTGATTTGTTTGCATGTTTGAGAAATACAGTAATGATCCCCTGTTTTAAATATTTACACAACAAAAATGAAAGGATAATTATGTGAAATAAATTCTATTTCTTTGCCCGACATCATCTTCCCTTTTTACTCATGTAAATAATCCACGTCAATCCCTGCAGGAAGGACCGAGTCTGTCTTATTCACGGCTGCCTTCCCTGCTCTTAGACAGTAGGCACTCAGATATTTATTAAACGTGAGAAAAAAAGAAAAAAAAAGAATTCACTCACCCATGCCGAGGGTGGCTGTTTTGGCTCATCTCTGGGGAGGAGGCTAGTTATCCTGGGCGGAGAGGGCCAAGTGCGCCCAGATAGGAGTGCGAGGGTTGCGTGTGGTCGGGTGGAGTCTGGAGTAGCAGAAGGGGGCTGCGGGGTGGAGCTCCTCCGCGCCCCGCTGAGGAGCCCAGCTGCACTCCGTCCCTGGGGACGCCTTTAAGGACCAGTCCTCAAGGGCCAGGATGGGAAAGCGGCCATGGTTCTGTCAGGTTGGTACCTTTCCAGAGGACCGGTGCCACGATGAAGGGTCTACTGCCAGGCCACTGAACGTTCCAGGGAAGAGGCGAGAACGGCCCAGAGTCCCCCTTGCTGCACGCTCCGCAGGCGGCAGACACGCCCGCTCAACTCAGAAGCGCTTCTCTGTGGAGAGCTGGTGGAGGAAGGAAGCAGCCGGTTAGGCACCATAGTTCTCCCAGAGCTGCCTGTGTGCGCGCTCACCTGGTGCCACTCGGGTGTGTGGGAGTCCCCGTGGTTAAGCAGTCACGTTGTTCAGTCACTTGGTCGTGTCTGATTCTTTGTGACCCCATGAAATGAAGTCGCTCAGTCGTGTCCAGCTCTTTGTGACCCCATGGACTGTATAGTCCACCAGGCTCCTCCATCCATGGGATTTTCCAGGCAAGAGTACTGGAGTGGGTTGCCATTGCCTTCTCCAGATCTTCCCTACCCAGGGATTGAACCTGGGTCTCCCGCATGGTGTTGGCTCTGGCTTCACCATGTGACCCCGTGGACTGAAGTAATTATGTATGTGATAAATATACGATATTATATGTACATTGTTTCGCATACTACTGTCATATCTCCATGATTATTACTGTAGAATCCTTCCTCAGAAGATGCTTGAACACTTTTGAGGCAACGTCACTTCAGACTGAAGGGCCGCTTCCTGGCATATGCTACTCCCCTCAGTGTGTAAGTGAGACTTTCTGAACCGAAACAAATCTGTCAGAGTCCGGAGAAGTATCTTTTAGTAATTTGGTTTGTTAATGTAACTATCCTAGATTGTATCTAGTTTTGGTTAAAAAAATTGGGACACCTTCTGTAACAGGAAAGCAGGGTTTTTTTGTCTTCACGCGAGTCTCAGGCGTACAGAACCAAGTTCATGAGCAGTCATTGTAGTTTGTGCCTAACCCTTTTGTTGGTTAATTTTCACCTTTGTTTTCTGTGATAACAATACTCTGGACCCCGAAGGGTCGCTGCCGCCGAAGGCTTGCAAGTCGACAGCTGCTTCCACTCTCTGTGCTCCCCACGCCGCTGCCACCAGCACCAGAGCGAGCTGTGGGCCTGAGTTTTCTGGAGCGCCATCTAAAGACAAAAACGAAAAGATTCTGGCTTTTTAATGGAAGTTCATTTATCTGTGGTTCCCCTCCTCCCTTTCAGAGTTTGGAGCCTCTTCCAGCCAGTGGACCTGATTTCGGAGCATTAGGAGAAGAAGCTGAATTTGTTGAAGTTGAACCTGAAGCTAAGCAGGAAATTCTTGAGAACAAGGATGTGCGTACCCTGTGGAGGGCGAGGGCTCGATACCGTTGCTGCTAGAAGCACTCGCTTCCACAAGCCGCTGGGAAAACAGACAGGGATTAACCTTGTTGACACCTTTATCAAAGGAGAGTTTGCAGCCAGCTACGTTTTCGAAAGACTGGACACTTATTAGAGAAATAGCTTCTGGTTTTAGAGGAATAGTTTTTCCTCGGTGATCCTTTCTGTGGGAAGGGTAAACAAACCCATTTTTGTATTTATGTTAGAAAAAACCCAAAAGCATTTCAAAGAGAAACTCAAGTGGTGCTAAAGTTTAAACTGTGTTCCCTCCTCCCAGAAAAGACTTTGGGTCCTGAATGAAACTTTTTCTTAACTTTGTTGCCTTTGAAATTAAATAGAGAAAGGTAAACACCTTTTCATTAGTTCTTTTTTCTATTTTAAATTTACTTAGTTTTAATTGGAGGATACTTGCTCTGCCCTGTTGTGTTGGTTTCTGCCATAGGTCACCCTGAATCAGCCATAGGTATACATATGGCTTCCCTCTTGAACCTCCCTCCCACCTCCCTCTCATTAGTTCTTTGATTACAATTGTATAGTGTTCTGATCACCTGTAAGTCATGCAGGCCCTAACACTCCCTGTTAATGCCTGCTTGATTTTTCTCTGTTACTCACTACCATCTGCTCTACTATGTAGATTGCCTGTTTCCCTCCCCTTTAGAATATAACCTCCATAGAGTCGGGAATTTTAAAGTCTTGCTTACTGATAAATTCTCAGTGTTCAGTATGATACTTGGTTCGTAGGCAATCAGTGCATCTTTATTGAATAAATGAGTGAAGTAGGTATTCATAGACAAGGGAACGGCTCTGAGCTGGCGTGTATCATGCTATAAACAGATTCTCCCGGCAAAATACTCAGTTATTAAACCAGGTCACAGTCAGCACCATCCAGAGGCCCCTGCCCCAGGGAGCATGTGGAGAAGGAGGTCCAGAGGATCTCTGCACCCTGCCTGGCTTTAGGCCTGACTTGGCCCTTGGTCATTTGGCTGCAGAGACCTTGTAAGTCTCGTTCACAGGAAGTACAGACCTAGTCAGTTCAAGCGACCAGTTGTTTTGAAAAGGCATGGAATTAAGAAACGTGGATCATTAAATTAAAGTCTTTGAAACTAATTTTAGGTATTTGTCTTTACCCTTGATGTCTGGTCTTTTGCCCCGTCTTGTTCTCAACGATCTTGTGTCCCCTTATCACGTTCAGGTGGTGGTTCAACACGTTCATTTTGATGGACTTGGAAGGACTAAGGACGACATCATCATGTGTGAAATTAGAGATGTTTTTAAGGCTAAAAACCTTATTGAGGTAAGTATTCTGCTCTGTGTGGCCTTCTTCCCATCCCCTTCCGAACCCCGTGGACCTCTGCCGCACCACCGGTACCCTGCCCCCACTGATAAGCTCGCCTCCTACCGGGAAGGGGGCTGAACCCCCTCTGTTCCCAGAAGCCCCCCCCCACAAACTGACATGCTCTCGCGTCCACCCTGACTCCAGAGAAGAGGTGTTCCCCCGTCCTGCCCAGGGCTGCCCCTGCCCGTGTCCCTTGCAGCCGTCCTGGCTTTGCCTTGGAGCTGCTGGTGGGGGGTCTTGACCCTTCCTGCACCCCCTTGGTGGTCAGTGCACTTTCCCTTCAGGGCCCTCCATGACCGTGGTGGGGGTGGGCTCTTCTCTGCCACCCACCCCCGCCGACTCCTCGGGCCCTTACTCAATTGTGCAGCTGCGTCTTTCCCGGCTTGCACCGTCCTCTCCTCTGTGGCTTTCTTGTGTCTGCTCTCGGAACCACACTTAGGTACCTGGCAGAGTCGCCAGCAGCTTCTTGGTGACCACGTCCAGCTGGCTCCAGTCCCCACTGCATGTGATCTCTTAAGCAGTGTTCAGCCATTCCCACTTTTAAAAGTACAGTTTTTTTTTTTTTTTTAAAGATTAATATTCTCAGGGAATCATCAACTTTGCACGAATGCTAAGCCGCCAGCCTGGTCTCACAGCCACCGTGTATGTCTCTCTATCTTAGAGGAATACCATCTCTGTTTTTCTCTCTTACAGGTTATGAGGAAATCTCACGAAGCCCGTGAAAAGTTACTGCGTCTAGGAATATTTAGACAAGTGGATGTTTTGATTGATACGTGTCAGGGTAGGCATCCTGCTTTTAGCTTCTCTCTGATTTCACCTTTTTGTCTGTTCCCCTAGGATCACGGACACTATTTATGTTTCCAGGCAGAGAGCACGTGCATTCTCAAGGAATTCACTGGGTCTTCATGTCAGGCTGAGGGAGGTCAGGTGACTTTGAAGATGCTGCTTGCTGAGCCCCTGGATGGGACCAGGGTTCTGAGAAGGAGAGAGCCGGGCTTTTTTGGGATAGCCTACCCCAGCGGGTGTCCGAATAAGCTCTTGGCAGATTCCACCTAAATATGTGTTAAGAAGAGGAGGCAAGTGGGAGTCAGATTTCACTTTTGAGTGTCTGTTCACTTGCTCGATTGCTATGATATTGGGCAGCTGTCTTACCTTGGTGTTTATTCTTCGGTTAATGAGTCCCTGCCGTGGGAAGAGACTATGGCAGACGAGACATGGTGTCTTTCCAAAGAAGCTTCTGGTCAAGTGTAAGAGGCTTGGGGACAGACAGAGAAGTGAGAACAGTTCAGCTGATAGGTTGTGCTGTTTGGGGCTGGGCCCTGGGGGAGGAGACTTAGCCTCTCGATCAGCAGGGCACAGTGGATCAGAGAAGACTTCCTGGACGAGGTGACGCAGATGCTGAGACCTAAAAGAGGTGTGTGAGTGCGTTTGGGGAGCAGGGCTGATGAGGAATGTTCTGAGGAGAGAGAATAGGCCCAGAGGCCAGAGAGAAAGGGTCATTGGGTGGACGCCAGGGCTCCGGAGCCAGAAGGCAGTCGTGGGGAATGAGTGATGCGAGACGAGGCAGGAGAAGGATCAGGAGGCGGGTCACGAAGGACTCCGTGTGTGGCGGTTCACTCCGTTCCGACGTCCCCCGAAAGCTACATATTTGGAATGAATCAGAGAACAAGTGAACTCTTCAGGATTGAGTGAAAGATAATTTTGAGAAGATGAAAATGAAACAGTATATGAAAGTGCTTGCAAAAATATAAAATGCTGTGTAAATGAAAGGCGTTTCTATCACCTGGAGTACAGGTTCATCTGTGGCTAGCAGAGCCCTTGGCCTTGCCCCCAGCGGGACGGGTGTGGCAGTGGCCCTTGCCAGGGCTCCAGAGTGCTTGCTGGTGGCGAGTCCTGTGGGTGGCATGCGGGTTTAGTGCTCTCCTCTCTTGTGAACGTGATGTGTATGTGGTCAGCTGGTCCACTGCTGTCCGTGGTTCTCCACCCTGGAGGCCTTTAGATCCACCCAGGAGCTTTTAGGAAAGAATGTGGGCATCACCCATTTGTCCGATGTCTAGAATGTGCAGGGCCAAAACTGAGCCTTAGCGCAGGCCACGCTTGAGTTAACAGGAACATCTCTCAGCGTGTGAATGGGGGGAGGCGGTGTGTGTAGAGGGGGCTTATGGGGACTCTCTGTACTTTCTGCTCAGTTTTTCTATAAACCTAAAACCACTCCTCTAAACAATAAAGTCTGCTAATTAAAAAAAAAAAAAACAAAAACTGGTGCCAAGGCTCCAGCCTGGACCAGCTGAATCTGAGAGTTCGGGAGCCCCTGCCTGGGTATCCGTGGGTCTGACAGCTCCCAGAGGCCATGGGTGTCCAGCCAGGGTTGCAGGATCGACCTCGGCCTTTCTGGTGCTCAGGACCCTGCCGCCCGGGACCCTCGGTGGGTGACGGGCAGCTGCACTGAACTCAGGCCCCACGCCACCAGCTTGAGAAGGACAGAACCATCCACGTCGTACACCCGGGTCGAGCTGTTGCTTCTCCATCAGGGTTACCCGAGCCCCTCTGTCACTGGAATTCCACGTTTTAACGTCCATTGAACTGAGGCCCCCCTGGCATTTTCAGGGAACTCACTTGTTGGGGAACAAGTACCCTAAGGAAGTGATGCAAATGACGTGTGTTTGCGTAATGCTGCTGCTGCTGCTTATGACTCCTTTCAGCAAACCCTGACCTCGCCGTCTTCCACCGCAGAAACCAGACCCATGTGTCGGGATGTGATGGGGTTTTCACGCACGTTCTTGGGCTTTAAACCAGAGCGTGTGTGTTCCAAAGGAGGTTGTAAAGTCAGCGGAGGCTTCAGTTTGCATTCTGTCATGTATCGCAGCAGGACCGAAAATAAAGCTGCACACTCAGGCTGTCGTCATTGTCTCATCTTTCTCACTTACTAGGTGATGGTGCGCTTCCCAACGGCTTAGACGTTACCTTTGAAGTAACTGAGTTAAGGAGGTTAACGGGCAGTTACAACACCATGGTCGGGAACAACGAAGGCAGTATGGTAAGACACGGACGGGCTTTCCCTTCCTGAGGGTGGGACTTGCCATAGTGACCTTTTTATTTTTTAGAAAACATGTGTTTGTTTGCCTGTTCTGGGTCTTGGCTGTGGCGTGAGGGATCTTTAGTTGCAGCGTGTGGGATCTGCCTCCCTGACCAGGCCTCCTACATGGCAAGTGTGGAGTCTCAGTCACCAGGGAAGTCCCCAGTTGTGAACTATGCTCTAAAAACTAATGGTAATTTCAGAGCTTTTCCATGACCTTTAGTCTTTATTTGTAAGCTGTCCTGTGGTTCTCATTAATCTTCCTAGAGTTGATTATAACACGCTTTGTTATGAAGACGGATTGTTTGAGAACGAGGTGTCGATAACCCATGTTCGTATTAATAGTTTCTTGTTCAAATTCTCCTGAACTCCAAGCACACAGAGTTAGTTTCTCTGAGCTTCACAGTCAGCAGGATTAGCCTAACCCTAAAATTCATCAGGCGTGTGCCCTCGGCAGAGCCAGGCTTTAAAGAAGAAAAGCAATTACAGATGAAAGGCGGACCCTGGTGTACATCTAAACCCCTGCTATTTTTTTTTTTTGTATGATTCCATTTGTTTTCTTAAACTTTTTATTTTGCATTGGGGTGTAGCTGATAAACAGTGTTGTGATGGATAAACAGTGTTGTGATGGATAAACAGTGTTTCAGGTGGACAGCAAAGGGACTCAGCCATACGTATACCTGTATCTGTTCTCCCTCAAACTCCTCCTCCCATCCAGGCTGCCACAAAAACACTGAGCAGAGTTCCCCTTGCAGGTCCTTATTGGTTATCCATTTTAAATACAGCCGTGTGTACATGTCCATCCCAAACTCGCTCACTATCCCTGCCCCCCTCCCCTCCCTGCTAGTAACCGTAAGTTCGTCCTCTAAGTCCATGAGAGGTACGTCTATATGATAGAATGTTACTCAGCCATTGAAAAGAGTGAAATACTGCCATCCGCAGCAACATGGATGGGCCTAGGGAGTGTCACGCTGAGTGAAGTAAGTCAGAGGAGGGGAAATACCATACGGCACCTCTTGTGAGTGGACTCTAAACAGAAATGACAGAGATGAACTCACTTACAAAACCTCTGCTGTTTTTCTTTTGCTCCCAGGTCCTTGGCCTCAAACTCCCTAATCTTTTAGGCCGGGCAGAAAAGGTGACTTTCCAGTTTTCCTATGGAACAAAAGAAACTTCGTATGGCCTGTCCTTCTTCAAACCACAGCCCGGAAACTTCGACAGAAAGTAGGAAGCCCAGCAGGTCGTTGTGTTCAGTGGCGTGGTTTAGGGGTTAAGATAGCTGTAGTGGAAGTTTCTGGAAGGAAACTTTGCAGAATCGGCCGACGCTTCTGTCGCGTCACTGCATGTGTGGATTTCCCCGTGCAGATGAGCCCCGAGGCGTCGCTGTGAGTCTGTTGATTTAGGTGGTACACCAGGTATAATCACCACCGTCCCAGCATGTAAAGCTCTGTCCCCTTGTCTTCTAGTTTCTCCGTAAACTTATACAAAGTCACGGGACAGTTCCCTTGGAGCTCGCTCCGGGAGACAGACCGAGGCGTATCAGCGGAGTACAGCGTGAGTGCCTTTCCCGTCCTTCCCTTTGTGTGCCTCCGTGGGACCTGAGCGCCTGTCGATTGATCCCCAGACTCGGCCGAGGGCGCAGGGCCAGGCGCGCAGCCCCACGTGGGCTGAAGCTTGGAGCTGCGGGCCCCGGTGCTCGGGTCACCCTGTGCTCCCTGTCCTGCTGCCAGCTGCCTCCCGGGTGGCCCCTCCCCACTTGCCCAGTGCCCGTTGCCAGGGCCAGAGAGGGTGGCCACCCCCCACGGCAGCAGATGCTTTGACCCGGTCACATCTCTTCCCTGCCCCTGACTTCCTGGGACACCGTCTGTTTGTGCTTCCTTGTGCACGCTCAGATCGATCGCTCCCGACAGCCAGTTAAGGTCACGTCAGGTTACCGGGCGCTTTCGTTGCTGGCTTATAGCGTGTTCACTTCCAGCGAGATGCGTCGCATAGAGTCACTGCCGTTTGGCCGCTTTTCAGTTTCACGACGAACGCTGCCCTTGTTTGCCTTCCTTTCTAGCTGTCCCCCTTCCTCCCCTCCTGGTGTGGGCTTTAGTTTGATGAGGAAAGACTGGAGGCCTGCGCTTTGTAAAAGTAGCTCCCCGCGTGCGGTCTTCCGACCCGCCGCTGCTGCCTCTCCTGCACGTTCACGGCCCTGTGTGCCCTGCTGGGTGAGCGTCTCCAGGGAGGGGCCCAGGAAGCTGCTGTGGCATGCCCCCCCACCCAGTGCCTCCACTCGTCACAGGCTTGTGACCCCATCTCCCTGCTCTTCTCTGGGGGCTGAGGCGGCTGGGTCACCCTGCCTGGCTTCAGAAAACCAGGTGGGGTGTGTGTCCCATGGTCTTTCAGATGGAAAAGAAACCAGGTGGTTATAAAGTTCCCTGCAGCATCAGACCAGCGACGCCCGTCTCCTGGCTCGGAGCACAGCCCCGCTGCTCAAGCAGTTTCTCCCTCTGATGGCGACCCTGGCTTTCTCCAGCAGCCCTGCCCCGCCTGCCTCCGTTCCCTCCTTCCCCACTTGCCTTGTCTTCCTCTCTTCCATCCTGTCGTTCCACAGCGTGTCGTAGTTTCTAATCGGCTAATGATCTAATGGCGTGTCACCCCACGGCCTGGGCTGGGATGACGCTGCGTCCGCGCAGCACGGAGGCTGACGGTTCTCTGTGTTTGCTTGCAGTTTCCCACCTGGAAGACGAGCCACACGGTCAAGTGGGAGGGCGTCTGGCGGGAGCTGGGCTGCCTCTCCAGGGCCGCGTCCTTCGCCGTCCGGAAGGAGAGCGGGCACTCGCTGAAGTCGTCTCTCTCGGTGAGGGCTTTGCTTGGCGTGTGCCTGCCCTGGTGCAGCCAGGCCATATGCGTTGGGAGAATGGTGTTTCCCTCCATTAGAAGGGACTGAGCGGCGTCACGGTTGGGGCGGCTAGAATGGTGGCTAGGACTGGTCACTGTGAATATCTGGACACAGCCTCACGTTGTTTTTTCCTCAGTAACATCGGAGGTGATAGAAACGGAGGGAATAAGGGCCCACCGTGGGGTCTTAGCCAGAAGCGGGCTGAGCTGACGTCCGTCAGGGCATCAAGCTCCCTGAGAAAACAGGGCTGGGGATGGGGTCGGAGTCGCCCAGCCAGCAGACGTGACCTGTCTCGCTGACTCTGTTGGGTCCTCACACAGAATGGGAGGTTTTCATGAAGGCGAAGCCACCTAAGGGAACACTCGGCACAGAGCCTGGCGAGCAGCCAGCGCTCAGGGAGTGTCTGGTGTCATTCCATACTGAAGCACAGACACCCCTGCCCTTGCCTTTTCCAGCACTCGATGGTCATCGACTCTCGGAACTCCTCCATCCTGCCGAAAAGAGGTGCTTTGCTGAAGGTGAACCAGGTGAGCGTTCCCTCCCCTGTGGCCCCTGCAGGCTCCTGGGGGACTGGGGCGTCCCTCGGGGGCAGTCACGCTGTTAATACTTGCAGCTGCCTTTAGCTGTAAAGGCCATTCTGGAATGCCTCCGAGGGTGTCTGTCCGTCTCAGGATTCCTAGCCCTGGATTTGCTCCCTGCAGCTCAGACTGCCTTCACGGAGCTCAGAGTCAGGGTGAGGAGCCGGCCTCTGATGTGTCACTCCACAGACCAGGAGCCAAGTCGTGACTTGTGGGACTGGTTTCTCAATAAGCACACGAGCCCGGGGTGTGACCCTGATACTGGCAGGGCCCAGCCGGTGACCTCGGAGAAGCTGGCTGGGAAGGGGGCTCCGCCCCTCTGTCTGCGTGAACTCAGTGTCAGAGGAGCAGCTGGCAATCCAATTTTCATGTGCTGTTGCTGCTGCCAAGCCACTTCAGTCGTGTCCGACTCTGTGTGGCCCCATAAATGGCAGCCCACCAGGCTCCTCTGTCCCTGGGATCCTCCAGGCAGGAGTACTGGAGTGGGTCACCATTTCCTTCCGCAGTGCATGCATGCATGCTAAGTTGCTTCAGTCGTGTTTGACTCTGTACAGCCCAATGGACAGCAGCCCGCCAGGCTCCTCTGTCCATGGGATTCTTGAGGCAAGAGTACTGGAGTGGGTTGCCATTTCCTTCTCCCATTTTCATATGAAAATGTGCAAAATTGTGAAAGGTGGGCTAATATTCTTTTTCCAAACATTGATTGGGCCAAACAAGTCATAAAAGCCTGTTACTGTTCAGTCACTAAGTTGTGCCAGACTCTTTGCGACCCCATGGACTGTAGCGCTCCAGGCTCCTCTGTCCATGGGATTTCCTAGGCAAGAATGCTGGAATAGGTTACCATTTCCTGCTCCAAGGGATTTTCCCAACCCGGGGACTGAACCCACATCTGCATCGGCAGGTGGGTTCTCTGCGGCTGAGCCACCGTACCGTCCTTAGTAGGCTCTGTAGTGAACGCCGGTGTTGCCAGCGTTCTCCTGGCATGTGTAAGGAGCGAGCTTCTCTGCAGTTGCTCTGTGTTTGGTGACGGTGTCTCTGCCAGGCCCCTGATGCCATCCCTAACGACCAGGAGGCAGCTTCTGGGACACAGACGTGGTCTGTTGCCTTTCTGAAAATGCAGAGCAGCAGCCTGTAGTGCTGACCGCAGTGACTCTGCAGTCAGTCTGTGGGCCCCGTCCCACCTGAGACCCTCCCTGACAGGAGCTGGCCGGCTACACTGGAGGGGATGTGAGCTTCTTAAAAGAAGATTTTGAGCTTCAGTTGAATAAGCAACTCATCCTTGACACAGTGAGTATCTCGCCAGCAGCTTGTGACCTGTGTTTTTGGAATCTGACTAGACCCCAGTTCCCGAATATCTAAAGCTCGGAAGAGGAAATGAGAACAGTCGAGCTTGAAGCTCAAGCGCGTCATCTCTTTTAAGTGTGGCCAGAATTGAGGCTGCTCTGGGGAGAAGCAATAACTAGCTCCTTTAAAACTCATCTGTCAGTCATTTCACACGGAAGAGCCCCTTCCCCATTCATCATCATCTCAGAGCCATCAAGAAACGTGTCTGCAGGACGTGTGTGCCGTCGTCTTTGCCTCCTGATGTTATGTCCCTAGAAATTCTGTGTCTTCACCTGACTTTGCTAGGTCTTTAGGCTCTGGGTGTCTCCAGAATCTCTGTGTTAAATGTTTTTAACCTGGTTTGGTTTAGTTCCTCCTGACTCCCTCAGGACCTGAGGAGTGAGTGACCAGATTCTGCCCGAGGCAGTGGAGCTCCAGGCCGGGAGACACTCTGCCTTCTGTCCACTCTGCCTAGCGCCTGGGTGGTTAGGGCAGCTCTCCACACCCCACTGCTGCCTCAGAACCTGGCGGCGAGGCGCGAGTTCTGACGAAACGGTACATGCTGTTTCGTCTGACTGTGAAATTGTTTATCACTGCTTCCGATCGGTCCTGGACTCAGCGCACTCAGAGTGCAGTCCCTGCCTTTCTTTTTCTCTGCTACTCCGGAGGCTGCTGGGGCCAATTTCTTGTTGAGTTCAGCGAGCTCTCTCTGGTCCCCTCCTGTGCCCACTCCTGGGCACTCTGTCGGCCCTCCTTGACTGCATCATGCCTTCTCCTTCCGAGCCTCGGTGTCTCTTCCTCAGCCTCCTTTCCCTCCGTGCAGCCCCCGGCTCTCCATCCACCCATCCGTCTGCCCGTCCATCTGTCCTCCCACCTGTCCATCTGTGCATACATCCATCTCTCCCTTCTCACACAGACTGGCTGGCTTCCAGGCACTGTCTGGGTACCAGGAACATCCCAGTAAATAAAGCAGTCCGTGCTCTCACACGCTAGTGGAGGGGGAGTCCCACAAGCAACGAGATGGGTATATAATCCGGCAGGTGGTGATGAGAGGCGTGAGGAACAGGACAGCAGACTGCGGGGGAGAAGGTGGCCACGGGGGTGCTGCCTCGTCGCCGTTGGTCGGGGGGGTGTCTTTGAGGAGCCCCTCCACCCTCAGTGGTGTCTTCCCCCCCACGCCAGCCCACCCAGGGACAGCCATGTGAGGTGCATAAAGTAGCTCGTTTTTAGTAATGGGCCGTGGGATTTCACTGGGGTGAGCGGGGAGTGAGGACGCGAGGGAACCAGGGGGTGGGCTTGTCGTCCTGCTGGCATTGAAGAATTGGGGTGCCCGGTGCTGGAGGGAGTGGGTGGAGAGGCCTAGGCGTGGGGGCACTTGGGGTTCCTGTGGTCACTGAGCTCAGCAGGACAGGCGGCATGGTGGGCCTGTCTTGGGGCGGGGCATCAGTGTTCCTTGTCGCCCCTCTCCCTTAGGTTGTGACCATTGGGTGGCGGGGGCGGGGAGAACAGTCTGCCAGGAACGTTTTGTCCAAGGGGCGGCCACCCCACTGCGTGCCAGGCCCCAGCCCCTTGCCCTGTTCTGCGGCAGTCTCTCCCGTTGTTGAGCAAAGACGCATTTCTCAGAATAGAACGTGCGCTTGGCCCTCTCTGCCCACTCTGCCCCAGTTTTCATCTGTGATTCTTTCTACAGAAGCTTCTAAAAAAGAGCCCTCTGGGCAGCTTTGAAGGACATGGACTTTGCACGTCCAAGAGGACAAGTTGGGCAGAAACCTGTGGGGAGCACTCAGGAGATGGGGAGCGCATGATGATGGCCGGGGGTCAGGAGCCCAGAGGGCCCACTGTGGTCTCAGGCATCACTGGGGCAGTTCTGGGCGGGGATGACGTGGCGTGAAGATTGGATCCCCGCATGGGATCATTTACCGCCCCGACCCTGACCTGTCACACGGAAGCGCTGTCCCCGAGGGCTGGGTTGGATGTGTGTGTCTCTGCATTTCTTTTTTTTCATTTGTTTAGTTTATTATTTATTTTTGGCCGTGCCGGGCCTTCATTGCTCTGCAGGCTTTTCTCTGGTCGGGGTGTGAGGGTTTCTCACTGTGGCAGCTTCCCTTGTTGCAGAGGGCAGGCTCCCGGGCCCTAGAGTGCAGACTCAGTAGTTGGGGTGCGTGGGCTCAGTTGCTCTGCAGCACCTGTGGTCTTCCCAGATCAAACCTGTGTCCTCAGCATTGGCAGGCGGATTCGTCACCACAGAGCCACCAGCAAAGCCCTGAATTTCTTACCTGTAGCATTTTCTTACCTGCTGCCTCCCTCTCCTGAGAGGCCAGGCGCCCTCAGGACGTGAGGCCAAGCCACAGAGGCCTTTGGATGCCGACTCCCTTGTCGGGGTCTGGTCCCCCTCCCCCATCTGCCCGTGGCATGGCCCACTGGGCTTGGCTTCTCGGAAGGGAGGGGGCTGCCCAGTGTCAGAGACAGGCCCTGCTGAGGGTTTGGGCTTGTTTTTTTTGCTTATGTCTCGTACGTCTTGAAACTTGAAGTTGCGAGTTACGCAGATATCCTCAGAACGCTTCGAGCTGTGGCTTCTCCCCTGCCCGAGCCAGGAGTTCCCCTCTGCAGCCTTCACGCCCCAGCCCAGAGCTCTGCACCGGACACGCGGGGCTGCGACCAGACCTCAGTGCATTTTCTGTCTGCTGATACTCGTTGGAAGGAAAGAAACGCTGGAAGAAAACGGTTGTTTTTTTCTATTTCAATAGGTTTTTTCAGCCTCTCTCTGGGGTGGAATGTTGGTACCCATGGGTGATAAGCCATCGAGCATTGCTGATAGGTGAGTAATAATAAATGAATGGGTGGTTTGCAGGTGGCTTCCTTTGGGTCTTTCTGGTTGGTTTCTTACAAAAGAAGTTTAACTATTTAGGAGAGCACTTATTTCACATTTTAATTTAGTTTTTAGGTTTAAGCTAATTTCAAAATACCCTGTATAGCTTTATGCTAATTTTTAAAAAACAAGAAAGATGCAAAAAATGTATGCGAAATATAGTATCTCACCAATATACTACAGATGTGTACATAAATTTGTATGTATACACTCTTACACAAATACACATTCACAAAAAATCAACTGACAGGAAGTACCTGTGACCCTGAACAAAAGTGAGTTTGATCCTGGGGGCCCAGCCACAGGTGGGTGCCTTCAGCAGCCAACACCGCAGCACTACATGGCCAGGAGGTGGTCGATCTGTGGCTGTGGAGGAAGCTCAGGCAGAGAGGACTGACCGCAGGGTATATTTGGATCAACCTCTGAGTTGTTCAGCTGAAAGAATGTGAAAGTCACCCAGTGGTACCTGACTCTTTGCAACCCCATGGACTGTAGCCTACCAGCCTGCTCTGTCTATGGGATTTTCCAGGCAAGAATACTGGAGTGGGTTGCAGTTTCCTTCTCCAGGGGATCCTCCCGACCCAGGGACTGAGCCTGGGTCTCCTGCATTGCAGGCAGATTCTTCACCGTCCCAGCCACCAGGGAAGCCCATGGGTTGTTCAAGGATTCACTGTAATCCCAAATGTTAACCCTGCTTGCCAGGGACAGGATTGTTTTATTACTCTCTTAAATGTTTCTCTGTGTTTCTGTAACCTACACGGGGCTTCCCTGGTGGCTCTGTGGTAAAGAATCTGCCTGCCAGGGCAGGGGATGCAGGTTCGATCCCTGGATCAGGATGATCCACTTGGAAATGGCAACCTGCTCCAGTGTTCTTGCCTGTGAAAGCCCATGGACAGAGGAGCCTGGCGGGGTCGCAAAGAGTTGGACAGCACTGAGCGACTAAACAATAACCTGTATGAACTTTTTTCTTTCATACTCAAACAGCATACACAATTTTTAATATAATGAAGTACCTCCCCGACCGCAAAGCTTGGATTTTAATGGCGTTCTCCATTCTCGCGTGCACCTCCCTAGTCCTGAGACGTGCAGCACGTGGCGACGTGGGCCACCCAGAAGCGAGTGGGCGCCCTCTGCACTCGCAGTGTGTGACGGCGACTTCCTCTGACAGCTCTTCCCTCTTCCAGGTTCTACCTCGGCGGACCCACGAGCGTGCGGGGCTTCAGCATGCACAGCGTCGGGCCACAGAGCGAAGGTCTGTCCTTCCCCAGAATACACCACGTTGAAAAAAACCGAAACTACATTTACATCTCATTTTTGAACCATGTATTTGTTTGTTTAAATTACCAAAATAATAGATACTCATGTTTCACCAGCGGAACTGACACCTAACATCCGTCACCGTGCGGGCTCAGAAAGGTATTTATTTGTTGAGGAAATGATAGACGATGAGAAAGTATAGCTAAGCGGAACATGCACAAGAGTGCCCTGTGAGCCCATCACCTCAGGCTGTGAGCGTTGTGTGATTTTAAACACACGTGTCCACATACACGTGTTGTTTTCTTACATGCTTGTGTTCTTACCTGTTTCTCCCACACCCCCCTCAATAACAGTATATGAAACGATGTTTATAGGAATAAGTACTTTATCATTTTTTTATGGCTGCTTATTTTATCTCATTGACAAACTACAATTTTTTTAAGTAGTGTACTTTATTTAAAATTTAAAAAAATGCACATAGTAAAAGTAAACAATAAGCATGCATTTTCATAAAAAGACTTAGAGGAAATACAGCTAAACAGCAGTCATGGTTTTATCTGGGTGATGGGACTGATGAATGATTTTTAGTAAGTTTTTTAAAGTGTGTTTCTGCACTTTGCAAATTTTTCACACGTTTACATTAAGCTTGTTTACTGAGATATAGTCAGTTTATAATATTGAATAAATTTCACTTGTGCAGCGTAGTGATTCATAAAATGTTGACTCTATACCCTGTGTAATGGGCTTTATTTTTGAGAGTAGTTGTAGGTTTAATGGAAAACTTGGGCACCAAGTGCAGAGCTCACCGTACACGCCCGTAGGATCCTTTATCACTAGTCCTGTGTTAGTGTGGGACAGTTGTCACAACCCATGAGCCAGCAGTGATGTGCTGCTGTGGCTGCTAAATCGCTCAGTCGTGTCCCACTCTGTGCGACCCCGTGGACTGCAGCCCAGCAGGCTCCTCTGTCCACGGGATTCTCCAGGCAAGAATACCGGAGCGATTGCCATTTCCTTCTCCAGGCACTGACATGTTACTACCAACTAAGCTGCATGGTTCCCGCGGGCATCCCCCGCCTGTGCTGTGAAGTGTCCGGGTTTTGACAGATGGGTGACGGCATGCGTCCGTCCAGCGTTCACCCCCGAACGTTCGCTGTGCTCCACCTGCTCGTTCCTCCCTCCCTGCCTCCTCCTCTGCTCCTGACGGCCTCTGACCTTCACTACCTCCCTGGTTTTGCCTTTTCCAGAATGTCGTATGGTTGGAGTCATAGAGTGTATGTGCTTTTCAGACTGGCTTTTTTGACAAAACAGTACGCATTTCAGGTTCCTTGGTATCTTTTTTTTCTTCTTTTGGTCAATGTGTTTATCAAATTTTTGTTGATGTGTGTGTGTGTCTAAGGAGCTGTGTGTGTGTGTATCTTAATTGGAGTATAGCTGATTTATAGTATTGCATTAGTTTCGGGTGTCCACTACAGTGATTCAGTCCTCTGTGTCTTTTCATAGCTTGATGCTCATATCTTTTTATCACCAAATAATGCTCCCCCCACCGCACGGCTGTCCCACAGGGTGTTTTATCCGTTCACCTGTTGAAGGACATCTTGCTTGCAGGACATCCAACTTTTTTCAGTTACGAGTAAAGCTGATAGAGATACCTGTGTGCAGCTTTTTTTTATCTGGACATAAGATTTTTCAGCTCGTTTGGGTAAAAAGGAGTGCAGTTGCTGGATTGTATGGTAAAATTATGTTTAGCTTTGTAAGAAAATGCCAGACTGTCCTCCAAAATAGCGATACCATTTTGTATTCCCACCAGCAATGACTCAGAAAGATAAAAGCCTTATCATTTTTAATGGCTGCATATTTCACGTTCTTGGCATACTGTGACCTTTCTAAATCAAATCCCAAGTGTTAGACATTTAGACTGTTTTCTTTTTTTCTTATTTTAAATAACTATGTGTCAGTGAATAACCTTGCTCAATCTTTGTGTTTATCTATAAGCTTTACTATATAATATAAAGTTCTAGGTTGTAATTGCCAGATCAATGGATTTTGAGTATCCTCAAGGGTTTATATTGTGCTCAATCATCGTCTGTTTAGCAGAGTGTGAGCATTCCTGTTTCGGGAACTCTCTCCAGTCCTTGACATTTTATTAGAGAATTGCCATGTGTTACGAAAAACATTGTTTAGATAGGACACATGTTATTACATTATAAAATAGTCTATCCTGATTTTCTTAACTTTTTTTAAACATCTTTGTTGTTCCTATTTTATATTATTAAAAATAATGATCATCCACGGCATAAATTTTTGTATAAAATATAAATTATTTCATTTGCTGTTAGGATGCTTTTATTAGTCGGTCCTTTTCTCTTAGAAAAGTAACAGTTTCTTTTTTCATTGTAGCAAGTATTATTTAGTGACTAGATAAAAGTTTTGGAGTCTTCCATTTGCCTGAAAATTAAAACACAGTGATGTTTTATTTAATTACCTGTTAAAAGCCCATTGGTAAGAGTCTGTGAGCAAGGGTGTAAATCGCCGTAACTTTTCATGAAAGCAGTTTGACAATACTTATCAACAGCCTAAAACATATATATATATATACACACACACACACACACACACACACACACACACACACACACATATATATATATATATATACATACAAGAACTAGAAGTGAATGGCAACCCGCTCCAGTATTCTTGCCTGGAAAATCCCATGGACAGAGGATCCAGGCTGGCTACAGTCTGTAGGGGTCGCAGGGTCGGACACGACTGAGTGACTAACACACACGGATAACAGCACTGAAACCTGGAAACCCAGGTGCCCGCCAGCTGCAGGACAGGTGGCTAAACAGTGTGTCTTCACACTGAAACCTGGAGCCCAGATGCCCGCCAGCTGCAGGACAGCCAGCTAAACGGTGTGTCTTCACACCGTGGTTTATGATATAGCAGCGAGGATGAGCAAGTTAGAGCCACTGATGGGGTGGCCTGAACAAACTTAAGAAACATATGCCTCCCCCCAAAAGAGTCAGCCCCAGCAGGTGCATGCTCTGTGACTGTCTGTGCAAAGTGTGGCGGCCGGGTAAAGGGCTCCGTGCTGTCGGGCGAGAGGCGATGGTTGCCCTTGGTGTGGGTGGTGATTTGAAGGGGGACAGGGCCTCCCCAGGGCACTGTGTGTGTCTGTCTCTTGGTCTGGTTGCTCACTGTATCGTGTGTTCTGGGCCTGCAAATTCACTGCATTGTACACTTAGGATGTGTGTGCTTTTTGTGTGTATATTATACTTCAAGATGGTTTAAAACCGTGTGCATGTGCAGGAAAGGCCATCACAGGTTAACGTCCACTCTCAAGAAGTTCAGCACCAACAGGACGGTAGTCAAGGGGTAGGTCTTTACATTGGGCTTCCCTGGTGGCTCAGTTGGTAAAGAATCAGCCTCCAGTTCAGGAGACTGCCCGCAGGAGGGCAGGCAGGTTCCATCTGTGCCCCAGAAGATACCCTGGAGCAGGAAATGGCGGTCCACTCCAGTATTCTTGCTTGGGAAATCTCATGGACAGAGGAGCCTGGTGGGCTACAGACTACGGGGTCAAAGACGCAGACGTGACTTAGCGACCGAACCACAAGTCATTCATTGCGTTATGGTCCATATATGTGGTTATTCAGGCATCAAAATCACATTTTCAAAGAATAAGAAGTATTAGAAGAAGTGCTTATAGTACAGTAAGTGAAAAGCAAATCAAGACTGAAAGATATGTATATATACTTACATTTTATTTTCTTATTTAATATTTCATTGTAATTCATTGAAAGGAAGGACACTGGGATGTTAGCTGGTTTTCTCTTAATGGTAGAAATTAAAGGAGAATTTCCTTTTTTATACTCCCATGATGAGAATAAAAGAGGTTATTTAAGGAAGGAGAGGAACACTTGCTGAGAAATGAAAAGAAGGCCTGGTTGATCTCCGGCTCTCGGTCCGTTGTTTCCTCTAGAACTTCAGTATTGACAGGGGTGAGGAGACGCTGGAGTCTCTTAAGTGAATAAGCAGTTCATCCCTTGAGGTTAATCTTGGAGACAACCTGTAGTCTTCTTTGTCACGTTGGGTCATTTTGTATTAAAGGAGACTGAGGCACTTTACAAATGGTATTTAGTAACAAAGTATAAACAGTTCAGAGGGTTTTGTTTTAATGTTGTGGCTATTTGTAGTTGAAATAGTAGGGACATTTGTAGAAGTAATTTGTATTATTATGCATTATGTAAACAAACAAACAAAACCCCAAGTGGTCATGAACCTTTGAGAACGAGCCTCTTCTGTGAAGACGTTGAGCTGGGACGGTGTGCTTGTGCAGCGGGGAGCAGGCCCTCCGTACCTTTGGGTCAATAGCTAGTCTGACCATTTCCAGACCTGCGGAGACATTTTCTGCATTTTGTCTTTCTGTAGTGCCATTTTGAAATTTCTGCAGAATAATGCATTTCATTTGCCAAGCAACAATGATCTGGTCATCTGCAGTTGTGGAGAAAGCAATTTCCATTAGTTCGCTTGTTTTATTCTAAGCATTTCACAGATACGATCAATTACTGGTTTCATTCTTTCTTAAATGATGTATTAGCTTTTTTTTTTTTTTTTTCAGTTAAAGCAAATTATAAAACAAACCAAGAGAATAAGAAACATTGTTTAAAAGGAGGCCGACAGCCTCAGCGGTTAGAAGAGCAGTTGCTCGTGGGCCGGGCATGGAGTGTGTCCTGATCACAGCACACCCCTCGCTCTTGTTCGTGGTGGGCCGTCGGGGTGGTCTTGAACCTGTGACCTCGTTTTGATCCGTGCTCCTTCCTTGCCTAGGTGACTACCTGGGCGGGGAAGCCTACTGGGCCGGTGGGCTGCACCTGTACACCCCGTTACCCTTCCGGCCCGGCCAGGGTGGCTTTGGCGAGCTCTTCAGGACACACTTCTTCCTCAACGCAGGGAACCTCTGCAACCTCAACTACGGTAAGACTTGGACTCCTTAGCGGCCAGTCGGCACACCTGATCTTATGTTTCAAAGTACAGGACGCGAGCAGGGATCTGTCTCCTTTAGACTGCTGTGCTCAGTCGCTCAGCCGTGTCTGACCCCATGGACTGTGGCCCACCAGTCTCCTCTGTCCAGGGGATTTCCAGGCAAGAACACTGGAGTGGGTTGCCGCTTCCTTCTCCAGGGGATCTTCCCGACCCAGGGATTGAACCTTCGTCCCTTGTGTCTCCTGCATTGGCAGGCGGGTTCTTTACTCCTAAGCCACCTGGGAAGCCCCTGGTTTAGATTATGTCATCTTTAAATGTACCAACTATGCCCTGGAGGAGAAGATGGTAACCCATTCCAGTATTCTTGCTGGGAAAATTCCATAGACTGAGGAGCCTCGTGGGCTACCATCCGTAGGGTCATGAAGAGCTGGGCACGACTGAGCGTGCACGCACGTGCTCGCCTTCGATGCCCACATCATCTGATACAACGCCCAGAGTAAAGCGATTGGTCAGATGACGAAAACATACGTGAAGAACGATCTGGTGCTCTCTTGCGAAAAAAAAAAAGTATTTATTTAGCAAACATTTCTCAAGCAGCAACTCTGTGCCAGTCATTAAGGCTACAGAGCCAGTCTCTTCCTCTTGGAGCTCAGGGCTGGGTGAGGGGCACAGACGTATCCAGCAGCAAGGGCGTGGGAGGGGTCTAGAAACCAAGGCTTGGAGTCAAGCTTCCTGGGTGCTCAGGGAATGGGGAAAATGCCATCCTAGGCAAAGGGACCAGAACGTGCTGGGCCCAGAGAATGGAGAGGCCTGCGTCCTGGGGCGGCGAGGCAGTGTGGTCCCCAGCCCTGTCTTGAGTTTGGACCTAGTGTCACTTTCGTGCATTCTCCTCGAAGAGCTCGACCTGGCTCTCACGATGATCGGAGGCCACGCGGAGAGTGAGAGCTAGGGCTGTCTGCAGACAGCGAGTGGGGGGCCGCATGCGGTTGGTCACGCCCCCCTCCCCTATCTTTTCAGGGGAGGGCCCCAAAGCCCACATCCGGAAGCTGGCCGAGTGCATCCGCTGGTCCTACGGGGCAGGCATCGTCCTCAGGCTGGGCAACATCGCGCGCCTGGAGCTCAACTACTGCGTCCCCATGGGCGTGCAGCGCGGGGACAGGTAGGTGCGGGGGTCCTCTCGAGAGGCACATGGCACTCTCCCATCACCGTACTTTGTTTGAACCTGCTTCATCGCTGGCATCACCGACTCAATGGACAGGAGTTTGAGCAAACTCTGGAAGATCGTGAAGGACAGGGAAGCCTGGTGTGCTGCAGTCCGTGGGGTCCCAAAGAGTCAGACACGACTGAGCAACTCAGCAGCAGCAGTCACTTCACCAACAGCCTTTGAGATTCAAGACTTTAGGAGAGATTGAATAGTTGGCAAAGGAGTGAAAATACAGGGACTGTTCTCCACGGGGTTTTTCTTTCCATCTGGTTTGGAGGACAGGCTGTGGGGTATCCTCGTCCCCTGACCTCGCGCTATTTGCACTTGTTGCCGAGCAGCGGGAACCTTCCGGGCAGGCTGGCTGGAGGCGGTGGCCGGCGCTGCTGGCCTGTGCTGAGGGGGATGAGGTGTTGCCGTGGGGCCTTTGCAGGCCGGGAGCCCGAAAGGCTGGGGTGGACGCAGCTCTGCACCCTCCAGAGCCGCCTCTGGGCAGCAGAGGACCCGGCTATCTGGCATTTCTCCAGCTGTCATGGATTTGTGCTGAAGAAGAAATTAATTCTGTTTCTTGAAGTGTTTGGTGCACGTTTTAGAAAGTTCAAGAAGCCCAGAGATATCATCATGCTGCTAAGTCGCTTCAGTCGTGTCCGACTCTGTGTGACCCCATAGACAGCAGCCCACCAGGCTCCCCCGTCCCTGGGATTCTCCAGGCAAGAACACTGGAGTGGGTTGCCATTTCCTTCTGCAATGCATGAAAGTGAAAAGTGAAAGGGAAGTCACTCAGTCGTGTCCGACTCTTTGCGACCCCATGGACTGCAGCCTACCAGGCTCCTCCATCCATGGGATTTTCCAGGCAAGAGTACTGGAGTGGGGTGCCATTGCCTTCTCCAGCAATATCATCATGTTAGTATGTAATACCACGGACTGGCGGCTTAGAGAGCAGACGTGGATCCCTCACTGTCTGGGGGCTGGGAAGGCTGGGATCAGGATGCTGGCAGGTTCGGTTCGTGGCCCAGGGCGCCCTTCCTAGTTGGCGGGTGGCACCTTCTCTCTGTGTCCTCACCTGGGGACAGAGCAAGGTCTCTGGTGTCTCTCCTCACAGGGACACTGAGCCCACCAAGGACCCCGTCCTGGCTGAGCTCCCTCATCTGTGGTGACTGGGTCACCTCCCCAGGTCCCGTCACGTGGGCTTAGGGTTTGGGCCTCAGCTTGTGCAGGTGGGTAGGCCACGTGTTTCTGTTAACCTCTGAGTATCTTCACACGCACGCAGTTCAGAGTCTTGACGGCTGTGTGTTTTTCTCCTTGGCGTTCTGTCTGTGGTCCGCCGTGATGCTGAGCCATCGTCTCCCAGGCGTCCGGCACCGAGCTGTGGTCTGCGATGCTGGAGGGGGTCCCGTGCCACCTCCGCTCCCTCCTCTTTTCGCCCAGCACGGGGGTGGCGGTGTTCTGGGAGGGGCTGTGTCGGGGGGTGTCAGTGTTCTGGTTTCGCCCAGCGCAGGGGGGTGGCAGTGTTCTGGGAGGGGCTGTGTCGGGGGCCTTCGGACAAGGCTGTGTTCTTAGGCGCGGGTCAGCATCCATCAGCCGAGTCCCCTGTGGCCATCAGCCCAGTACAGTCTGCCCTGCCCGTCTCACTGGAAGGCTGGCTCGGGCCAGGGCCACCAAGCTGCCCGTGGTGTCGGAGCCCTTCCTCCCTGCGCCCTCGCGGGTCTGCGGCTCTGACCACGGTCAGCGCCCCTCCACACCTTGCCTGTTCTCGGCACGGAGCAGAGCTGAGGAGGGTCTGGGTGCTCAAGCTGGGTGTGCTCTGGAGCGCAGCTCAGCTGCCGTGTGGCCCAGGGTGAGTGGCGTAACCTTTCACGTCTAGACAGTGGTGCTAGTGGTAGTGACCGCTCTGCCAGTTTAGGGGCTGATTGAGTGAGCACCCGTGCACGTGCACGTGCAGAGCCGTGTCTGGTGTGGTGTGGTGTCAGCAGGGCTGGTTGCTCCTCACATTGCTGCTGTGACCGGTGCAGTGACCGGTGCAGTGACCGGTGCAGTCGCCCTGGCCAACTGCTCCCTTGGGAAGCGCAGCGGGTTCCCCTGCTCTCTCCCTGTCTGCAGGGTGCCCGGGGCTGCTGCCTGGCTCACTGTGATGGAGACACGTAATAGCGATGGGTGATATGTCCTGCTTTCAGGGAGAGTGCAGCGTGGGCGATCAGGCACTTTGCCCAGGGCCGGGCTTGTCTGCTAGGTGACGTCTTAGCTGCCCGCCACAGGTGTGGCCCCGGGCTCCCTGGCGTAATACCCAGGTGCTCACTGATCCCTTGCAGGGAGTGGCCGAGGTGCAGTGCTGACCCTGCACCCGCCCTGGGATGGAGTCACAGAGAGCCATCCGAGCCGGCGCTTCTCAAGCCGTAATGGGCCTGGGTGCGCAGGACGATGGTGTGTATGTCCGTCAGGGGTGCCAGGGGGCGCCAGCCCGCTAAGTCCAGAGTGCGCGCGTTCCCTTTGCCTCCGACGCCAGCAGAGGAGCCCAGCACCCCGCCGCCCGCTGAGAGACCCGCGCGGTGAGGCTGTGCCACCCCCCGCCCCGCGGGCAAAAGCTTGCAAAGATGAGAACCGTCTCTGTCTCCTCATTCACACTTTGACTCGCTACCAGCTTCTCTGTCTCAGAGAGTACCCAGGCTGTCTCCATGACGATTGTTTGGTGGAGATTAGTCCCGATCATACAAGGAAAGAGGTCACAGATGCTCCTTGTTACCGGGGAGCCTGGACGCGCGGGCGGCGTTCCCGCTGTAGCTCCGCTGTTTCACCGTGACTGTCAGCCGTGGAGGAGTGGCCACGGCCCCGCGACTGGCTGCGCTGCGGGTGGGCTGCAGGCCCAGCCCCTGCCTGTCCCTGGCTGTGTGACTGGGCCTGCCCCACTGGCTCTGGGGAGGCTTCCCGTCCTTCCGACTGGAAGTGTGGTTGCAGCGTCCTCGGAGGCCACTGGGTGTCGCTGTGCTCCCAGAATCGAGTCTCTGGGGAAGCCCGGCTGGGTCCACTCACCTCGCAGACTCTGCAGGGAGCCGGCGTGTTCCCCTCTCCCCTCTGTTCCCTCTCTTCAGGTTAAGTTTGAAAAACGTAGTTCAGATATTAATGTCAGCTGTGAGTTCCGGAAGAAGGGAGCAGGCCGTGCACGGGACATTTAGACCAGGACACAAGGCCGCGCTGCCCCCTGAGCTGCGGCGGGTCCGTCTTAGGGTCGTGGTGGTTGCAGCGCTTGCTGTCGTGCACGGTGTCCCTGTGCAGGGGGCTCTCTTTACTCAGCGCATGGCTCCGTCTGAAGTCTTCTCATCAGAACTGGAAGTTGTTTGATCTTTATTTCTGAAATCAGGCAGCTGGCAGGATGGGGAATTGTGTGTGTGCAGAACATCCGTAGAAACCGCCCCCGACACCCCCGAGTTAATGCAGTCACTCTGTAATTAGGGTCTCAGATCTTTACAGAAATGGAGACCATTGTGAAATGCTTGGTGTGTTTTGTACCGGAGGTGACACAGGACACCGTTGCCTCTGAGCTCTGATGCAACCACTCTGTGCCCTGCTGACGGAGGTCCCTGGAGACCCGCTGGGGACTCGGGCGGCTCTGTCTGGGAGGGCAGCGTGTGGTCAGTGACGGAGGAGGACAGGAAGCGGGTCACGGCGGCTGCTGAGGGTGTGAGAGGGCCTCCTGGAGGGGGTGATACCTGACCGGAAACTTCTGGAAGGATAGCTGGAGCCAGGGGGCAGATGCAGGAGATGCCTGTGGGCACCAGCTTGCACCCCTTCTGCAGGGGCAGAAGCGAGGCGTGGGGTGGTCCTTGATGTTGGCCAGGGACTAAGTTCCTGGCACTCTCGTCCCCTCCCGTCTCCTCTGGCCTTTTCCCCTCGGGCACACACCAGGGTCTCTGAGTTCTGGCCCTCGTCAGCCTGCCTCCCGCTGAGTTGCCCGTGCCAGATTCAGGCCCGGGGCCTGCACGGGGAGGATGGGAGCGTGATGCTGGGGGACCCTGCAGGGCCGGAGACCGTGCCAGCGGGAGGGGGCGACTGAAGACACAGGGGATTTCTGAGGCGCCTCCTGAGTTACAGGCTTACAAGTTACAGGAGACACAGAATAGGATGACGGGTGATTGGTGAGGCTGTCTGCACGCTCCTGGCATCAGTGACACCGTTCTGGGTATGTGTAGCGAGTATCTTTCCTGTGACACGTTTATACGGTCTCTGAACATAAACGTGCGCTTGTAAAGTTGTTTAATCTGTTTATATAGTTCAAGTAAACGAGCCTTTATTGGAATGCCTGCTTGTTTCTGAACCATGTAAACCTAGGACTTGACTTATTTTTATCTTGTAGCCTATTTTCAGACATTTTCCTAAATAGCGAATGTAGGCATTGGTCCCCCTTTTATGGACCCGAAAGTATAAAAGGTAAAGACACGTTGTTTGGATCTCAGCGGAATTAAGCTGTGCACACACAGTCGCGGTCCTGATTGTGGGTCTTTGCCATTTAAGGACAGTGGTGAGGTTTACTCAGGGTCACGTTGGGGCTGGACTGTGCCCGCCCCTTCCGGTCAGGTGACTTCTGCTGACGCTGTCGGTCAGTGAGCACCCTTGACCCTGCAGGCTGTCAGTGGCAACAGCAGTGATTCTCTGTGTCGAGTCTCTTCATTGGTCAGGTTATTTTGTCCCCTGCTCACTCAGGCTGAAAACCGCTATCTGTCTGCTCTCCTGCGTCTTAAGTTCTAGGGGCGGGGAGGGCGAGGCACAGGTGTCGTGGCAGTGCGCCATCAGCTCTCCTCTGAATGAGGGGGCTGCTCTTGTCCAGTTTTTCTGGAAACTGTCAGAACTTGCAAAAACACGCCGTGTTCCACAAACACATCGTCAACTGCCGGTTGGGATTTGGAACTCTGCTTTCGCTGGAATCTTCTGCTTCCTGGTGTTGTGACCCCCGGACCATACAGCCCTGGTCCTGCCTCTGAGCCTGGCCAGCAGGTGGGCAGTGCGGGAGACCACCTTCCGTGCCGGGGGCCGGTTCTTGGCCTGGTGGGCACTGACATCGCTGGGGGGGTCCCAGGAACGCACCTCGGCTGGTGATTCTCAGCCTGTGTGTGGCCAGGGCAGGGGCCAGGCCGTCATGGACATGGCCAGGCCCTCGGGCACGTGTGCATCTGGGTGCGGAGCTCGGCTCCCAGGACCCTGCCGTGAGCACAGCCGCCTCCTCGCTGCTCGGCCTCCTGCCCATCTGAACTTGGGCCCAGGGGCCTGTCAGCTGGTGATCAACAGTGCACAGAAGGGAACCTGCGAAAGTTTCGGTGGGTGGCAGATGCTGCAACCCACATGACCTCCTGTGTCTTTCCTGCGAGAGGAGCAAAGAGGTGGTCGGGACAAACCCTGCGGGGCTGTGGGTTCTGCTGTTGCCAGACCCTGGGACTCCTCTGGTTTTGCCGTCCCGGCTCCCTCCCCGACCTCCCTGGGACATCCTGGTAGCCTTAGAAACAAACAAAGCTTCCCCCCACCACCTCCACCGCCCCCACCAGAGTTTTGTTGTTGGTGACGGTTTTGCTCCGAGGTCCTCTTGTTGTCTCCAGTTGGGTCAGTACTGGGGAAACAGGAGTAGAGGAGGAAGCAGGGAGGGGGATTTGTGTCTCCCGTTTCGTTCCCTCGTCCATCCTCCAAAGGCAGAGGAGGGAGCAGCCAGGGCCAGCGGGTGAGGCCGAGCAGCCAGGAGGGCCCAGGCCTCCTGAGAGGCAGGGCTGTGGGCCTTGTGTTTGAGCCGTGCACGTCTCTGGATCTGACAGCAGCGGGGTGAGCAGGGCAGACCCGAGCGTTGACTTCCTGTCTTAAGAGAAAGCACTTTGTTTTCCAGGATCTGTGACGGCGTCCAGTTTGGAGCTGGGATCAGGTTCCTGTAGTGGATGTGGCGCGTCCCCCGGCCCCCCAGCAGCGGCTCCAGGACCCGGGCAGCACTGACGTTCTCGGGGCCACTCTCTCTCTCTCCAGACAGACACGCTTCACGGATCCTTCAACTGCAGTCCTTGTGGGAAACCATGTCAATAAATTTTCAAATACAGATCCTTGGCCACGTCGTGGATGGGAGTTCCTCTCCGAGGCTGCGCATGCCGCTTTCTCTGAGGTCAGGTGGCTTTGTGCACGTTCCTTCGTGCGTGCCGCCGGGTGAGGGGCCGGTCAGGCGTCTCCCAATTCCCCTTTCATCCCGGACTCTTCGGGTCTCAGTGCTCAGTTGCCACAGATTAGGTGGAATCAGCAGTGGGATGGCTGTTAGCAAACTGTAAAACAGCATTAGAAAGCGTTATTAGTATCCTCATCCCTGGGCTTCCCTGGTGACTGGCTCCGTGGTGAAGAGTCTGCCTCCAGTACAGGAGATGCCTGTTCGACCCCTGGGTCAGGAAGATCCCCTGGAGAAGGGCATGGCAACCCACTCCAGTATTCTTGCCTGGAGAGTCCCATGGACAGAGGAGCCTGGCGGGCTGCAGTCCATAGGGTCTCAGAGTCAGACAGGACTGAGTGACTAACAACTCTCATTATCATCATTACTATTATATTTTTTGGTGGATTCACTGAAATAGTCCGTCTGGGCTGTTTCTCAAAGCTACTGTGAGCCCCGCCTCAAATCCGCGTGACTGCGATGGGCATTCTCCATGAAGCCATCCGCAGAGCCTGCCGCTGGGGGGCGTGCGTGTTCTGACTCGATGCCGGCTGAGAAGGGCCTGTGCGGGGCTGCAGGCTCAGGGCCCTGTCAGCCAGTGTGAGCGCCCTGCGGGGATGAACCAGCCTGACGTCAGGGAGGCAGGGAGGGAGGGCGTGTTCTCGGGAGGGAGGCGCGGCCGCCTCGTTGTTAAAGGCGTGTGAATCCGCTTCTGTGCTGCCCTAACAAAGCACCACGGACCTAGAGGCTCAGCGCGACACAGAGCTGTCCCCTTGCAGTCCATACGCCAGGAGTCCAAAATGGCTCTTGCTGGCCTGAAACCAGGGTGTCCGCAGGGCCGCGTGCCTGCTGGAGGTTCCAGGGGAGGGGCGGTTTCCTGACCTTTCCCAGCTTCCCGAGGCGCCCACGATCCCTAGCTGATGGCCTCTTCCTGTGTCTTCAAAGCCCGCAGCTCAGGCTTCCGTCTCCCTCTGACTCTTTGCCTCGTCTCTGGGCCCCTGTGACTGCTGGGCCCACCAGACGCTCCAGGCTGGCCTGATGTTACCATCAGATGGTCAGCAGCCTCAGTTCTACCACAATCTAATAATGTCCCAGCCACACTGAGTCAGATACCCACAGGTTCCAGGAGTTAGAATGTGGGCATCTTTGGGGAACCTTTATCCTGCCTAACACACCTAGTATCTATCTCTCAATATTTTAGGGTAGACTTAATTAGCCACATGAGAAGAAAGTTTTAACAATTTAAACCTCCTCTGAATACTTCTAAAAATGGTGCCCTGTAAAAATGTCCAGGGGTGCAGGTGGTGCCCCAGAGGGCCTTAGCCAGAGAGTTTCCTATCGGATATCCCTCCGCACACCCATGACCCCGGCTGGGGCTCAGTGCCCCTCAGCTTCATCCTCCCGTTACCTAGTGAATATCCCCACCAAGGCCACCCAAGTCCAGGGACCCACCTGCGCTAGGCCTCCGAGGTGTATGTCCCCCTCACTGCCCACGTGAACTATGGAGATTTTGCAGAGGATATTTAAGGAGAAAATTTTACCTCTCTTAATAGTTGGGAACCTAGGAGAACATACTTTTTTTCCCCTGAGTTGCTTTATTGTTTCCAGTTTCACGTTGATACACTTGGCAAAATAAGAAACCCACAGTATAGCTCTGTTGTGTTCAGGCTACAGATTAGGAACAGTAAAAATCCAGGTAGCCCAGACTCTCAGACTCCGTGACCTTTGTGAATTCATCTTCTACTCTGGTGGAGAATCCAAAGAGAAGTCACTTTTGAAATGGTGCATCTTTAGTCACGCGGGGCTGGGTCACCTCGGGCCGCCAGCCCAGCTCCTTAATGAAAGCGTGGCAGGTCGGCCATCTGCCAGGTCAGGAGTGGGTTCCAGTGGCAAACACACTTCTCAGGCTGCTGCTTCACAGGGTGGAGTGGGAGCAGTGGAGACACGGGGCGAGGTCAGACTTCTGCCCCTTCTCTGTGGGGTTCAGTGGGCAGACCGGAGCAGGAAGCCAGGAGCCCTTCACAGAGTGCCGTCCATTCCATGGGAGACCAGAGCCCAGGCCGGTTCACTGTGGACTGAGCGTCATGGCTGCTGTTTAGGGCGAAAGATGTCACAAAAAGGAGCGTGACGAGAACCGCCCTGCCTCCATGAGTCTCTGCGGCCGCGCCTCCTGCCTTGTGGGATCTTAGTTCCCCGACCAGGGATCGAACCCGCGTCTGCTGCTCGGCAGTGAAAGCGCCAAGTTCTAACCACTGGACCACCAGGGAATTCCCTTTGCATCTTAATTTGACTTCATTTTTCTCTAAATACCTGAGCATTTGGGATTAGACCAGAGTTCAGTATTTGTTCAATAAGGCTTTCACGTCACTCTGCAAAGGAACGGGCCAAGACACGAAGCCTTCCGTGTCTTCATTCTGAAGGGGAACGCTGCCATCTCCCTTGTTGGAAACATGCTGGGCCAGTTTCCTTGTGCATGTGACCAAGGCTGGCTTCAGCAAAGACAGTTGTCTCAATGCCTACAAAAGAAAACCCGTCCATGATGCATCGTGTTGCCCGTTTCCATGACCTTGTGGCGGTCTCTGCCCTCGCACTCTGACCTTTTACACAAGTTCATCAGCCACGTGCTCCTGGAGCTGAGCCACCAGCCACCCCCCTCCCCGCTGTTTGTTGCCTGCAAGGCTTTTACTATCCAAGGAGGAAACAGGCTGTGCTTCCAAGGGTCTTGGGCACTGGAGCAAAGAAGTCACGCAGGCCCTGCTGACGAAGATCAGGCCACACTTCCCCTTAGGTTGATTCCGGCATAGACCCTGCACTTTTGACATCTTCCTCATACCCCCACAGCTCCTGAAGCTAAGAATTCTCTTTAGTTTGTGAATTTGCTTCTTTTTTTTTAAATATAAATTTATTTTAATTGGAGGCTATTTATTTTACAATATTGTAATGGTTTTGCCATACATTGACATGAATCTGCCGCAGGTGTACACGTGTTCCCCATCCTGAACCCCCCGCCCACCTCCCTCCCTATCCCCTCCCTCTGGGTCATCCCAGTGCACCAGCCCCAAGCATCCTGTATCATGCATCGAACCTGGACTGGCGATTTGTTTCACATATGATATTATACATGTTTCAATGCCATTCTCCCAAGTCATCCCACCCTCGCCCTCTCCCACAGAGTCCAAAAGACTGTTCTATACATCTGTGTCTCTTTTGCTGTCTCGCATACAGGGTTATCATTACCGTCTTTCTAAATCCCATGTGAATTTGCTTCTTTAAGACCAGATAAGCCTACCTTCAGGATAATTAGATGTGTTCAAATGCACAGTGCGGTTCGGTTCAGTTCAGTTGCTCGGTTGTGTCCCAACTCTTTGTGACCCCATGGCCTGCAGGACGCCAGGCCTCCCTGTCCATCACCAACTCCCAGAGCCTACTCAGATCATGTCCACTGAGTCAGTGATGCCATCCAACCCTCTCATCCTCTGTTGTCCCCTTCTCCTCCTGCCCTCAATCTTTCCCAGCCTCAGGGTCTTTTCCAGTGAGTGAGTTCTTCGCATTAGGTGGCCAAAGTATTGGAGCTTCAGCTTCAGTATTAGGTTAAAGATCACCAAAGAGGAGTGGATGCCTTAGTCTAGAACAAAAAGCAGAGAGATGCATTTGAAAGAAAATGAAATGTTTGAAATCAGGTGGCTGGGGACTTCCTAAGGTGGTGCAGTGGCTAAGACTCTGTGCTCCCAATTCGGGGTGGGGAGAGGGGACGGGTTTGATCCCTGGTCGCGGAGCTAGATCCCACGTGGTGCAATTAAGAGCTCACATGTCACAACTAAGGATCCCACATGTAGCAATGAAGACCCAGCGCGGCCAAAAAATAAATCAGGTGGCTGTACCCAAGATTTCCATTTCTAGCTTCTCTAAAGCAGTGGGTCTGACGACAAGAAGTCTTCATTGCTGTAGGCAGCAGAGGGCTGGAGCTGGGAGTGGTTCTCCTGCACGCATCTCCACCCCTGGGTGCCCGCGGGCCCTGTGTGGCTGTTTTAGCATCTATATAGTTCCTGCCGTGGGCCTGTCAGAAGTGGGAGCCCCTGTGCGTGTCCAGGGAGGAGGCACAGAAGGTGGATAACCACGGGCCCCACGTCATGATGCTGCTCTGGTCCTTCAGGCTCTTCACCAGCCCCACCCCCTCCTTCCCTCTGGCTGCAGCCCTCTTCTTTCAAAGGACAGGATTTGGGTTTGGTCCCTTCAGGTGCTGGATTCCCGGGTCCCAAGGATGCTGCCTGTGGGTTTTCTGAGGCTTTATGCCCCCGTGTAACTCACAGGTGACATGTAACACTGTCGATCGCTTTGCCTGTGTTTCAATGTTAGATACAAGGAGAGAGCAGTGGGTACTTTGTGATTCAGGCTGGACTCGAACTCCAGCCCTGTCCCCAGCCAGACGCAGCATTTTCTGAACCAGATGATGCTTACCCAGAAATTCTCTCCCAAGCCATCAGTACCGCTTAATGAAATATTTACATAGTCGATGATCTCCATGACACAACCACTTATTAGACCGTTTTTAAAAGCACCAGCATTTAATCTCAGGGACAATAACTAAACATCGCCTCTTATCTTTTTACTGATCTCTTCAGATGATTGTGTACAACTGTGTTTCTCAGATTTTTTGGCCCTTGGATTCCTTAGCCCTGCCAAAAATTATGGAGGACCCTCCAAAGAGCTTTTGTTTATGTAAATGGATATGAATACTTACTGAACTAGAAATTAAAATTTTGAAAAATATAATTCATTTTAAAATAACAAACCCATTGCTTGCTATCATACATAACATTTTATGGGGGAAAGAAAAAAAAACTATTCCAAAAAATAGAGTGAAAAGAGTGGCATTGTTTTGCAGTTTCGCAAATCTCTTTATTAGGTGTCTTCAAAAATACATGGTTTCTTATATCTACTTCTGCATCAATCTCTTGCACTTAAAGTGGTTTAAATGTATAAGAAACTCTAACCTCATATAGATAGGTATTTGGAAAAGAGGAGAGTATTTTTTTTTAATCTTCATTGTGGTGCACGGGCTTAATTGGTCCTCAAGCATGTGGAATCTTAGTTTCTCTACTGGGATCAAACCCCCGTCCCCTGCATTGGAAAGCAGATTCTTAACCTCTGGACCACCAGGGAAGTTCTTAGAGGTGGTTACTCTAATAGTCTTTTCAGATGACTTGGCTGAATATTCTTTGATAATTCACCAAAACTCTACAAGTGATGGTTTTTCAAAGGTTAGTTGCCAATTGGAATCTGAAATCACATCAGTGACTTCTCACAGTCAGTTACATCAAATCCGTGGGTCCATCTGGCACTGTTACTGGGTCTGCTGCTGCTACTGCTAAGTTACTTCAGTCGTGTCCGACTCGGTGTGACCCCATAGACAGCAGCCCACCAGGCTCCACCATCCCTGGGATTCTCCAGACAAGAACACTGGAGTGGGTTGCCATTTCCTTCTCTAATGCATGAAAGTGAAAAGTGAAAGTGAAGTCGCTCAGTCGTGTCCGACTCTTCGAGACCCCATGGACTGCAGCCTGCCAGGCTCCTCTGTCCATGAGATTTTCCAGGCAAGAGTACTGGAGTGGGGTGCTGTTGCCTACCCAGGCACAGTTTTGTAGCATCATACATTGGTCATTTGGGAAATACTGGCCCACAAAGTTGTGCAGATCTTCCAAATACCGACCAATGGCATGATTATGCAAAATTAAAAGACCACATTCATTAATGTCACCACTGATCTCATCAGAAAAATCTTGTAAGTATTGCGAAGCTGCCAAGCTCACAGTGGTAGATGCAGGTTTCCCCAAGTTCCAATTTTCACGTGAAAGCTCCCATGGTCTCCTTGGCAGCAAATTCTGTTAGTTGCTTTCCCTGAAGCTCACTTCATTCATTTTCAAGGAAACATCTGCCAAGTGACCCATCTGAATAACCCCAGGTCATCAGTCATTCCTTAAGTAAGGATGATTGACGCTCCGTGGGAAGAGTGGCTCTTTTCCCACAGCCCAGCCACTCAGCTTTTCCCCTGAGACAGACGTGCTTCTGTGCCCCCGTGTCAGTGCGCAGAATGTTAAAGGGCTGGAATTTAATGAAATCCAGTGTTTCTGCCTCACCAAGGATGTTCTCCAGTGAACCTGGCATTTTTGTTCAGTCCCTAGAGTGTAGGATACAGTGACCTCGAGTGCGGGCTGGGGCCCAGCCCTCCCCCGTGTCCAGGCCCCAGAGCTTGTACCCACTGTCGTGCTTGCGCGAGTGCACGTCACCCCAGTGACCTGAATCACCAAGTGACGTCCTTGTTGCTCTCGTTCAGTCGCTCAGTCGTGTCTCTTTACGACCCCATGAGCTGCAGCACGCCAGGCTTCCCTGTCCTTCACTGTCTCCCAGAGGTTGCTCACACTCATGTCCATGGAGTTGGCGATGCCATCCAACCATCTCATCCTCTGTTGCCCTCTTCTCCTCTTGCCCTCAATCTTTCCCAGCGCCAGAGTCTTTTCCAGCTAAGTGGGCTCTTCACATCAGGTGGCCAAAGAGTCAGAGCTCCAACTTGAGCATCAGTCCTTCTAGTGAATATTCAGGGTTGGTTTCCTTTAGGATTGACTGGTTTGATCTCCTTGCAGTCCAAGGGACTCTCAAGAGTCTTCTCCAACACCACAATTCAAAGCATCAATTCTTCAGTGCTCAGCCTTCTTTATGGTCCAATTCTCATATCTATACATGACTACTGGAAGAACCATAGCTTTGACTGTATAAATCTTTGTCAACATCTTAGTGGGCTTCCCTTGTAGCTCAGCTGGTAAAGAACCCGCCTGCAATGCGGGAGACCTGAGTTCAATCCCTGGGTTGGGAAGATCCCCTGGAGAAGGGAAAGGCTACCGACTCTAGTATTCTGGCCTGGAGAATTCCATCGCCCGTATAGTCTGGGGTTATAAAGTCCATGGGTTTGCAGAGTCAGACACAACTGAGCAACTATCACTCACTCACTAGTGTTATAAAAATTGCTTTGACCTCGAAAACCCTCTGAAAGTCTCAGGGGCCCCTGGGGGCCCATGGACCACACATTGAGAAACCCTGATGTATCATCATCCAAAGCAAGTTATTTCAGGGGCTTTGCTGGTGGTTCAGTGGCTGGGACTTCAGGCTTCCACTGTTCAATCCCTAGTCAAGGAACTAAGACCCTGCAAGCCATGAGCCACGGCCCCCCAAACAAACAAACAGAGTCCTCTCAGCCGGCAGAGGCCCTCCCCAGAAAGTGACCCGATATTTGCACTGGAGTAGTCGCCAAAGGGCCAGAGTAATTCCTAGAGCACTTGTGAGGGCTCTGTATGGACCCGAGTGAGAAGGGACTCTTGTCTTTGCTGAGGGACAAGCTGGGAATTAAAAACCCTCCTTTTATTACCAGATATAAACCATGTTCCCCTCCCTGCCCTCACATTTCTCCTCTGTGGAATGGGGCTGGTGGAACCTCTGTGTTGCAGGAAATGTACATGGAGGGCCTGGCACACAGTAGGGCTCAGACCCGCGATCCGCATTGGGGTGGGTGGGAGTAGTAATGAGGACGGAGTGGGTGGGCTTTATCTTGGATTGTAAGTACCGTCCAGAGCGTGGTGTGAACAGGGGAGAAATTTTGAGTCTTTCCTGAAGTATCACCTGGGTGGGTATACCGTAAAGAGAAAAGATTGGTTTAAATTTGGAATAAAACGTAGGCATGTTTTACGTTTACACTCACACATGTGGGTCTGAGAAGTGAACCATGGGAAGCTGTCTCAACTCTGCTTTCCTTGGGTCAAACCAGCTGCCTAGAAGCACAAAGGATGCTCTGCCAGAGGGCCTGATGGTCACCTCGTCCCCAGGCCTGGTTGTGATTCTACATGGCTTTCCCCTGACGAGTAAATTACCGGATTCCTTTGCCAAATCATTAGATAACTTTAAAGAACAAAGACTGTTCGTGCAAAAGAGGACTCAGCATTATCCTGCTGGGGAAATAAACAGTAATCATTTTTGAGAAGAACGTACATTCTATGAATCTGGATCAACTATGAAAATTGCAGCCTCTCTACCCAGTTTTTCCTCCTTTTCCATCAATCCGTTTCTAACAAAGGAAGCATTTCCTACTCTGTCACGAGATAGATGGGCTTGGTCAATTAAAGTATTCCGACTTCGCCTGGCTGAGATAATAGCCAGCCTGGCTCCATCCGTCACGTGAAATAGAAGGTGACCTCCCTAGACTGAGTCAGAGACCCAAGTACAGCAGCTTCAATCTTATTATCACACCCAGAAATTACCGCTCATCTAAACATAATTTCCCTGAAACACTAGGCAGGCAGAGCCACGGCTGGAAGCGTTAGAGCGCAGTCAGGAGACCGTGGTGTGAGTTGACATTGCACACGTTGGGTGAAAGTGGACATGCTGTCCTTAACGGGGGGACGTGCTGGGATCCGACGGGGTGAGGCTCCTGAGCGGCTGCTCTAGTAAAGGCGAGGTCGGGTTGGTCCTCAAGCTCGCATGCACAGCCCTCACCTGAGCACCGATAGGAACCAGCTGCAGTGGCCAGGCCGGAACTGAGCCACCGGGACTCCAACCCTTCCCATCCCCGCGGCCTCAGCTCTGGGCTCGGCCTCGCCTCGTGTCTGTCTGGAAACAGCCTCCTCTGGCCCTTCCGGGTGTGGGAAACAGGAAAAGCTCGTGCTCAGGAGCCAGGTGCCAGAGGCCTTGAATCCTCACTTCCTCTGTTCGTTTGCTAATTCACTCAACACACGTGCTTGGTGCTGGGCTCGGAGCAGGAGTGCAAGGGGCCTCGCCACCCCCAACCCGTAATCCATCCACGTGGCCTTCTTATTTATCCCCAAAGGCCCTGGGCCTCTTGTGTCTGCTCATCCCTCATCCTCGTCCCGCCCCAGGTGCCCGCTCCCCCCGGCCATTTCCAGTGACCTGTAGCTGCCAGCCGCTGGTCCTCCGTTCTGCAGGGCCTGCCCCTCGCCCTCTCTGAGAGTCAGCTCCCCCTCAGTCTTGTGGTCCCGCCCGCCCCCACGACCTGGGGGTAGCCCGGGCTGACTCTCCAGGGGGTCTCGGAGATCCAGGAAGGTGCTGGAGGAGTGTGTTGATCCTGTTGTGTGGGGTCCGAAGAGGCTTCTCTGAAGACAGATGTGAGGAAGGAGAAGCAAGCAGGCAGGGCGGCAGGTGAAGGGAACAGCAACTAGGAAGAGGAACAGCCTATACAAAGGCCTCAGGGGGCGAGTAGCGGGGCGTTTCCAGGAGTTAAACTGTGGTGCTGGAGAAGGCTCTTGAGAGGCCCTAGGACTGCAAGGACATCAAACCAGTCAATCCTAAAGGAAATCAACCCTGAATACTCATTGGAAGAACTGATCCTGAAGCTGAAGCTCCAGTACTTTGGCCACGTGATGCGAAGAGCCGACTCCTTGGAAAAGACCCTGATGCTGGGAAAGATCGAAGGTGGGAGGAGAAGGGGATGACAGAGGATGAGATGGTTGGATGGCATCACCGATTCAGTGGACACTAATTTGGGCAAACTCCGGGAGTTGGTGATGGACAGGGAGGCCTGACGTGCTGCAGTCCCTGGGGTTGCAAAGGGTTCAACATGACTTATCGACTGAACAAAGACAGGATTCTCCAGAAAGACAGAATCAGTAGGATATATATACATATAAAAGGAGATTTAATCAGGGAATTGGCTCACTCCATTACAGAGGCTGTCCACCAGCCAGACTCGGGAAGGCTGGTGGCATAATTCAGTCCAAGTCTGGGGCCTGAGAACCAGCAGAGCTGGGGTGTAAATCCAGCTGAGGGGCAGGAGAGGAGGAGAGGAGAGGTCCCAGTTCAACAGAGAGGCAGGAAACAGGGCAACCTCCTTCTCCCTCCGACTTTTGTTTTATTCGGATCCTCAGTGGGCTGGCTGACGCCTGCCCTGGGATCTGTCTCTGTCTCTCTCTATTTATACAGGAGGAGACTACATCCGTCTAGCTGTCTACCCCTCCTGAGACACAGGTATTGATATGTCATCTTCTATTGGTTCTGCTTCTCCGGACACTCCCAAGACACACAGTCCTCCCCAGTCCTTGGTGTCTGAGACTCTGGAGCTGGAAAAGAGCTCATTTCTCTGCATGTCATTCTCTTGTCAGAGAACATAAGGAAACAAGTCCCACCTCTTCTAGCCTTGAGTAACTTGAAAAGAAAAGGAAATGAAGTGATTGCTGAGGGTGGCCATCAGTCACCGAGAGGCTGAGCCAAAGGCAGAGGAAGGGCAAATGCATCTCGAGGCCGGAACGCCCTGCCGGCAGCAGGTGGGGGACAGGTGAGCAAGCTCTCAGGTGGACTGTGGTTGTCTTTGGAGCGCACCCTGTCTGCACACGGCCGCTCCCCTGGGTCCCCGCAACCTCCGCTCCGTTCGCTTGCAACTGCTCGTGTCTGCTGACGAAGCCAGAACACTCAGGAGGGTTAACACCTGAAGTCCATTTAAGGGAAATTAAGAACCACAGATCCAAAAGGATTCTAAAAATATCTAATTGATTTGCAAAGGTTTTGGGTGGGGACAGAGGGCGGAGAAGGCTGCTGCCTGCTCATAACAGATTCCCCACTTGACTTCGTTATGAGCTTTGAAAACTTGGAAAATGGAAATCTTTCCTTTGAAATGAAGGTGAAAAGAATAACCCAGCTCTTTAAAAATCGATGATGAACTTTTTAAAACTGAGCCTTCTGCCTTACAGTTTTATGTTTACAGACACATTTTGAAAAGAGGGCAGAGTTTCCATACCATCCTCAGCCAGCTTTCCCACATTAATGAGCCCGTTAATCACATTCATTATTAATGAGCAATTATTGCAATAATTAGTAAGCAATTAATTACATTCATCACATTAGTCTGGGTCTGTTTGTTACAACTAATGAACCCACATGAACACGTTACCATTAACTCGTCTAGTCTCAGATTTTCTTCGTTTTCACCCAATGTACTTTTCTGGCCCAGGTCCCACATGACCCCCAGTTGTCCTGTCTCCTTAGCTCCTCTGGTGGTGACGATCTCTCAGACTTCCTTTCTTTTTTGATGACCTTGACAGCTTGGCGGAGGCCTGGGCCGGTTGTGCAGAAGCAACTGGAGTTTGCCTGCTGTTTTTCTCCTGATTAGACTGGAGGTGTGGGCTTGGAGTTTGCCTGCTGTTTTTCTCCTGATCAGACTGGAGTTGTGGGCTTGAGGGGATGACCACAGGGGCAAATTGTCATTTTCATTCCGTCACATCAAGGCACATGCTGTCACCGTGGCTGACGGCTGTGACATTGGCCTTGATCAGTTGGCTGAAGGTGTGTTTGTCAGGCAGGTTCTATTAAATATATATATATATATATATATATATATATTGTTTTAAAAGAAAACCTCAGATGAGATAGGCAAAGTGTGTGTTATTTAGTGATTTAAGTCAGATCCAATCTTGATGTTTATCCTAAGATGTATACATGAAAAGCTATAGCTTGCCTTCTTCAGGAATGAGATGGAAATGCCAAGACAGCCTGGAAAACAAGGGGAATCGATTTGAACTGCACACAGAGCTCAGAAGACTGTTAAAGGCCGGGAAGGAAAGCAGCTCTTTCATCAAGCCTGACTCCAGATCTGACAGCTCCCACGCAAGGCCGCTGGTGCCTGTCGGAGTCCGGATGGTTCAGGGAGACGCGGTGACGGGAGCCTTAGCTAGTGATTCTCTTGGACGTTCCTGACTGCTCCGCGGGGAAATGAATAATAGATCTCTGAAATTAATAAGGCACACTAGACCCACAGACGAAAGGCCTCAGGATAAAGAACATTCCAAGTTCTATACAAGTTTCAAATCCAGCAATGAATATAAACCTCGAACAGCACCCACAGCCTCTAAGGCCCCTTGCTCTGGAGTGTCGGCTGTGAAAGTGTTAGTCACTCAGTCGTGTCTGAGTCTGTGACCCTGTGGACTGAAGCCCGCCAGGCTCCTCTGTCCATAGCATTCTCCAGGCAAGAATACTGGAGTGGGTTGCCATGCCCTTCTCCAGGGGCTCTTCCTGACCCGGGGATCCAACTCAAGTTTCCTGCATTGTAAGCGGATTCTTTACTGTCTGAACTCCCAGGGAAGTAGTAAACTTCTATTTAAAACACAGTTCTCTCAAATATTTCCAAATAATTGGTAGCAAAATTAAAGAAAAATCAAGCATTTAAAAGATGTGTTCATGGGACTTCCTTGGAAGCCCAGTGGTTAAGACTCCACACTTCCAATGTAAGGGGAGAAGTTTCGCTCCCTGTTTGGGGAACTAAGATCTCGCTTGCTGCATGGTGCAGCCAAAAAAAAAAAAAGTGTTCATTTCTCCAAGGAGCTTGATTATTCTTATATTAAAATCTGCAATAGTGGCAAAGAATCTGATTGTTAAAAAAGAAAAAAAAATTAAGAAAAAGAGCAAAAAGTTGCCAGGAAACATTCTTTTGTTGATATATTTTCACTATTTAAAAACCACCATTAGGTCTCAGATCTTACAAAACTGGCACAGGCTGGATAGCTGGGCTGGTCGTTTGCTAACCCCTGAGGTTTGTGGATCTGGAGCCCAGTGGCTACAGGACCAAAGAGGGAAGTGTGGGAATCGTTAATGTCAGCGTGGTGGTTAAACCCACATAATTTTTTGTTTTGGCCGCGTGGCTCGTGGGACCTTATCAAACTCACACCCCAGGCAGGGAAAGCTCAGAGTCTTCAGCACTGGAACACCAGGGGATTCCCATAAACCCGCATACCTGCCCTTCACTTATGACAATCTTCCATTCAAACTTTGTGTGTGTGTGTGAGCTTTTGTCCCCTAGAACAGAAGCTCTATACGAGCAGGCACGTGATACGTTTATTGAATGAATGAACGAGCAAATGTGACAAATACCCGTGTCACCCAGTGTGATGACTCAACCAGAAGGGCCTCCAGGGAATGGAGAGACACCGAGAAGGAGGTGAGCCGCTGGGCCTGGGAGGGAGTCAAGTCAGAGAGGCAAGGCCTGGGGAGTCGAGGGCTTGTTTAGGACAGCTGTGAGTCAGGCGAAAAGATGGCGAGTCAGGTGACAAGACCATGGAGCGCCAAGGAAGGACTGGGGGCCTTGGGAAGCCTTTGAAAAATGAAGCCAGGAAGCGCCGTGGTCAGATTTGGGATTTCCTGTCTGGGAGACCCTTATCTTGATCCAGGTGAGTGAGACAAAAGCATGAGCTCAGGCTTGTAGAGAGGAGGGCTGATAACGAGATTGAAGACAAGTGACCGATAGGTCCAGGAGAAGGAGTCCCCGATGACCCCATATCCCAGACAGGGGACTGGCTGACTTCACTAAGTGCTCAGTTAGTCATAGCCGACTCTCTGCAACCCCGTGGACTGTAGCCCGCCAGGCTCCTCTGTCCATGGGGATTCTCCAGGCAAGAAAACTGGAGTGGGTTGCCATGTCCTCCTCCAGGGGATCTTCCCAACCCAGGGATCAAACCCAGGTCTCCTGCATTGCAGGCGGATTTCTTTTCACCATCTGAGCCACCAGGGAAGCCAGACTACCCTCCAAATACATTTGGTTCCTTGGAGGGTAATCAGTCTGCTCCCCTGGGGCTGACTGTGGATGGCAAGTCCGAAATCAAGGTCCAAATCCACAAGACCTCTCTGAAGCCTCTGGGAGGACCTTCCCATGCCTTTCTCTAGCTTCTGGTGTCCCAGGGGACCCTTGGTGTGTCTTGGCTTGTGGACTGCCTCCAGCTTCCCGGGTGCTCTGCCGGTCTATGGACGAAGGCCCACCCTAACAACTCATCTTAACTCCACGACATCTGCAAAGACCTTACTTCCAGGCAAGGTCCCGGTCCCAGGATTGGGCTTCAACATGCTTTGGGGAAACAATTCAACCTGTAATTAGACCGTGCGAAGGACAGTTGGGGATGAAGGCATGAAGGGGGCGGCAGAGAACAGAACGCTCTTTCAGCAGGAGCGTCAGGAAGGGACAGGAGGCGGAAGGTGAAGAAGGGGGTCAGGATAGGAGAGACGCCCCCCACCCTGGCCTGGCCTTTGGAGCCTCGTTCTGGTGACAATGGTCCCTTTACTAAAAAGGGGAATCCGGGTTTCAAAGGGAGACCTTCATCCTTTGGTGGGGGAACGACTGACCAGACTCACAGTGGCCTTTTGTCCCTTCCCTTGAGCAGATGGCCCAGGCGCCTCCTCCCTGGCAGGGGTCTGCCCCTCCCATCCCTCGGCCTGCACCCCACCAGGTCTCCCTTTCCACGAAAGGGGGAGGGCAGGGGAGCCGCATGCATACATTTTTTTTAAAATTTGTATTTGTTTATTTATGGCTGCACCAGGTCTCTGTGGCTGCGCACGGGCTTTCTCGGGCTGCAATGCATGGGCTTCTCGTGGCTGTGACTTCTCTTACTCCGGAGCAGGGACTGTTCAGTAGCTGTGGCTCACGGGCTCAGTTGTCCCACGGCGTGTGGGACCTTCCTGGACCAGGGATTGAGCCTGTGTCCCCTGCATTGGCTTCTTAGCCACCGGACCACCAGGGAAGTCTAACCAGCATACATTTTTAAAAAGTAATTATTTGAGTAGTTGGAGGATTTAAAAAATAGGTTGAGAATGCCAGAAACCTCCCAGGCCCAGGCTCGGTCACTGGGGTTCCCACTGGGCCCTGGAGGATCGATGCTGTGCATCATTTTAATACAGTGAATGCGTTAAAGGGGATTCTTTTAGCATCATACACTTGGAAATTTCTGAGAAAACAAGTGATATTCCGGGGTGGGAGGGGGTGCGGGCAGCAATTTTCTTATCCCAGATGCCCATGGTGACCTTTTAATAAAAGAGTATTGTATAGCCTTTCCACTCAGAGGCTGACACAGGAACCAAAAAGCCAGAGGTGTGAGATTCACTTGGGGGTGCGTCAGCAATGCAGAGTCTCAGGCCTGGTCCAGCGCTCCTCCTCCAGGTCCTATGGTTTCCCACGGCCCCAAGCAGCCAGCTGGTGTGCATTAACTCAGAAGCGCCTGGGGGGTTTGGGGTTGATGTGGTTTGATCCCTTCCAGCCCCTCCTTGAACGCTAGACCCCACTCTCCCCCCAGCACAGGCTTTGTCAGCCCCCCTTTCCTTCCTGAAGAGGCAGCCGGAAAGCAAGCTGCAGTAAAGCTTTGCTTCCTAATGTTTCCATGTCACGCCGCCTTCTCTCATTTCCTCATCCCCACATCTGTCACTGGGACTGAGTGTACGAAGAAGCCGTAAACACTTTGTGTCCATCGATAAAAGCTTTCCTGGGAGGATGCAAACATCACAATCATCCCAAGTGGCAGGAGTAACCTCCTGTCATAATTACCGCCAGCCTCCTGTCATCCATCATTTGCCCTTCGTCCATCCACCCGTCCATCCATCCGTCCTTCCATCCTTCCAACCATCCAGCGAACACTGATTGGGCTCTGAGTGTGTGCAAGGCTCTGTGTGGGGTCCAGAAGCAGGGGCAACGCTGCCTGATTGCGGGGGAAGGGCCATCATGGGGTCAGCGGGGAGCTCTGGAAAGCTGGAGGCTGGAAGACCAGGATGGGGAGGAGGGGTGGGGAGGAGAGAGGGAAGGGCAGGGACCGTCTACAGCCCCCTCTTCCCAGAAGCTGGTTACTCTCTGCTGCGCTCGCTCTGCAGTGCAGCCGGGGGCCTTCTCACCAGGCCACGCACCCCACTCTGCAGCAGGATTTACGTGCGATTCTCCGCATCCCCATCGTCCCCTTGGGGTTGGTGTAGCAATCCCTCATCCTCTCCTTCTCCGGGGCTGGCCCTCCGGTTAACCCTCTTCTGTCTCTAGGGGACTGTCCACTCTGCTCTTCCATCTTCAACTGCTTGGTTTATTCATCCATCTCTCTTTCCTATTACTTCTCCTCCCTGGGAAAGTCTTAGCTTTTCCCACTCGGTACTTTTCCGTTTGTTACATTACCTTTATTTTCGGGGCCCGATTTATTTGGGGCTTTAGACACGGGCTTAAAAAATGGTGGTAAAAATATACTTAAGATAAAAGCTGCCATTTCAACCATTTAAAATACACAGCTCAGTGGCGTTAAGTTCACTGTTGGACACCATCACTGCCCTTCACCTCCACACTCATTTTATCTTGCAAAGCTGAAACTCTGTCCCTATTAAACTGACTCCCATTCTCTCTGTCCCTATTAAACCAGCCCCCCGCGACCCCCATTCTACTTTCTGTCTCTGAGAACTCGACTCTTCTAGGTGCCCTTGTGAGGGAAACCGTACAGTATTTCTTTTGTGTCTGGCTTGTTTCACTGAGCGTCATGTCCTCGGGGCGGTCCCTGCTGTGGCGTGGGTAGGCATCGCATGTGGCTGTGTAGGGTTGGACCACGTTTTGTTTATCCATTCATCTGTGATGGACACTAGGCTGTTTCTACCTCTAGGGGCAGGCTCTTCTGATTCATGAAATATTTACTGAATATTTACTGCATCGAAGGCATGACGCATCTAGAGAAAATAAAGACTCATTTTGCCTTTTTCTTTCAGATAACAAGAAAACTGCAGCATTTCGTTATAGAAAAGTGTTTTTAGTTGCAGTCTGGGGGGCTGGATTTTACAACGCTTTGTAGGTTATATTACAGGTAGCTTCCTGGTCAGCCACCTGGAGGGCAAGGGCCCAGGCTACTGCTGCCATAGTGCTTCTGGAAAAAAAAAATCAGCTCCACATTTTAGTAGTTTTTTCGTAATAAATTTTTTTTTTTAACTTTTAAATTTATATTGGAGTATAGCCAATTAGCAATGCTGTAATAGCTTCAAGCGGACAGCGAAGGGACTCAGCCATACATTTACATGTATCCATTCTCCCCCAAACTCCCCTCCCATCCAGGCCACCACGTAACATTGAGCAGAGTTCCCTGTGCTATACAATAGGTCCTTGTTGGTGATCCATTTTAAATATAGCTGTGTGTACACATCCATCCCAAACTCCCTAACTGTCCCTCTCCCCCACCCTTGCCCACTGGTAACCATAATTTCATTCTCTAAGTCTGGTGAGTCTCTTTCTGCTTTGTAAGTAATAAATATTTAAACAGCACTGACAATCGAATAGCCTTTTCAAGCCTTGCATTTTCTGATTTCCTTGCAAATTTGAGATTTTGACAGTCTAAGATAATTTATCACACAGAGCTGAGCTTCACAGCTTAATACTCTCCTGATTCCAAAGCATGATTTGCTTACAGCTGCTCAGCCTTCAGGTCTCAGTTAGTGATGAATTACTGTAGGTGTGAGAGGTGGATAACCATGGAACAGAGTTTAAGACATACTTTAATATAGGAGTCGTGACCCTGAACAAATGGAAATTGGTCTCCCTTACGCACGAGATGGTGTGTTTCCCTGATGATCACGTGCTTTCTGAGTATCTGCTTTCTCAATCAAAATGTATTCTGATTAGTCCTGAAATCAGTTCTATTTGCTCTGAATAAATTTCCATTAGTTACTGTTAGTACTCCCAGATAGAAAGGCAGAGTTCAAAATCAGCCGTTTCCCCTTGACAAAGTGTTTGAGGATTAAAAGGTGGATTTCCGTAAAGGTTCACATATGTGTAAAATGTGCGTATGTAGAACACATATAGGTACTTGGGTTATTTTTTGAAAACTCCCTTTAAAATCTTTTATTTGAAATGTAGCTGATTTATAATGTGGTGTCAGTCTTCGATGTACAACTAAGTGATTCGGCTGTGCATCTGTGTACATTCTTTTTCAGATTCTTCCCCACTTTAGGTGACTACAAGATACTGATATAGCTCCCTGTGTTATATAGTAGATCCTTGTTGGTTATACATTTTATATATGATGGTGCGTATATGTCAATCCCAAACTCCTAATTTCCTGTTTCCCCTGTGATTACCATACGTTTGCTTTTTATGTCTATGAGTCTATTTCTGTTTTATAAATAAGTATATTTCATCATTTTTTTAGATTCCATATAAGCAATATCATGATATTTGTCTTTCTCTTGTACATGGGTTTTCAAAATCACTAACTTTATTCCTCTGCCATGAGAATGTAAGCTCCACCGGGCAGGCCTTCTCGAGTTGGTGCATGGTATGTCCCAAGGCCTGGAGTCATGCCCAGTACCTACCTTGACACCCAGGGTGTGTACAGTCAATGAGTACATAAGTGTGGAAAGTGGAAGCGCAACTTGTGTTTCTATTTAACCCCACATCGTGGGTGGAGTCACACGTCGGACAGCCCTGCCCTGCTCCATGTCCTGTGGTGTCGCTGGACTCTGCTTTAACTCATGTGTTCAGTGATGTATGTTGAAGTGGTTCCTATCTTCCAGAAAGACAATCTATCCCAGCGGTAAAGATCCCGTTTGCTAATGCAGGAGACGTGGATTTGACCTCTGGGTCGGGAAGATCCCCTGGAGGAGGAAATGGCAACCCATTCCAGTATTCTTGCCTGGGAAATCCTATGGATAGAAGAGCCTGGTAGGCTACAGTCCAGGGGGTTGAAAAAGAGTTGGATATGACTTAGAGACTAAACAACCACCACCACCACCAACAGCTGCAACATACTCCTACCTCTGTGTAACGGTGTGGAGAGTCTTACAGAATAAACAAGCCTTATAGAATAAGTAAGACATAAGAAGCGCAATTGTTACTGACCCACTTTGGAAGAGGTGTGCTAACAATACATTTCCAATGCACGGAAAGCTTTTGTGTACTGCTTTGGAGTTACAGACTCTGAGTCACTGGCACGTTTAGGCATTGATTTTTAGTGGCGCCATCATTATTACCACTATTAGGGCTTTCTGGCAAAAACATGCAGATAAGAAGTAAAAAAAGAAATTAAAAAAAAATGCAGTTAAATGAAATGCTGTTTGGGTGTAATCTGCTTCCAAATCCAAACTGCTTTTTGTATCACCTGTGAGCTAAGAATGGGTTCATGTTTTAACTGTGTTGATAGAAACATCAAAAGAATGTTTTGTGACACATGAAAATAATATGAACTCCAAAGTTCAGAGTGCAGAATGAACTCGCATTGGAAGAGAGCCATGCATTTGCTTCCGTATTGTCTGTGGCTGTTTTCAGATTACGAGAGCAAAACTGAGGAGCTGCAAAGGGTGTCTGGCCCAAAAAGTGGAAAATATTTCCTGTCTGACTCATAGATCCCTACCCTGGCCCCTGTCTTCCCCAGCCCCAGTGATGTTCTCATGATGCGCTTGGTGGCTAATTCCCCTGCTCCATCTGGCAGCAAGCTTACTGCCCTAGAGTACCGCTACCTTTCATCATTTTTCCCTCCATGCAAAGCACAGCTCTCAGGACTTACCTGGTGGTCCAGTGGTTAAGAATCTGCCTTCCAAAGCAGGGGACATGGGTTTGGTTGCTGGTCCCATATGCTGCGGGACAATTTACTCTGCAGGCCACAACTGCTGAGCCGTTGTGCCAGCTCTGCTGCAGTTAAGACCTGATACAGCCAAATAAATGTAAAAAAACATAAAAAAAAAGCACAGCTTTTATTCCCTTACTGTGCCCAGTGAGACAGGAGGTGGAAAGTAAAGCCTTTTATTTTCTAGGCAAGTGATAATACATTATGATAAATGAATGGTGAAAGAAATTTAGACTAAAGTGTTACTGTCTAATAGGCTGGGCCTTTGTTCTCCCATCTGCATAATAGGTATTGGCATTTTTCAAGGAACTTGCTCTCTGAAAGCTAGGGGTCGATCTTATTTGAAGGGGGCATAATCTTTTAGAGGACTTTCCCAATCTCTCCCCTATGCAAGATGAGGAATTAATAACTTGGTGCCAATCTTTCATGCATTCTTCATCTCTAAAATATTTACAGGAACAAAGTGTATGTGTAGTTTAATTTGCCTACTAGGCGAAAAGAAGACTCAGAGGAGTTGCCAATAAATGAAAATCCAACTTCCCTTGTTTTAAAGTGTGCTGATGTTTCCAAAAACGCTTGAGTGAAAAGCTGTTGATCACTGCAGTCAGGCATTTGCGTTTCTCTCACACGTGGTTTGGGAAAAAGTGTTACCACCACAGTTTCAAGATTCCAGGCAAGTGTGGTCATCTTTTCATGCTTCTAGCATTTAAAGTGAAAATCACAGGTTTCTCCCTTGCCAGATCACTAAATTAGCAAACTGATTAAATCACGCCGTTCAAAAGACTACTTTGGATGTTATGATTACAGCACGCTTGAAAAAGCTGCTCCAAAGGGCAGGAAGACTGCATTGGAGTGTAACCTGGGGGAAAGAAGGCATTTTCTCCATCACTGAATCAATTAAGTATTTCCATCGCTTGCCTACACACTTCTAAGTCTCCTGAAATTGCTAGGTTTGAAAATGAACAGCACAGGGGAACATTTCACAGTTTCATTCCTCCTTCAAATGAGCTCTCTTTTCTCTCCCCGAGAGCTAAAGGCCGTTTTTTGTGTTTTGAAAGATATCTCTTCTTCTCTGGAAGGGAAATGGGAGAAGGCGTGCAGCTTTTAAAACTCCCTTTAAGGGCTTCCTGAGCTGCCATATTATCACAGGAGACGCGTTAAGAAGGAATGAAACCCAAATGCAGGTAAGGAAGAGAACTCAAATTATCTTGCCTTGGTGTGTCATTCATTCGTTTTCTTTCCCCCAAGCCGCTATGGAGGTGTAACTGACACATAGTGACATGCACAGTTCTCCAGTGTGTGGGTGATGGATTTGTACTCAGCAAACAACCTGTGTGAGCCCCAGCCCCCCACCCTGCCCCAGCCAGCCCAAGATACGGCCAGCGTGCATCACTCAGAACTCTGACCACTCTCAGCATAGGAAAGAGGCCACCTGCTGCTGAACTTCAAATGAGTGGATTCCCCCAGTGTGTGCCTTGCACTGGCTTTTGTTGCTGAATGCATTTTTTTTTCTTTTTCTAATTTGGCCTCATCGCATCACCTGTGGCATATTAGTTCCCTGATGTTGGATTGAACATGCCGCCCCCTGCACTGGGAGCTCGGGGTCTTAACCTCTGGACCACCAGAGAAGTCCCTGGACATGTTTTTGAGATAGGGTGACTGCTGCTCTTTCTGATTGCTTGCTAGAATTCCATTCCATGAATATAGCCATAGGTGTATTCATTCTCCTGTCTGGTTACTTTCGAGGCGGCTTGTTTGGTCTGCCGCAACTGAAGTGTTAGGACAAATGACATCCGCCTGCATCGCCCAGAGCCTGCCATCTGCAAGGCAGGCGGACAGCTTAGCCGGAGAACCTGGCTCTGAGTTTGCCCGAGAGCACACGGTGTGGGGCCCCCCCCCCCAGGGCCTGGATCCGGCTTGTGCTCCTGGAATGTTTGATTCTTATGCTTATATCCATCCACCATGTGCTCAGTCGGGTCCCACTCTTCGTGACCGCATGGACCGTAGCCCGCCAGGCTCCTCTGTCCATGGGATGCTCTAGGCAAGAATACTGGAGTGGGTTGCCATTTCCTCCTACAGGGGATCTTCCCCACCCAGGGATCGAGCCCATGTCTCGTGTGTTGGCAGGAGGATTCTTTACCGCTGAGCCATTTGGGTAAGGAGATGGAACCTTTGGAAGCCATAGTTCAAAAGTAAATCGAGGGGTTTCCCTGGTGGTCCACCTTGCAGTACAAGGGACACGGGTTCAATCCCTGGTCCGAGAAGATCCCATATGCCAAGGAGCAACTAAGCCCCCGCGCCACAACTCAGAGGCCTGAGCCCTAGAGCCCCTGAGCTGCAACTACTGAAGCTACAAGAGAAGCCACCACAGTGAGAAGCCTGGAGCATTGCAGTTAGAGAGCAGGTCCCGCTTGCTACACCTAGAGAAAGCCTGCACACCAGCAGCAAAGCCCCAGCACAGCCAAAGTAAATCAATCAATCATTTCTTTAAAAAGCAAATCAAATGGTTTTCTGTCATAGGGGTGGCTGCATGTAATCTGATTTTCATAATGGTTTTCTAAATGTAAAGTGCATGCCAACCCGTGGCACAGGCAGTATGCATGTGGCATGCTAAGAAGTGGAACAAAGCTAGGAACAAAGCTAGTGGAGGTGATGGGATTCCAGTTGAGCTCTTTCAAATCCTAAAAGATGATGCTGTGAAAGTGCTGCACTCAGTATGTCAGCAAATTTGGAAAACTCAGCAATGGAAAAGGTCAGTTTTCATTCCAATCCCAAAGAAAGGCAATGTCAAAGAATGTTTAAACTACCACACAATTGCACTCATCTCCCATGCTAGCAAAGTAATGCTCAAATTCCTCCAAGCCAGGCTTCAACAATACATGAACCGTGAACTTCCAGATGTTCAAGCTGGATTTAGAAAAGGCAGAGGAACCAGAGATCAAATTGCTGGATCACAGAAAAAGCAAGAGAGTTCCAGAAAAACATCTATTTCTGCTTTATTGACTATGCCAAAGCCTTTGACTGTGTGGATCACAACAAACTGTGGAAAATTCTTAGAGATGGGAATACCAGACCATGTGACCTGCCTTCTGAGAAATCTGTATGCAGGTCAAGATGCAACAGTTAGAACTGGACATGGAACAACGGACCAGTTCCAAATTGAGAAAGGAGTATGTCAAGGCTGTATATTGCCACCTGCTTATTTATATGCAGAGTACATCATGCGAAATGCTGGCTTGGATGAAGCACAAGCTGGAATCAAGATTGCCGGAAGAAATATCAATAACCTCAGATATGCAGATGACACCACCCTTATGGCAGAAAGCGAAGAAGAATTAAACAGCCTCTTGATGAAAGTGAAAGAGGAGCGTGAAAAAGTTGGCTTAAAATTCAATATTCAGAAAACGAAGATCATGGCATCCGGTCCCATCACTTCATGGCAAATAGATGAGGAAACAATGGAAACAGTGGCTGGCTTTATTTTGGGGGGCTCCACAATCACTGCAGATGGTGACTGCAGCCATGAAATTAAAAGGGGCAAGTGAAATTAAAAGACACTTGCCCTTTGGAAGAAAAGCTATGACCAACCTAGACAGCCTATTAAAAAGCAGAGACATTACTTTGCCAACAAACGTCTGTCTAGTCAAAGCTATGGTTTTTCCAGTAGTCATGTATGGCTGTGAGAGCTGGGCCATAAAGAAAGCTGAGCACTGAAGAACTGATGCTTTTGAACTGTGGTGCTGAAGAAGACTCTTGAGAGTCCCTTGGACTGAAAGGAGATCCAACCAGTCCATCCTAAAGGAAATCAGTCCTGAATATTCATCGGAAGGACTGATGCTGAAGCTGAAACTCCAATATTTTGGCCACCTGATACAAAGAACTGACTCACTGGAAAAGACCCTGATGTTGGGAAAGATTGAAGGTGGGATGAGATGGGGACGGCAGAGGATGAGATGGTTGGATGGCATCACCAGCTTGATGGACATGAGTTTTAGTAAACTCTGGGAGTTGGTGATGGACAGGGAAGCCTGGTGTGCTGCAGTCCATGGGGTCACAAAGAGTCGGATATGACTGAGTGCTCAACTGAACTGAAGAAGTGGAAGGTCGAGTAGGTGGGGGCAGGACAAGATCATTTTTCTGCTTCTCATTAAATTCTTTCTCAATCTTAACGACCAGCACTTTCCAACCTTCAAGTGAATATAGACGTTTGCTGCTCTGAAAGCAATTTGGAAAGTTGTTTCAGTTAGACTGCTCCGGAGAGAATGCTGGGCAAATTCCCCAGGAGCCAGGCCTGGAGTGAGGGAAACTTTCTGGGGTTTAGGTTAATCCCTCCAGCCTCTAACCCTGCAAAAGAAACCCAAGTTCATCCACAGCCACTAAGTCATTTCTTGATTGTTATCTGTAGCATACAAGAGTCAAAAACAAATACGTTACAACTAACACAATAATCGTAAAAAAGCTTGTAAGCTGCATTTGATAAGAAACCAGGACTTCCCAGGTGGCGCAGTGGATAAGAATCCTTCTGCAGTGCAGGGGACACGGGTTCCATCCCTGATCTGGGAGGATCCCACACACTGAGAAGCAACCAAGTCTGGGAGCCACAAGCTCTGAGCCAGCATCTCCTAGAGCCTGTGCGGTCGGAAACAGGAGAAGCCACCACAACGAGGAGGCCAAGCACTGCAAGGAAGAGTAGGTCCCGCTTGTCACAACTAGAGAAAGCCCACACAGGCAGTGAAGACTCAGAGCAGTCAAAAATTTAAAAAAAAAAGAAGGTCAAAGGTCCAAGACCATTAAAAAAACAAAAATCAGACTATCCTCCAGTCCAAGAGGTGCAAGGGAAACAGAGCCCATGGTCCAGCATCTTTGAGGCTGCCAGGACCATCCCTCACCTCGGGGGAGGGAACGACAATGAATTGAACCCAGAAGTCTCTGCTTTGCATGGATTTCTCAGCAGTACGTACCACTTTGCACTGGAAACATGATTAAGTTTCTACACACATGATGTCTACAAAATTCCAGAACCCCGTTGTCATGTGAGGCCCAAGTCAGTTCCTCTTCCAACTGAGAATCACTTGACTGCAGCCAACAGTTCTTTCTGAAATAGGTGGGCGGTTGGCAGGATTTGAGTATCTTCCAGAGAGATTCTTCCATGGTGTAACGGCCTCTTTTAAAGTAGGCTGCAATCTGTCTTTGTGGTATTCAAGGTAGCAGTGACTGAACAGAAATTGTAAATTCTGTGTGTCCGCTGGGAAGCTGGAGCCACGGATGAAATATCCAACTAATCATCGACTGGGCAATTACAAGGCGCCAGGACCACGCCCGGGAGCTCAGCTTTTCCCATTTTGTTTCCCAAGAGTTTTTTTTCCTCCCCCTCCCCTGATCGCAAGCTCTCCTCCGGGGTTCTGTGGCTGTGCCCAGAACTGTGGGAGGGTGGGCTGGCTGTGACGTCCGTAAACAGCGTGCAGCATCTCGTGTGTGTGTGTGTGTGTTTCCTTAGAGGAGACAGTCTATTCTGCACACCAGATCCTCAAAGGGGCCAGAAACCCCTGCCCCAGACGTCAGTCTCCCTCAGCATTCAGAGCATTCTAGCCTTGACTGTGCCATGATCCCATCAGGATTTCAATAACCATATTCACCATCTTTCTGTGTTATCCCGTGTGGTTAGTAACCCCAAATCAGGCCGTGCAGGTAAGAAGCCTCAGAGCCCTCTGACCCTTCCTTGTCCCTGTATCAGTCATCCAAGGACTCCCCAGGGGCTGTGCTTTGCAGCCTTGAAAGTTTATTCTTACCTGTCCCTTCCTTCTGCCACTGCCACGGGCAACTCTGGCCCCTTACAGCAGCTTCTGAATTGGTCTCTGGCTCGGGGTTTTGCTTTAACCCATCCTCAGGGTTCCTAGTGGGGGATCACTGATCTCCCCACCTCATCCGCTCACTCAGTCACACCGGGCAGCCTGCATCCCTGGCTCGCCTCTCCTCTCCCGGGTACCTGGGTCTTCCCTCGAGTTCTCTCCATCCTGCCTGCTGCTAATGAGAGGATGAGGGTATCCATATTCCTTCTCTTCTTCTTGAGACAGGCCTGGGACTCGGGACGCTTTGCTGCAATGCCTGCATCTGGACACACTTCTTCAGCAACAAAATACAAAAACAATACAGGACTAAAAATAACTGCGCGCATGTGCAGTTAGGGCAAGTTCTGGACAAAAGACACAGAGAGACCAAGAAGACCCCACTGCCACTTTTGAAGAGCCAGCTGCCCCCTGCACTCAGCATCACCTCAGTTCAGCTCAGCTCAGTCGCCCAGTCGTGTCCGACCCTCTGCGGCCCCATGGACGGCAGCACGCCAGGCCTCCCTGTCCATCACCAACCCCCGGAGCTCGCTCAAACTCATGACCATCGAGTCGGTGATGCCATCCAACCATCTCATCTCTGTGGCCCCCTTCTCCTCCTGCCCTCAGTCTTTCCCAGCATCAGGGTCTTTTCCAATGAGTCAGTTCTTCGCATCAGGTGGTCACAGTATTGGAGTTTCAGCGTCAGCATCAGTCCTTCCAATGAATATTCAGGACTGGTTTCCTTTAGGGTGGACTGGTTGGCTCTCCTTGCTGATCACCTAAGGGGTTACAAACCACCTAAGCCACCCCTCCCACTCGACCCTGGACATACCCCCTACCCTCACCCCACATAAAGAACCAGTTTGCCTATCCCCCAGTAAGTGAGGAAGGGGGCCTGTGGTTTGTTCTTGCTCCCCCTTGCTGCACAGAGCCCCAGTAAAGCCCTGCCTGGAAGCCTTGTCTGGCCTCTGATCAGTTTCTGTTGGTTAAGCAGGGCAAGCACCCTGGTCCATAACACTCCGGCTGCCCTCCCACCTGGCTGGGTTCCTAACTGCGGGGCCCACCTGGATCACCAGCTCTGAGAGGGCAAGGCTCTGCCCCTGTGGTCAGCGCATTCTCCGTGGGAGGGCAGGGCCTGGCACAAATCAGCAGGCCAAAAGAAACCTCCACTGCCGGAACCAGAGAGGGCCAGCCCCCAGGGAGACAGAAAAACAATGTTACCCACACCCAGACCTGGCCGCCCCATCCATGCTCCTCCCCGGTCGGGCCTCCTCTGATAGTCTCTATCTGCTGGGGAAGGCCCCCCTCCTGCTGGCCTGGGCCCAGCAGGAAACAGGCTTAACTCCCCACCCCTTCCAGCCTGGGAGTCCTTCCACCTATGAGCTTCTCCACAAACCTGTTCACGTCTCTCCTGAGTCACTGAAGCCTGGGACCTGCTCTCCAGGCTCAGTCCTTCCCCACCCACCTCACCCAGAGTCAACTCTGCAGAACCCAAGTCCACCACATCACCTCCACAGTAAACCCCTTCCTCCTCTTCTCTCTCCTCCCTGGAGCCCCTACACTGTCCCCTCTGGTCCTCCTGCCCTGCCCTCCTCCCGAACACCCGCCCCTTGATTCCACACTAGGGCTCATTCCTCTGCCGGAATCACCAGGAGTTCCCCTGGGACAGGGCGAGGCGTGCACGAGGGTACCCATGTAGCCATTGCCTACCACGTGCCAAGCTTCTAGAGGGCGGGCACAGGTCACAAGGGTTCCCCCCAGCCCTTGGACTGCTTGTGGGGAAAAGCTCAGCAAATGAAACGACCCATTTGTGCGCTTATCTGATGTGCCACGGCTGTGCAAAGGTGATGGCCCTGGCTGCCTCGCTGACCCCCCACCCCCGACCCCGGCGCCCAGGTAAGGTCACCAGAGTCCAGGGCTCAAACGAGTAGAACAAAAGGGGCGCAGAGGGCACGCGGTCTGTCCAATTGGCGGCATTTAGGAGGGGAACCACCGCTGCGCTTGGAGAGTAAGCGTGACGCGGCGCGTGGGAACCGCCGACGGCTCTCGCAGGCTGGACGTGGTGACCCAGAGCCAGACCTCGGGCGGCGGACGCCGCCGGGGCCAGGGGCGGGCGGGGGGCGGGGGCCGGCGCCGGGGCCGCGCCCTCCCGGCCACTCCCCGGGGCGAGCGGGCGGCGGCGGCGGCGGCGGCGGAGGCGACCAGGGCGGCTCCCAGACGCGCTGCTCCCGGCCCGGCCACCGGGGTCCCCGTGCGTCCCCATGTCCTCCGCGCCGCTGCGCTCGCCCGCCCTGCGGCCCCACAGGATGAAGAAGGACGAATCGTTCCTCGGCAAGCTGGGCGGCACCCTGGCGAGGAAGAAGAAGGCCAAGGAGGGTGAGTGCGCCTGCCGCCGGCCTCCAGCCGCGCCCGCGCCGCTCTCCGCTCCGCGAGACCCAGGCGGGCTGCCGACCCGCCCCGCGCGCCCGCGCGCGCACAGCGCCGAGCCCCGCCTGGACCGGATGGAGCGCAGCGGGGACCACGCGGCCCGAGTCCCCGCCGGACCCGATTGAGCGGCTGCGGGCACCACGCTGCCTCTCCGCTCCGGGCCCCGCGCGCACGGTTCCCCAAGCCCTCCGGGCCCGCGCAGCGCGCCGCCGTGACCTTCAGGACAGCCCTTGACCCCCTTTAAACGCCGGGCCGGGAACCAGCCGCCAACCTGGCGGCGCCCCGTCTCCGGGCGGCTCATGGAGCCCCCTTTGGGCTCCTGGCGTCATCGAAACGCGCATCGCCGGCTCCTGCTGAGCACAGGATACTGAGCAGCCGTGGGGACGAGCCCCCCGGCCCGCTGGAGACAGCCCTGCGCCCACCGCGGCCCAGGTCACCAGCCATTTCTTTAGCCTCCTCCCCCGGCCGCAGGCCTGCGCGTTCAGCCCTGCCTGGGGGCCGCTCGATGAGCATTTATTGGGCCCCACTGCGGGGTGAGCCTACTGCTGGGGGCCCGCTGGTTTTTGGGGTGCAGTGCACTGCACGGATTGCGCCCCCAGCCTGGGCGAGAGGGGAGGAGGAAAGGGATGCTCGAGGCCGGGAGGCCCTCCCACACGGACTGCACAGGCCCCTCCATGTTTGCCTCCACGTGTCCACGAAAATTATCCTAAAACACTTCCTGCCACCTCTTAAAATTCTTTTTTGAAAGAGTTGTGGGTATGTGACTTCGGGCCTCTTGTTTGTGCTCTTTAAACAAGGCTGTTCCCTGGGCCTCTCCCAGGACTGCATTCCTGATTTTTCCCTTTGTTCTGGCCAGGGGAGTCTTTCCCCTAGCCCAGATTTCCTGTGGGGAGGGTGGGTTATGCTGCGGTGGCTGTGAACCAGGCTGGTGGGGGCTAGCCACAGTCTGGACCTGGGGAGAGAGAATCCGGAGTCAGGGGGGTCCAGGAGCTGACTGAGCTTTAGAGAGTCTTCTTGTACCTGCCAGGCTAATGTACCCCCCAGGAACATGTGTACCCCAAGGACAGGCTTGCAGGCTCATGTGGACCCATGTTAATTTCTCTCTTTGGTGTGTGTATTCCTGGGGAATGTCTGTGACCTTTTACCTCGAGGGCTGAGCAGATGTACAGACACTGACACACCTTCTGCTCAGGGGTGTGTGTGTGTCTCTGTGTGTGTGTGTGTCCATGCATTTCCCACCAGGGTGTGTGTCCGTGTGTGTGTGTGTCCGTGTGTGTGTGTGTCCATGCATTTCCCACCAGGGACAGTTTTACCACTTTAGATAGTTCCCCCTGAGGGCAGCTCCTTTCACCTTTAGTTTATCAATGAAAAAAATGTCTGCCATATCAGTAATCGAAAGGATGTGGAATTGTGCCCGGAGGAGGAAATTCAGGATGGAGACAAATCCTGCTGAGCAGCCCCTGCCCCGGTGATTCAGCCCAGGAAGCACGGGATGCTGGCCTCAGGAGCTGCGGGGCGATTCCGAGGAGCGACCTCAGCGGGCCCAGACCTGGGCAGCTTCCATGCACTGTTGTCAGTCGCTCAGTTGAGTCCAACTCTCTGTGACCCCAAGGACAGCAGCACGCCAGGCCTCCCTGTCCATCGCCAACTCGCGGAGCTTGCTCAAATTCACATCCGTCGAATCGGTGATGACATCCAACCATCTCATCCTGTGTTGTCTCCTTCTCCTCCCACCTTCAATCTTTCCCAGCATCAGGGTCTTTTCCAATGAGTCAGCCAAAGCATTGGAGCTTCAGCTTCGGCATCAGTCCTTCCAGTGAATATTCAGGATTGATTTCCTTTATGATTGACTGGTTTGATCTCCTTGCAGTCCAAGAGACTCTCAAGAGTCTTCTCCAGCACCACAGTTCATAAGCATCAATTCTTCGGTACTCAGCCTTCTTCATGGCCCAGCTCTCACATCCATACAGAGAAAAGTACTAAATGCTTTAACTTGAAATATCTGGTTTTCCTTAATTAACAGGGATCTTTTGATGTTCGGATTCCCTGGTCTTTGTTGCAAAAACTCCTGCATATCCTGGCTCCTCCTTTGCCTCTTCTGTAGCCCTTCCTCAGAGCTAGCTGAGTCCCGGGCTTATGTCCTCAGTTTTGTCCACCAAGTAAAACATAACTCTCGACTTTGAGGCTGTACATTTTTTTTCGGTTGACAAGTTGTACAAAGCAGATGAATCACTCCTCTCTGAAGCCTGACATTTAGGATCCAGACTGGCTGCTTACTTCTATCAAGTCACGCCTCCTAAAAGAGATGATAAATGGCCTTCCCCCACCCTAGGTCATTCCCGCTACGTCTCTGATCTGCAGATCAGAGGGGCAGCAGGAATGATCTGTCACGCTCATCAAAATCATTTCAGTTCCTCTTTATGCCTTACGGCAATTATAAACACAAATGTCATACGGTCTCCTATTCATTCATGGCCTGCCGTGGGACCCTAGGAAGAAAAGATGGACAAGGCTCTTCTTTCGTGGACCAGAGACTCAGTCATAATAAATAAAACAGATTTATAATATCTGCTAGGAAGAAGGTATAAAAGTGCAATCAGACAGGTGCTGGGGAAGGCCTCAGAGCAGGTGATGTTTGAGACCCGAAGGAACCAGGAAAGCCATCTCTCACAGAATAGCAAGTCAGCGGAATGTTCTGGATGATGAAAGCTTTTTATAGGTGACATTTACTCCCTTGGACTATGAAGAGCAAATGCCTGAACTCATGGACTAGCCCCAACTTCCAAAGCAAAATGTTTGCCTTTGTGAACTAGCATGCGTCTAGAAAATCACGGGAAAAATCTGGTTTAATTTGAATATACCAAGAGCACTCAGAATCATCCAGTGATGAACAAAATAGTCATGAAACAGCAGGAGGAAAGAGATATTTCTGTAGTATAGTTTTTTTTTTTTTTTTTTCTGTTTGTTTTGTTTTGGCCACACCACACGGTTTGTGGGATCTTAGTTCCTTGACCAGGGATTGAACCCAGGCCTTCGACAGTGAAAACGCTGAGTCCTAACCCCTGGACCGCCAGGGAACTCCCAGCTGCTTTCGCTTTGCTGTGTGAGTTAGCTGGGTCCCCTGCCTCATTTCTCAAGATTGGGGTGCCTGGCACACTCAGTGGTCTGCACCGCCCCCCCCCCCCCATGCAAACAGAAGGTCACAAACACTTATCAAGCAGGAATTCCAAGAGGACTGACCTTGGAAGGGCTCCGTGGCTTCTGCCTGTCTTGTGGGAAGAGCGGAAGGAGTGAGGAGTAGGAGGGAGGCCGAGGTGCGAAGGCTGGAGAATGAGGTCCTGAATGATTGATGGAGAGTTGCTGGTCTCCCTCTGGGCCTGTTGCCTTGGCAACCTGCCCTCCCTGCCACTCATGTGGTTCACTTGCAGCAGGTCCTGGCCCCACCCAGGCCCCCCATGGGAAGGCGCTCATTTGCCTGCCAGGGACCATTGGGAAGACGGTGATTCGAGGTGTGCCGGGCGCTGCCAGCTGCGTGGTGGGTTTCATTTCCTTTTTGTTAGAAAGTCCACGATGAGTTCAGTAGCGTGGGTGGAGGTGAGGGGGAGGGTGCCGGGACAAGGACCGCACTGCTGGGAAGTTAGAGATTCGGGCCTGCAGAGCCTGGGGCTGTGACAAGCACCAAGGCACGTATTGGGGGTGAACGTCCTGTCACTTGCCAGGGGAGGTCATGTTCAGAAATGTGTGCTGGGGTTTGGAGGAACCCTTGCAGGAAGTGCCTTGGGTGAATTCATAGCATGATTAAGGCTGTGATAGTCTATGGGAGGGAAGCAAGTCGCATCATGTGGTGACCCGGCTTAGAAAACGGAACTGTGATGAACAGTGGGGTGTTGGGAAAAGTGGAAAGGAACACTTAAAAAACCCCAAAACTCCCCGTAGAAAGCCCGGGGGCTGTGAAGGGCCACGCGCGAAAGTCATTCGGTTTACGGTTTACGAGCTGGACAGAGCAGGCGCAGAGGAAGGCTCCCCGCGGGGGTCCCCAGCAGTCCCGCAGGCCAGGACGGGGTGAGAGGTGCCCCAGGACGGGTGCCCTTGCAGCTGTGTAAAGTCCTTAGAGCCAGGGGTCCAGCTCTGGGGCCAGGAGGCCATGGATGGAAGGTGGGGATGGGCTCCCCTCTGCCCGTTTGCCTGAGAGGTTCCCGCCTGCCTTGACCTCCGCCCTCTGCCCAGACCCCAGGGACCAGTGCCAGCCTGTGAGAGCTGAGCCCACCACGGCCGAGCCAGAGGCTCTGTCCCTGCTGCTTTTCTGGGGAAAGCAAGTGTTCAGGAAGCTGCTGTTCCCTGATTGCTTTTCTTCTTGTAATCATATTTTTTAGAGCAGTTTTAGGTCCTCATTCTCTAGTGACATGATGCGGAGCTTCTTTTTCTAGGCTCCTATGTCATCTGCGCATCTTCTTTGGCAAAGTGTCTGCTCAGATCTTTGGCCCATTTTTTTTTAATGTATCCTTTATTTTATTTGTTTTGGCCACGCCTTGTGGCATGTGGGATCTTAGTTCCCCGAGCAGGGATTGAGCCGTGCCCCTGCCTTGGTAACTCGGAGTCTTAACCATTGGACCTGCCAGGCAAGTCCCTTATTCTTTAAATCAAGTGGTTTGATTTCTTGTAGTTGAGTTTTAGGACTTCTTGGTGCATTTTAGATACCCATTCTTTATCAGATGCATCTTTGGTAAACACTTTCTGCAACTTGTTTTCTTCACCCTGGTCGTCTTCTGAGCCCTTGATGCACACACAGAGATAAATGAGCAAGACCTTGACTGAAACCTCAGGAGCTAGATCTAAAGAGACACCAGGTGACTGCAGCTTTGCACTGAGGGTTGAAAGTATTGAGTTGCTTTTCTGGGTTTTAAATAACTTCCAGAAGAGACTCTCAGTCGAAACCAGCTCTGCCGACCCCAGTGTGTTCCCTTCGGTTCGCCCTGTTCTTTATAGAATGACCAGCTGCGTGGACTCTGGGCTGTCCCCAAACACTGTCCCACATCAACCCTTCTCTGTAAGAAGAGCATTTGGACAGAGGTGCCCGGCAAGGGTAGGACTTTTCACCTGCTCACAAGTTACCTGCAAGGCGGGACTTTTGCCCTCACTTCATAGTTGAGGAAACACAACCTTACCTGGTAGCTGCAGTTTAAACCAGTGGTTCTCAACTTGGACTTCCCTGGTGGCTCAGACAGTAAAGAGTCTGCCTGCAATTCGGGAGACCTGGGTTCGATTCCTGGGTCGGGAAGATCCCCTGGAGGAGGAAATGGCAATCCACTCCAGTATTCTTGCCTGGAAAATCCCATGGACGGAGGAGCCTGGTAGGCTACAGTCCATGGGGTTGCAAAGAGTGGGACACGACTCAGCAACTTCACTTTCTTTCAAACTGTCAGCTCAGTTTCCTAAGGGGAAGAATCTGGACTGCCCACGGGGGCCGGGTACCTGTGCTGGGCCAGCTGGTTATAAGCAGGTGTGGCCCAAACACAGAGTCACCTGGGGGGTAGGGGTTCTGGAGATAGATGGGGTGTCCCTGGCAGACCCCGTCCTCTCTGGACAGAGAGTGAGGAGACACGGCAGACTTCCGTGAAGGTTCAGAGGAAACTGCAGTTGAGTCCTCCATAATCGCTCTGGCTGGGAGATGGATGGGAGGTGGGGGTGCGGAGGTGAAGGCCCGCTCGCCTCCGTCGCAGGACAGCAGAGGAAAGAGGCTCCCGCAGCTCCCAGGACCTAAGGACACAGGCGGGAAGAATCTTGACCTGGGAGCTGGGGCCTGCGGGGACCTGACGCAGGCCTGTCCTCGGGAGTCTGGGCGCTGTGGGGCTGGGGGCAGGTTTGGTGATGGATACCTGGGGGGACACCCAGTCTGAATGTGAGGGGCCATGAAGGAGGTCCCAGCTGGTCCCACTGGGGAAGTGCAGGCCCTTCAGAGCAGCCAGACTGTGGTGTGGTTTGTGGGCCGTGGTCAGCCTCAGGACAGGCTGGAGTGGTCCCCAGACCCTGTCATCCTTGGTGAATAGTGGGCGCCAGTGTCCAATCAGTATCCCTGCTACTTTAGAGAGTCTGGTGTGGAGTGAACTGGATTGGGGCGACTGGTAAGGAAACAGCTGGAGTGTAGGTGCAGGCAGGATGGGCTTCCTGGAGGCAGTGTACGGGGCTGGGAGCAGCAGGATTCCTGAGACGTGAGGAAGCCGCAGCTGCAGGGCTTGATGTAGAGGCAGCGACCCAGAGGCTGCTCTGAGATGGAAGGGACTCTGCATAGAAACAGGTTAGATGAGGCCCCGCCCTTCTCCAGGGCCTCTGACCCTGCTCCCAGTTACTCCTGGGGCTGAGGCACCTGGGGAGGTGTGGAGTTCACAGCTTTCCGGGGTGTTTGCATAAAGAGCTTATTGGGGGCAGATGGCGACTTCAAGTGATTTCCACATCCTCTTTTAGGCAGATCTCAGCACACTGTCCCACGTACCTTTGAAAATAAGAATGGAATAGTGTCTTTCTTTGCCGCAAGACGAAGGGAAGGGATTTGTACTGAGTATGGTTCCCTTTGTCCAGGGAGGTGGGACTTACCTGGGGCTTTTTACTGACGTGATCACCTTGATGAGGGACAAGATGCTTAGGAAGTGATCACTGTAGATCACAGGGAAGGTAGGTTGGCCCTCCTGATGTACAAGGAGAGAAAGAGGTGGCTGGTAAGAAGGGGAGGGAGGTGAGCGGTTGAGGGACTGGGGCCATGTACCCAGTGGGCTCTGGGATCTTCAGTGGGAAGAGAAGTCAGTGTGGGTCCTATTTGAATCCAGTGGGCTGTGAGCTTCCCAACAGACCCGGCCACGTTTCTCGCTCCAAATCCTCATGCGTCCTCTCTGAGCAGGGCTGCCTCTGTCCGTGGGAGCTGCTCTTGGTCTGAGAGGGGGTCAGTCTGTCGGCCCCTGTAATGTACACACTCCTTGGGGAGTCACTGGAAATCATCCCTCTGTTTTCCTATCTCTCTGTGGCTGAGAGGAAGTGGCTTTCAGGGGGCCTTGGTAGGGCTTTGTCAGGTTTCCTTTGCTTATTATTCTGTTTATAATCTTCAGATCCAACATTTCTCCTTGTTTGTTCCACTGCTGTCCAGATGCACCCGGGGCATTTCAGAGAGAAGCACGTAGGCACGTCAGCATGTCCCATGCTGGGCTTTTTTTTTTTCCTGGCCATCTGCTGAAATCTCTAGGAAACTGCTTCGGTAGAGATGCTGGGCCCAGAGTGATGACTTTGTGTTCATTACCTTTCAGCTAACTCTCCGTGGTCCTCCTAGCATCTTGGTTTTACCTGAGTGGTCCCAGGAGAGTCAGGTCGCCTTGGCAACCCCACACTCATCAGAGGAGCTCAGCTTTGAATTCCTGTCCCCAGTCCATGGAATTAATATTTATCGTACATCCCGAAGTTGCTTACCCTCGCATTCCCTGTCCAGTCTTCAGAATAATTAAAGGATGGTTAGCGGATGTAAGTGGGTAAGCACCAGCTGTGAGCGGATTTTAAGTGCTCTGTGTGATGGATTTCCCCCCTGCTGTGGTCAGCAGAGGGCAGGTACTTTTACCCAGCTCTTTTCTTGTTTTAAAATGTGCGGTTCCATCACAGCAAAGATATACCTGAAGAAAGCATGTTTTCTCCTTATATTAGCCATACGCTTGACCTTTTAGGTTTCAGATGAAAAATGGCTTTACTTCCTAATGAGTATATTTATTATTTATTAGCTTATGTAGTGACTGAAGAGACATTTAGTAAGTCTGTGCAGGGCTTAGTTGCTCAGTCGTGTCCGACTCTTTGCGACCCCATGGACCGTAGCCCACCAGGCTCCTCGGTCGATGGGGATTCTCCAGGCAAGAATACTGGGGTGGGTTGCCATGCCCTCCTGCAGGGGATCTTCCCAACCCAGGGATCGAATCCAGGTCTCCTGCTTGGCAGGCAGCTTCTTTACCAGCTGAGCTACCAGGGAAGCTGATGAATACTGGAGTGGGTAGCCTATCCCTTCCCTAGGGGATCTTCCTGACCCAGGAATCGAACCAGGGTCTTCTGCAGCACAGGCGATTCTTTACCAGCTGAGCTACCAGGGAAGCCCATTAGTAAGTCCAGGAGCACCTTATAGACATTTGTTGACCCAGTGGTGGTAATCTGCTGGCCGGAACTCAGTGCTCTTGGGGGAAAAGATTATAAATGTGAACTGTAATCAATTCTAGGAGCTTTTGGTCGCTTCTGACTCATTGAAATGTTGCTTTATTTTTTAAAGTATAGTTGATTGACAATGTCATCTTAGTTTTTGGTGTATAGCAAAGTGATTCAGTTATACATACACAAGAGGAGAAGGGGATGACAAAGGATGAGATGGTTGGATGGCATCACCGACCCGATGGGCATGAGTTTGAACAACCTCCGGGAAATAGTGAAGGACAGGGAAGCCTGGCTTGCTGCGGTCCACGGGGTCGCAAAGAGCTGGACATGACTGAGCGAATGAACACCACCAACAAATATATATGCCTGTGTGTGTGCTAAGTCACTTCAGTCATGTCCAGCTCTTTTCGGCCCTGTGGACTGTAGCCCGCCAGGCTCCTCTGTCCAGGGCCAAGAATACTGGAGTGGGCTGCCATGCCCTCCTCCAGGGGATCTTCCCGACCCAGGGATCAAACCCGTGTCTCTTATGTCTCCGGCATTGGCAGGTGGGTTCTTAGCGGTAGCACCGCCTGGGAAGCTCACATATATATATATATATACACACTTATATTCTTTTCTCGGATTCTTGTCCGAAGTTATTATATTACATATAGTTATTATAGGTTATTATAGTTATTATAGGTTATTATAAGATATTACATATGGTTCCCAATGCTGTACAGTAGGTTTTTTAGATTATTTTATATATAGCGACGTGTGTATGTTAATCTCAAACTTCAGATTTATCCTCACCCTTTCCCCTTTAGTAACCGTAAATATGATTTCTGTGTCTGAGAGTCTGTTTCTGTTTTGTAAGTAAAATTCATTTGTCTCATTTTTTCTAGGTCCCGCGTGTAAGCAGCATTGTATGATATTTGTCTTTGTCTGGCTTGCTCCACTCAGTATGACCATCTCCAGGTTTATCCGTGTTGCTGCCGATGGCCTTATTTCATTCTTTTTTTTTATGGCTGGAGATGCACCTTGTTAGTAGCATTAAAGGAGGTGCCGCTTCCTGGTTAGAAGAGCAAACGGAATGAGGGGCAGGCTCTAGCACCTTCTGGCTTCTGGGGCTCACGGCATCTGGGGCGTCACGTGCCCGGCTCCTGGAAGCCAGGGGCGCTTTCACTTTCTGCCTTCTTTCTCCAAGCGTCAGGGTCGTGGAGTCCCCTTTGACGATGCTGTGCAAGTTTGCCGTCTTTGTGTTACAGCTTTGGGGCGTCACTTCCTCATTTGTGAGTTGGAAGAATGTGGGGGAGACACCAGCTCTGCATTTCTGAGCCGCAAGGCCTCTCTGGTTCCTGGAGAGGCAGTGCGTTTCTGAGGGAGGCGGCTTGCCCGTGGCCGGAGCCCGCTCTCCTCGCATCCTTGCTCTGAGGGCCTGTTCCTCCGTGTCTGTCGGCTTCTTTGCCTGGCGAGCCCACGTGGGTCACGATGACTCTTGCCCTTAGGTGATGTGAGGAGAAAATGTGATGACGGTCTTATCAGCAACCGAGCGCTCGTAAGCACGTGTGAAGTCTCTTCAGTTGTGTCCAGCTCTTTGCAACCCCATGCTGCCCACCAGGCTCCTCTGTCCCTGGAATTTTCCAGGCAAGAGTACTGGAGTGGGTGGCCATTCCCTTCTCCAGGGGATCTTCCCGACCCAGGGATTGAACCCGGGTCTCCTACATTGCAGGCAGATTCTTTACTGTCTGAGCCACCAGGGAAGCAGGTGTTACTGATAATGTTGAAGGTACGATACTGACACGGAGCTGGTTCCTGGTAGGGCCGGGCTGGCAGGCCGTTTCCTCCTGACAGTTCTAGTGGTAATGACTGTCTGTGTTATGGAGGATTCTGAGGCTGCATCTGGACTGGGGAAAGGATGCTGGGCCTAAGTTAGTCAAGCCTGGCGTGAGTATGGGCGGGTTCACTGCTGAGTGAGCGTCCTCCCCGGAATAGAAGCCTCTTCCCACTCGGGCCCTGCATCACGTCAGCAGCCCTGGGCTGCTTCTCTCACGGCGTATCCCCTGCAGGTGCTAGAGGGCGGTTGGTGTCAGAGGGACACAAACCCTTTAAGTTGTCTGCCTTTCGGGGAATGTTGGGATCCTACCTCTTGTCCTGCCCAAGTGTGACCAGGAAGCATCGTGCTCGCTCCCTTGAGGTGTGCGCTGCCAAGAAATGGAAATCCCTGTGTCTGCGAGGCAGCAGGTGTTTCTGAGCTGGGTTTCAGTGGTCCTCGGGGGTGAGACCATCTCAGCAGCCATCCTTGCCCACTCTGGCCCCCCGATGGTGCTTCCTTGCCAGCAGCCTAAGGAAGCAAAACGTTAGGCGAATCTGAGCAGATTCCTACACTTGCGGGTTAGTAGTTGGAATGCTTACTTGTCAAGCTTGGGTGTTTCAAAATGATTGTCTGCGTCTTGGAAGCTTTACTTGCCCGTCAAGCAGAGCAGGTCAGGGATGTTGGTTTCCCCAAGTAACACCATCTTAATAGTTGACGCCTGTTGTTTTCATACTTTCATCTGAAAAGTTACAGTTCCAAAGGATTTAGCTTTTAGTTTGAAAAGCAAAGGAAGTTTTAGTTACTGTCATGTCCGACTCATTGCGACCCCACAGACTGTAGCCCCCCAGGCTCCTCTGTCCATGGGATTTTCCAGGCAAGAATACTGGAGTGGATTGCCATTTCCTACTCCAGGGGATCTTCTCAACTAAAGCTTAAACTAAGCTTTTAGTTTAATATTGGGTTATTAACAAGGTGAAGAGGGATTGGCGGTTTCCTAAGTCTCAGGGCTTGCTTGAATCCAGCAGTCCCGGAAGCAGCTGTCTGGTTCGATGGAGCCCAGGCCACCCTCGGTGTCTGCTGCTTCTCCTGTTTCCATGGAGTCTGCTAGAAGCATCCAGGCGCTGCTTTAAGTGTGGGGGCAGAGTATCCTTGGAGCAGGCTGGGGAAGAGGACACCAGGCTTGTGGTGCTCAGAATTCATTGTTGGTGTAAATAGACTCGGAAGGACAACTTTCCCAAAGCCTTAAAGTGTCTTCCTCTCTCTGTTTTTTGTTTCAAAAATTAATATTATCTTTCAAAGGGAGACCTGAATGAAGTAAAGTCTTAACTTTGAAAGACATACCTTACTTTTAAAGTAAGACCTTAATATATACAAGCTTAAAAGGCATTCATCTAAGAAGTGAGGGAAAGATTTTTTTTTTTTTTAATTACGCAGAACAGAGTCCTCTCAGGCCAGGGCTCACAGCTGAGGCTTGTTGGCACCTGGGATACTCTAGGCACAGCTCTAACCACTCCATGCATGACTCAGTCCTCACGCACAGCTGATAAGTGGATACTTCTTAGTTCTTCCCATTTTTCAGATGAGCAAACAGAGGCCCAGAGAAGTAAAGTCCTCTGCAGGAAGTTACGCTGCTGGGCCGGTGAGATTAAAACCTTGGCAGCCTTGGCTCTTAATCTCCACCAACCTTGTCAACTAGAAGAGCCATTCAGATGCCAGTAACCTTTCCCGCTGGTCTGCAGCAAAGTCATTATCATTCCTGGCATGAGGTACACTCAGCCCTGGTGGTAGAAAGATGCTCTGGAGACAAACGAGATCCACTTTGTGCTGAATGGACTCGTTGGCATTTGCAGAGAGCAGGCAGAACCTCGGCAGCTTCGTGCTGCTCCAGGACCCGGGCCAGGCCTCTGCTGCCCTCCGCTGCCCGCCCGGCGCCCGGCCCGTCCCCCGTCTTCCTTGGCTCGGGGCCCTCGCGTGTGCTCTTTCTCCTGCCCCGTTGGCTTGAAGGTGGAGCCCCGCGCTGCCCACTTGCCCACCATGTCCCGTGCCTTCCTCCCAGAGGCTATGGGCTCTGTGGCCAGCTCCCGGCTCATCTGGGTCCCCCAGCCTGGCTTGTCACCATCCCCTCTCCAGAGATGATAAGAAATGCTCTCGGCCACTTGTCATGGTCCTTGGGTATTTGCTGTGTGAGCAAGAGACAGTCTGCACAGTGGTTAAGGCTGCTGACCTGGGGACCTACCTTTGAGGGTCACAATTCATCCTGCTGCTCTCGGGGGCCTGGGCCTGGGCAAGGTACTTCCCTACCCTGTGCCTCAGTTTCCTTTTCTATAAAAAGTACTTAACTCAAAGGATTTTGGGGGGAATTGGGTTATTCAATGAAATGATGTAAGTTCAGCTGGGTCTGATCAGGCAATCACATGGAAGGAAATATTCCTATGACTTGGGTACCAGTTCCACTTCTGAGCACCAGCTGTGATTCTGACGCCAATTCCAGTGTGTGTGGGTTTTTTTTTAATCCACATCAAGCAATTCTCCAGCACTAGCCAGCTGCCCAACGATTCAATCCCATTCTGTCTGTGTAAAGTACATAACAATCAACGGCCTACAGTGTAGCTCAGGGACTCTAACAATGTTTTGTAATAACTTAGAAGAGAAAGAATCTGAAAAAAATAGACATAGGTGTTTGTATAACTGAATTACTTTGCTTATGAAGTGAAGTCAAAGTGTTGCTTCATTCATCTCCGACTTTTTGCAACCCCATGGACTGTAAGCCACCAGGCTTCTGTCTGTGGACTTCTCCAGGCAGGAATACTGGAGTGGGTGGCCATTCCTTCTCCAGGGGATCTTCTTGATCCAGGGGTCGAACCCAGGCCTCCTGCACTGCAGGCAGGTTCTATGCCGTCTGAGCTGCCAGGGAATCCCCACTTTGTTGTAGGCTTAAAAATTAACACAACATTGTAAATACCTCAAGTGAAAAATACTCAGTTCAGATGCCATGCAGAGATGGCACCAGACACCACAAGTCAAGGGCTCCGTCCCACGAGACTGCCCCCGACTTTGGTTGCTGACCACGAGTTCAAGTTGTCACCTGTGCTTCCGACCGACTGGGTATAAACCTGAGGTTTCCACAACCCCCTCCTTGGGTTTGATTACTTTGCTAGAGCAGCTCACTGAACTCAGAGGAACATTTTACCCAGTAGGTTGCTGGTTTATCATAGAGATACGCACCTCAGGGCCAGTCGGATGGAGGAGATGTGCAGGGTTGAGGTGTATGGGAAGCGGCGCCCCCGCCCCCCAGTACCTACTTTGTTCACCAACCTGGAGCCTGTCTGTACCCAGTCCTTCTGGACTTTTATAAAGGCCTCATCATGTAGGCGTGGGTAATTAACTCCCTGATCATGAGAGACTGAGCAGGCCCATCTCTAGCCCTTCCCTCCTCCCCGGAAGTTTGGTGGAGTGCCTGCAAGTACCAGCTGTCTGATGGTTGCTTCCCCTGGCCTCCACCCCCATCCTTAGAGTACCTAGGGGCTTTGCACGACTTGCCCCCTTCACATAAGATGCCTTTATTGCTCTCATCACTTAGGAAATTCCTAGGGTTTAGGATCTAGGGCCAGGAATTTGGATGAAGATCAGATATATGTATTTCTTATTACAAATCACCATTATCACAATTTCCAAAACACATGTCTGATAAAGGACTGGTGTCTAGGATATAAAAAGAACTCCTTCAACTGATAATAGAAAGACAACCCAGTAAAAGAATAAAGGTTTGAACAGATGTTCCATCCGAGACGATATACAAATGACCAACATGCATCTGGAAAAGACCTCAGCTCAGCATCGTTAGTCACCCGAGAAACGAGCCACAAATTAGAAGCAGAGAGACACACTCCACACCTGCCAGCATGGCTGAAATCATCCCACCGCAATTCAGGGAGAAAGCGGAGCAGATAGAAGGTTCATACACTCTGGAGGTGGGGTTTACAGTGGAGCCGAAACTTAGGGCATCAGTTTGGTAGTTTCTTAAAAAACTAAACCTCCCTCCTCCCTGTGACCCAGCAGTTCCAATATGAGATACTCAAGAGACATAGACACCTGTGTCCTTATGAAGCCTTGTAGCACAATGTTCATAGCAGCTTTATTCACGGTAACCTAACCCTGGAGACAGCTCGGCCGCCTGTCAACAGGAGGGTGGAGAGGTGGGGAGGGCTCCAGGGAGTGAGAAGGAGCAGGTGGCCCGTGTGCACAGCACCACGACTCTCCGAACCGCTGTGCCGAGCAGAAGCCAGGTCCAAGGAGTGCACACCGTAGCCCCGTTTCTCAGGAGAAGGAGGTCTAGATGGACACAGCTAATCTCTGCTGGCTGCCTCGGGGGTGGGCTGGAACCTGGCTGGGGCAGATGGCGTCCTCTGTTACTGTGAGGATGTCCTCTATCTTGATGGGGATGTCCTCTATCTTGGTGTGCATTCCAATGTATGCACATTTCAACTCGAAAAAAAGAATTATAAATAAACACAGCACTCTAGATAGAGATGTGTATGTTTAGGGGCAGAGTATCTCTGTCTGCAGTTTACTCTGAAATGCATGAACGTTACGATGGTGTGGCAGGCTGATCACAGAGATGTCCCCAGAGATGTCCACATCCCGTTACTCAGAGGCTTAACTCCATCACCTTACATGGTCAAAAGGACTTAGCAGATGAGGTTGAATTGAGGGGCTTGGGTGGGGTGATGATCCTGGATTATCCCCGTGGGCACAAGGTCCTTATAGGAGGAAGGCAAGAGGTCTGTGTAAGGAAAAGAGAGGTGTCAGTGGAAACAGAAGTTGGAGTGATGCAGGACCACAAGCCAGGGAACGTGGGCCCCTGTAGAAGCTGGAAAAACCAAGAAACAGATTCTCCTACACCCTCCAGAGGGAACACAGCCCTCCTGACACCAGGGGGTTAGTCAGCGAAATTTAGGTCCTTATTGGTTATGTATTTTATACAGAGAGAGTGAAATTGAATTGTTAGCAGCCGGCCAGTGCTCGAGAATTGCTTGATGGGGACAAAAACCCCCATACACATTGGAATTGGTGTTAGAATCACAGCTCATGCTCAGAAGTGGAATCAGTACTCAAGTCAATTGGACTTCTGACCCCCCAGAACTCTAAGATAATAAATATATATTGTTTTAAGCCACTGCATTTGCCATAATTTGTTAAGGCAGCCTCAGGCAACTAATACAGATAGATTGCTAGAGAGAGTGATGGATCGATGGATACATAGTGAAATAATTACAGAAAAATGTTAGACTCCAGGCAGTGGTGTACAGGTGTTCACAGTCAAGTTTCTGCACACTTTGAAAATTACAATTGTGAAAATTGAGGAGAATGCCTAAGCTTGCACATCATGAGCTCTACCTAGATGTCAACCATCAGTCTCATCAAAATTACCATTGTGGCCACTCCCCACTGTATCCATCAAATACAGAACAGGTGCAGAAAGCGACGACTGCAGCCAGCAGTAACTGAACAGAAGGGATAAAATATAAGGAGACCATCATGGCCTATTAATATTCAGATGGTTGCTTGCATTTATTTAAGAAAACTTGAGAGAAGAACTCAAGTAAGGGAATTTCCCTGGTGGTCCAGTGGCTGAGACTCCTCGCTCCTAATACAGGGGGGCCGGGTTCCATCCCCGGTCGGGGAACTAGGTTCCACATGCTGCAATTAAAGATCCCTCGTGCCGCAGGGAAGGTCGAAGATGCTGCGTGCCGAGACTAAGACCCGGTGCAGCCAAATAAATAAAAAAATAAAATAAACACCCAAAAAAGAACCTAAGTGAAGGGAGGAGAGCTCAGAAGCCAGAGCACAGTCATTGTGTTGGGCTGGCCAAAAAGTTCATTCAGATTTTTCCATAACATCTCATGAAAAAAAACCTAAGTGAACTCTTTGGCCAGAACAATAATTTCTGCCAGTCGTCCGATCGGGTCCAGGCAGCAAACAACGTGCAGAAATGGGCCCGGAGACCAGGTGTCCCAGGGGATTGTACTTCCTCCTCAAACTCCCTGCGCTGCGACCATTTCTGGGAACGTCTCCGCTTTGTTAGGGTAAGAGAGTGTTTTAGTTAAGTCGATCTAGAAAACATATTATTAGTATAATGAGATTTTAATGATTTGAAATTTTGTTGGAGACGCACACAGCATTTCAATCTTATTGTGTGCAGCTGGGCTTGGTTTTATTTTTTGCTCCGGCCCCGTCACAAGGACACATTTCTACAATTATTATTTAGATTTTCTTTCTGAGAGCCCTGCTCGTAGGCTGCTCTTAATTTTCTTGTTTAGAAAAATCCCTTGGAAGAAAAGAATATCCTTTCTGTAAACACTTAGCTGGCTTGATCAGAAGCAGAGTGTGAGCGCTGTCCCTGAAGAGACTGATGTTTATTTAAGGGTTGCACCAGGTCTTTGCTCCTTGTTTGAGATTGCCACGAAGTGGAGACAGCTCCGATGTCCATCAGCAGCTGATGGACACCCACAGTGTGACCTCTCCATATGGCAGAATGTGGTGATGGTTTTTTGGTCGCTGAGCTCTGTCTGATCCTATGGACTGCAGCCTGCCAGGCTCCTCTGTCCATGGGATTCTCCAGGCAAGAATACTGGAGGGGATTGTCATGTCTTCCTCCAGGGGATCTTCCTGACCCAGGGATCGAACCCCAATCTCCTGCACCGCAAGCTGGTTCTTTACTGCTGAGCCACCAGGGAAGCCCCATATGGTGGAATACTATTCGGCAGTAAAAGAGAGGAATATACTGATTCAGGCTGCACTGTGGATCAACCTTGAAATCCTGATGCTCAGTGAAAGAAGCCAGACGCAAAAGGCCACACGTTGTACGATTCCTTTTGAATGGCATGTCCAGAATAGGCAAATCCACAGAGACAGGAGCTAGACTAGTGATTGACAGGGGCTGTGGGCAGGAGAGACAGGAGTGACCGCTGATGGGCCCAGGGCTTCTTTGTGGGGTCATGGGAACATTATTAAATTGATTGCGGTGATGTTTCCAAAATTCTGTGAATATACCCCAAATCATTGAATTGCACCCTGTCAAAGGGTGAATTGCATGGAATGTGAATTCTATCTCAATCAAGCTGTCAAAAAAAATAAATAAATAAAGTGTGTGGCTGAAAGCAGAACCTCAGAGCTTCCCCCGCTTCGTCCCATGTAGATCAGCACCTCTGTCTGTTTCCGAGGCGGGATCCTTAGCCTAGAGGGGAGGATGGGATCCTCCATGAAGCACATGGACTTTTCCTATATGATTTTGCTTCATGTTATTGGAGAAATGTGCCGATCATAGCTTTAGAACTGATTTGATCACCCCCAGGGTTAAGACGGTGATTTTAAAATGATGCTCTGAGAGATTTAGGGAGGGGGAATGAGCCCATATGTGTTAGGGTCCTGAGTACTTCTGAGGGGTCTTACTGTTGGCACAGATGTCTCCTGGGGCTTCCCAGGCTGCTGAGGAGCCTGCCTGCCCATAGAGGAGACATAAGAGACGGGAGGAGGGCATGGCAACCCCCTCCAGTATTCTTGCCTGGAGAATCCGCATGAACAGAGGAGCCTGGCGGGCTGCTTTCCATGGGGCTGCAGAGAGTCAGACAGGACTGAACGCTAACAGTTTCTGTTTCACTGCTGGCCCCGCTTCCCGTCTCTCGCTTGTTCATTGTGATTCGTTAATCTTTGAGCCTTCCAGGCACAGCGTCATTCATCAGCGCATTCACTGAGCTCCCTCGAGACCAGCTCCCACAGTGGGATCGGTGACCAGTGGAGTGACCTTGAGCTCTTGTGGTGGTGATTCTCCCTTCACTCTTACTGTCCACTTTTTGAAAAAGGGAAAGTGAAAGTCGCTCAGTCGTGTCCAACTCTTAGAGACCCCCTGGACTGTAGCCCGCCAGGCTCCTCTGTCCTTGAAATTCTCCAGGCAAGAATATTGGAGTGGGTGGCCATATCCTTCTTCAGGGGATCTTCTTGACCCAGGGATCGAACCTGGGTCTCCCACGTTGCAAGCAGATGCTTTACCGTCTGAGTCACCAGGGAGGCCCACTCTTTACTCCCCACTGAACGAATGCCAGTTCACTGTTGGCTGAGGGTGTATTTTGGGCTCTGTGTGTCTAGGCTGTGTGCCAGCATCACACTCTATGTAGTTTCGTAGTAAATTTCTTCCACTTTGTTCTTGCCTTTTCAAGATTGTTTTGGCTCTTCGGGGTCCTTTGAGAGTCCATATGAATTTTAGGGTGGATGTTATATTTCTGTAAGAATTGCAGTTGGGATTTTAGTAGGGATTGCATTGAATTTCAAAATTGGGTAGGATTGTCATCTTAACAATACTAAGTCTTCCAATCCAGGAACACGGGGTGTCTTTCTGTTTATTTAGGTCTTTTTCCCTTAGTGTCCTTCTGCAGGGATACGTAGTTCTCAGCGTGCAAGTTTGCCTGCTTGGTTAGATTTGTCCCTGGTGGGCCGTCTCTGGATGCTGTTGTAAGTGGAACTGTTTTTGTGTGCCAGGTGTTAACTGGTTCCTGCACTTCAGGGCCCCCCTCTCTTGCCCACTTGCCTGGTTCTTACCATTTGCTGGGGTCTTGCCTTTGTGGATGGATATCCCTGACAACCAGGGGAGGTCGTTCAGCTGGCAGGGCCTGGCCGATGGAGGATGGGGGCCGGGCTGGGGGCTGACTGCAGTAGGGGATAAGCCCGTCGCCGTGGAGGTGGACCAAGTCGGCTCTCAAGTGGCCATGTGGCAAGTCTGATAGAGGCTGGGGTCGGGGCACAGAGGATGGTGCAGCTGACTGTCATGAAGCCAAGGCAGGCTGTCTCGGTGACACCTTATCTCGTTATGCAGCCCCTGGATGCACCTGATTAAAAGGGGCACTTACTGCCCTGGCAGCGTCGGCCAGACTGGGTGCTAGCCAGGGATTGTTGCTGTTCAGTCGTTAAGATATATCCAGCTCTTTGCCACCCCATGGACTGCAGCATGCTTAGCTTCCCTGTCCCTCACCATCTCCTGCAGGTTGCTCAAACTCATGTCCATAGAGTAAGTGATGCCATCCAGCCATCTCATCCTCTGCTGCCCTCTTCTTCTTTTGCCTTCAGTCTTTCCCAGCATCAGGGTCTTTTTTCCAGTGAGTCAGCTCTTCACATCAGATGGCCAAGTATCAGCTTTAGCATCAGTCCTTCCAATGAATATTCAAGGTTGATTTCCTTTAAGATTGACTTGTTTGATCTCCTTGCTGTCCAAGGGACTCTCAAGAGTCTTCTCCAGCACCACAGTTTGAAAGCATCAATTCTTTGGTGCTCAGCCTTCTTTATGGTCCAACTCACACCCGTATACGACTACCAGAAAAACCATAGCTTTGACTGTAGGGACCTTTGTCGACAAAGTGATGTCTCTGCTTTTAATACGCTGTCTAGGTTGGTCATAGCTTTTCTTCCAAGGAGCAAGCGTCTTCATTTCATGGCTGCAGTCACCATCCGCCGTGATTTTGGAGCCCAAGATCCCAGTAGGGTCAGCCAGAGCAGGAGCTAGACAAGGATGGCTCTGCAGAATCCCGGCTGAGCCCGCAGGGCGCTCTCATGGGCTCATTTCCTCCACTGGTTCAGGACAGCAGAGGGCGTGGCTGGGGACTTGGAGGCTGAGGCTGAAACCAAGCAGGACCCTGTGCGGCTCCTGGGCACAGAAGCTTTTTTGCGACAATACCCCCCACCCCGCCCCGGCCCGCCCCCGCCACCCATTTCTTGTAGGCAAGACTCTAGGCTCCACGACCTTCCCTGAGTTCTAAAGGGCAGATTCTAACAGTTGCTAATCGAGGGAGGAGCCTCCAAGAAATCACCTGAGGCAGGATGAAAAGGGCCCTAGAAGCTTCCTTGATGAGCAGCAGGGTTTCTGTGCCAGAGTCTGCTGACCAAGCCTCAGGACCCTCACTGATAGCCGCGACAGGGGAGCGGCAGCCTGGTCTCCGCTGGCCTTGAGGATAAGCGAGGGCCTGCACGGAAGGCTGGTGGGAGCTGTGGTTTGCCTTCCTTCTCGTTTTTGGTGCCTCCTCCGAGCCAGCACCCTCCCCAGCCCTGCACACTATCTGCTCCTCTGTCCTCGCAGCAGCCCCAGGGCATATTATGATCCCATTTCACAGATGGGGAGTGAGGACGGAGAGGCCCTCAGGGCTTGTGCGAGAGGACCTGGGCTGCATGGGAAACCTCTGCCCACTCCTCGGCCTGGACCACATCCTGGAAGCTCAGTGACCACACCCTGGCCACTCCAGGACGTGGTTTTAATGGCATTTGGGAGAGTGGCTGCAAGAGGACGGGGCAGACTTGTGGTTGCTCTGTTGTTCAGTTGCTCAGTTGTGTCTGACTCTGTGATCCCATGGACTGTAGCACGACAGGCTCCCTGTCTTTCACTGTCTCCTGGCACTTGCTCAAACTCATGTCCATTGAATCAGTGATGCCATCCAACCATCTCATCCTCTGTCGCCCGCTTCTCCTCCTGCCCTCAGTCTTTCCTGGCATCAGGGTCTTTTCCAACGACTCAGCTCTTTACATCAGGTGGCCAAAGTACTGGAGCTTCAGCTTCAGCATCAGTCCTTGCAATCAATATTCAAGGTTGATTTCTTTTAGGATTGTTTGGTTTGATGTCTTTGCAGTCCAAGGGACTCTCAAGAGTCTTCTCTGACACCACGGTTCAAAAGCATCAGTTCTTCGGTGCCCAGCCTTCTTTACTGACAACTTTCACATTGGTCCATGACCACTGGAAAAACCATAGCTTTCACTATGCGGACCTTTGTCTGCAAAGGTTCCCCTGCTGCCTTCTGCAGGGAGAGCGCCGGGAGGCACTGACTCGTTCATTCATGCTTTCATTGTGCAGCCTTGGGAACAGAGCCTGTACAATGCTGGCGCAGTCCCTAGGTGGTCCCGGAACAGACAGACCAGACCCCTGATGCTTTCCAGGGACCAGGGGCCTTAGCACATGTGTTGGTCCAACCCTGGCCTGGGGTCAGGGAGGCAGGCACTCCTGCAAAGGTGTACTTGAGCTCTGAGCTGGGGCATGTATTGGATTTAGCAGGAAGTGAGGACAGACGGGGGGATTAGCATGTGGGAAGGCCGAGAGGTGGGTGTGGGGGTGGTGGGTGGGCAGGGAGAAAGAAGGTTGTGAGGGGAAGGTTGTATCCCTCCCAGTTCGGGTGTTAAAGTCCTAACCCCTGGTCCCTTGGTGTGACCTTGCTTCGGAGGGAGGGTTTTGACAGAGGTAATTAAGTCAGAGTTAGGGCGGAGGGTGGGCTCTCATCCAATGTGAATTGCATCCTTATTTTAGGGGAACTCAGGACACAGGGCTTCCCGGGTGGTGCTCGTGGTAAAGGACGCGCCTGCTAATGCAGGAGATGCAAGGGAAGCAGGTTTGATCCCTGGGTCGGGAAGACCCCCTGGAGGAGGAAGTGGCAGCCCACTCCAGTATCCTTGCCTGGAGAATCCCATGGACAGATGGAGCCTGGCGGGCTAGAGTCCGCCGGGTCACAGAGTTGGACACGACTGAAGCGACTGAGCTTCAGGACACAGACTCACAGAGGGAAGCAGTGAAGACGCGGGGAGCAGGCTGCCGTCCACAAGCCCAGCAAGGAGCCCTCAGGAGAAAGCACCCTGGCTGGCGGACCCCCAGCCTCCAGGACTGTGAGACAGGACTTCCATTGTTTAAGCTGCCCCCGTCTGTGTGCTTCCTCGGGGCAGCCCCTGGACAGGAAGACAGTGTCTGGTTGGATCACGGAGTGGGGCGGGGAGTGTGACCGGTGAGGCATGAATCACACAGAGGACCACGCGGAGGCCAGTTTCTGGCCTTGCCCATCCTTGGCAGGAGCAGCACTGTCCACGCAGGTCGAGGACCAGAGCCAAGCCAGTCTCACACCGTGGGGAAGCCTGCTCCTTCCTGGGCCGCCTCTTTCACAGTGTGATTATTTTTACAGAAGAGGACTGGCAAAGATGCCGAGTCATGGAGCTTTGCTGCCACGAGACAGGAGGGAGGCAGGGTGTCAACTTAGAGGCAGGCCTGGGCATGGCCATCCGCCTCCCCACGGACACTCAGGGGCCATTCCAGCCCTGAGTGGATGAGAACAACCTTTGCCGGAAGCCCAACAGAGAGAAACAAAACACCCCAACCCTAGAGAAACCGGGCTGAGGGCCTTGCACTTGAATAGGGTGAGACTTAAATCCTCTTTACTTCCTTATGGAGGGAGAGTCAGCTTTGAGCCAGAGAAGTGCTGGGCAGGATCCTTTTTAAGGGGTAAGTGACGCAGCTGCAGCTGCAGTTGTTTCAAGCAGAAAGGTTTGGCTCAGATAAACGAGCCTGAGAAGAGACAGAAGGGGCTGCTCTGGAAGGACCCGCCCAGAGATGGGAGCTGGTGCTAAAACGGAGCAGGCCCTATGGTCCCTGGCCCCCATGTCCTCTTCCTGCCTTTTGTCTGTGGAAAAACTTTCGCCAAAGAATGAGTTTAGTCACAGATGTGAGAAAATGCAGAAACAAAGGAAAGCAGTCAGAGAAAACCCAATAATAAGAGTTTAGTCATTAAGCACGGGCAAGGGCCTGCAGTTCCTTCTCAAGGGCTGTAGATGATATTCTGAGCCATATCCTGTGAGCTGTCTTATAGACACGGAAGCCCTCACCGGGTGGTGACGTTAACTACCTGAGGACCAGACTCTAGCTGTGATGTAAGTGGCTGCAGTTCTGAGAACTGGGGAACGAGCCGACCCTGGTATGGAAGATTAACTGCACTTAAAACAATCAAGGTAAGGCCGGTCAGACCACTGATGGCCAATTTCAAGACGACTGTTAGAGCTGGCTGCTCTTTCTGCAGAGCTTCCTCCCTCCGCCAGTAAAAGCTCTGGCTCACTGAGGTGGCTGTGCGTGGACAGGCGTCCAACCCCTTACCCCTACCCCCTGGTTGTGCATGCTGAGGGTGCAAGCTCAGTCGTGTCTGACTCTGTGCTACCCCATGGACTGTAGCCCGCCAGGCTCCTCTGTCCATGGGATTCTCCAGGCAAGAATACCAGAGCGGGTTGCCATGCCCTCCTCCAGGGGGTCCTCCCGACCCAGAGATGGAACCCGAGTCTCCAGTGTCTCCTGAGTTGGCAGGCAGATTCTTTACCCCTGAGCCACCTGGGAAGCCCCCGGTTGCCAACATCTGAAATAGAGCAAACTTTCCTTTCCACTGACCTTGCCTCTGTATTGGCTTTTGAGCGTTTGAGAGCAGCCGGATCCCACTTCTGGTTTCAGTGAGACCCTGCCCTGCCTGCTTCGCTTGCCCTGCCTCCCCTTCCCCTCCCTCCAGTCAGGTCACCTGAGCACCCTCAGCCCATCCTGTCCCCTATCCTGTGTGTCCCATCCTGTCTCGGGTGGCCGGTGGGCTCCGCTTCAGGTTATCAGACTCTAGCCCTGAGGTCTCCAGCTGCAAGTCCAGCTCTCTGGCTCCAAGGTGAGCCGCCTTCCGAAACAAGGAGGACGAGTCTCATGTGCAGATGAGGAAGCAGAGGCCCTAAGACGGGGTAGGGACCCGGGGCTCTGGTTGGGTTATCTTCTCAGTGTAGGTCCTGCATGAACTCAGAGTTCTCGAGTGTCGCAATGAAGGCCGCCAACCATGACTGTGATTGGCAAGTGGCGTCAAAGGGACCCGTTTTCTCCCCGGGCTTGTCCTCTTTTCCGGCCCTGCCTGAGAATGGAAGGTCCGTTTCTCCAGGTTAGCCCGGTCTGATTCGATTTGGATGTTGTTCCTCACTTTGAACTGGCTTAAAAATATCCACCTGGTGAAAATGTGAGCAGGGGGACCCTCCAAAGGCAGAGGTTGATTTGATTTCTCCAGCGGTAAAAGGCCCTGTGAGGCTGCGTCCCCGCGGCCGGAGTGCTCCATGATAGCTTTTATTGTTCTCAGTGTTGGAGTGATCCAATTTGGAGCACGGCTTCTGAGCACATTGCAAGGAACTTTAGGGACTGCGGTAGCCCCGGAGGTTCAGGCTGGAAAGCAGACTCAAACTGATGCTTCATTCCTGTTAAAGGCAGCCGATTTCCGCCCAGAACACGGGCTCAGCCATCCGGAACACGGAGACAGTGGAGGCTAGTGCCCAAGCAGTTGGCGCCTGACTCAGCCCTTGCTCGTCTCCGTTGGGGGTTGGATCTGGATGCTCCCACTGTGAACGAGCCTGGCACAGAGCTTCAGATTTGCTGTCGTGGGCATGCAAGGTCCTGGGTGTGCGCCTGGGGCTGGACTTGCCCAAATTTCTTCCTCTGCCTCCCAGCCATCATCTAGAGAGGGCTCTGCAAACCATTACTGTAAAGGGCCAGACAGCAAATATTTCAGTCTTGTGGCAGCTACTCAACTCTGCTCTTGTAGCTAACAAGCCGCCATAGAAAATACACAACCGATGCGCCTATGTTCCAATAAAACTTATTTACTGAATTCAGCCAGGGACCAAAATCGGGCCCCGGGCCATAGTTGACTCCTGATGTGTGTGTGTGTGTCCCGTGGCTTCAGTCACGTCCGACTCTTTGCGACCCTATGGACTGTAGCCCACCGGGTTCTTCTGTCTGTGGAGTCCTGCAGGCAGGAATACTGCGGTGGGTTGCCATGCCCTCCTGCAAGGGTCTTTCTGACCCAGGGATTGAACCTGTGTCTCCTCCATCTCCTGCACTGCAAGTGGATTCTTCACCCTCTGAGCCACCTGGGAAGCCCGACTCCTGACCTCTGGCATAGATCCTACTCTCTGGATTTGGGGTATGTTTTTAGTCCTTTCTGACTTCTTAAATTTATTTAAAGAGAAATCCCCACCCCCTCTCCCCTGCAGTGATGTTCGGCACCCTTTAAGACTCCGTGTGCAGATCGGTGGTGAGACCTGGGTCATTTGTCCCCTCTTAGCTTGGTGACCTTGAGCTGGGCTCAGCCCTGTCCCCTTCTCTGAACAAGGGATGGCAGTGTCTCCCTCCTCAATCTCCAGGAGTGCTTTAAGAATCACGCTCGATAACGTGTGAGGAGGGACCTTGTGAAGGGTCACAGGTCATCTGAGCGTGCACACATTTGTCACCAAGTACTTGTGGAGGAGTGCATTGGGCAGAAGAGTGAAACCAGAGGCTGAGACCAGGGAAGGGGGCATTTATTTCTGCCTGTGCCATGCTCATGCCCCGGTGTCTGGCTTTGGCCGTCTAATCTGCCGGATCGCGTCCCCGGCGGCCTGTGGCTGTCCCTGGGGCAGCCGGCTTCCAGGCTCCATCCGGGCTGAGTAGCAGCCACGAAGGGAGAGGCATAGATCTCCTGTGACACTTCAAACCGTCCAAGCTCTCCTGCCGGTGAGTGGAAAAGGTCTCCTTTGACAGGTGCTGTGTAATCAAAGACATGGGCTTTGTAGCCGCGAATTCTCTGCTGCAAAATAGACATAATTCTTCTGAAGCGAGAGCGAGGGCCCGGAAGAGCTGTTCCGCTGCTCGGGCTGTTTATAGGCACCGGGGGGATTATGACAAAGAGGACAGTGTCCTGCTGGCCTGGCTGGAGCCGGATATAGCCTGTGACTCTGTCCCTGGGCGTATGGCCACGGGCTTGACCTGTGCTGGGTCAGTGAGCCTGCGAGCAGGGGCTCATAACAAGCGTGGGTGGCCCCAGCGGGGACGGGGGACAGGCAGCTACCCGTGTCCCCTCTCCCCTCTCAGTGGCAGGAGTCTGTGGATAATTGACTGCACTTAACACATTATTGACCAGAGATGTCTTAATGTGTTTTTAGAGGATGTTACAGTTAACATCTCTGGGCAAAGTTGTCAGAGCTTAAAATTGATCAAGGGTTCATTAGACAACTTATGATTGCCGTTATCATTCACATTTTTGCTTCATTAGGTTTTTGTTTTGACCTTGTGTGTGTTATAAAGGTAAAATTTTCGAAAATGACACATTGCAAAATTTTGATCGAAGAAGAATTTTTCGGTGAATTTTATGCAGCTCCTGTATCTGATTGTTCAAGTGATTTATATTCCAGTGTCTCAGAAGATGGTAGTTCTTCAGCATATAGTTCTGATGTAGATGATGTGAGTATTAAGACCAAGAAAAAGACAAAAAGCCTAGTGATTAATTCTGATACAGAGAGTGAAAATGAAACTCATGGTGCTGGAGAATACGCCTTTGCTTCTTTCTACAGAAGAGTGGATTGGAGATAACATTTCCCGAAAACTAGGAGACTTTATGGGCGTGTCAGGTACACTATTGAATGTAATAACCCGCAAAGTGTTAGTGAAATAACAGAGATGATTTTTGGCTGGCCAAAATAAAAATCACTGGTTGCAGGTGTTAGTCGCTGCAAAAATCCCCGGGTTAGTAATTAGTAAATGAAGCTCAGGACAGAAACGCTTAGCTTCTGTGAATGTCACCAGCGGACCAAGAAGGGCCGGAGAGAAACAAGGGTGAAGGTCCGTTGTGGGGCAGAATTGTGGCCTCTGAAGAGCTGCTCAGACCTTAGCCCCGGGACCCGTTTAGGGTAATAGGGTCTTTGCAGATGTGATTAAGATGTAAGTAAAGAGAATTTCCTGGTGGTCCAATGGCTAGGACTCTGTGCCGTTGCTGCAAGGGATGTAGGTTCCATCCCTAGTCCGGGAACTAAGATCCTAGAAGCTGTGCACGTGGCACGCCCCTCCTCCTCCCCCGAAAGATGTAAGTAAAGATGAGGTTGTGCTGGGGTGGGATGGGCTCTATCCAGTGTGACTGGGGCCCTTAGACGAGGAGGGGGAGAAAGACGTGAGGGGGGAGGCTGTGTGAGGAAGAGCAGGGGGCCGAGGGATGCGGCCACAAGCCAAGGACTGAGGGCCACAGCCAGACACCAGGGGGAGGCAGGGAGCGTCCTCTAGGGGCCTCTGGGTGTGTGTGGGGTACCATCCTGCCCACACCCTGGTCCCCAGACTTCTGGCCTCTAGACTGTGAGTGAGTGAACATCTGTTGCTTTCAGCCACCCAGGCTGTGGACGTTGGTCGCAGCCGCCCTGGGACACGCATACAGCCTCAGCTGGCCTCCGACCTGCCAGTTGCCTGGTTCCAGCTAGTTGAGGTTGTGAGTGAAATCCGAAGGTCGCAGGGAGAAGTCAGGTTAAACTGGAGGCCTTGGCCGAGAGGTGGTGTGGATGGGGACAGACAGGCAGGCCACGCTGGGCTTGCTCAGATGCTACTGGTTAGACGTGGGGCGGAGGGAGGTCTTCAGCCTACTCTCTTCCCCTGGTTCTAAGAACTGAGGAAAGAATTCCCATCCCTGCTGTTAGCCCAGCCCTAGATCCTCCACGCCATGGCAATATTAGAAGATGGTGTTGTGATTTCTGTTAATCATTGAAAAGCCAGCAAGCTTCGTCTGTAAAGGTCCAAAGAACAAGTGCTTGAGACTTTGTGAGCCCTCTGGTTTCTATCGAAACCGCCCAGCCCCGCCCTTGATAGTGTGGAAGCCGCCGTAGATGGCACATAAACATACAGGTGTGGGTGTGTGCCTGTAAAAGCAGGTGGAGGGGCCTCCCTGGTGGTCCGCTGGATGAGGGTCCGCCTGCCAGTGCAGGGCACATGGCTTCAGCCCCTGGTCCGGGAGGATGCCACATGCCGCGGAGAAGCTAAGCCCGTGAGCCACAACTCCTGAGCCCACGTGCTGCAAGTACTGAAGTCCGGGTGCCTCGAGCCCAGGCTCCCCAACAAGAGAGGCCCCGCAGTGAGAAGCCCGGGCCCTGCAATGAAGAGGAGCCCCCGCTTGCCGCAACTGGAGAAAGCCTGTGCGAGGCCTCAAAGACCCAGCACAGCCAAAAATAAATGCACTAAAAAAATACAATAAAAGAGCTACATTAGAGGAAAAAAGTGGGTGGTGGGCTGGATTTGGCCCCCTGGCCGCACTTTGCCAATCCCTGGTTTAAACCAATGATGAAAAAAGCCCCGTTTGCATGACCTGTTCTACTTTCTAGAATGTTCTTAGATGACCATTTAAGGTATTGCATCATCGCTACCTCTGCCTTTTCCTGGAGCTTCTGAAGTGGCTCTCAGAGCATACCGTGGGCGTTGTGGGCCAGTAACCCCGGGTACTTTCTATGTAAGTGGACTCAGGGCCTGGGACCAGGAAGTACTTGGTGTGTCTTTTCCCAAACCCTCTCCTTCTTGGGAAGCTGGCCGTTAAAAAATAGATCATGACACAAATTTGACGAGCAACAGCAATAGCTCGTGAGTCCACGGATGGAAGAAATTAAGCAGATGTGGCTTATCCATACAAGGGAATA